>NC_139711.1:20345230-20800230 GCF_964188405.1 Protomyctophum parallelum | reverse complement strand
GTTTCTGCTACTAAAGAATGACATGGGTTTCTATCAGTTTTAGAGAATGTCACCACAGACAATAATAATGTGCCTTATAGGTAAGCAGGTGGGAATGAATTGGCCCCTTGGAAGGGAACACCAAATGGTGTCAAAATCCCTTTGACAGTTTTGAACTAAAATAACAGAAAAGGCAGTGTAAACCCATCCTAGCTTACACACCATGTTATTTTAAGCGTTACCTTTTTCTTTTCTTTTTACGCAAGTGAAAGCCTATACCATCTTTATGATTTTGTGATTTGCAGTGATGTAGCCTGGTCATACCGTTTCTCTCAAAGGAAAACAGAATACCTATTTGGAGATATTTGGTTGGCTTCAGTCTCTGCAAATCGAATCGAAACATTTTTTTTCCTGTTTTTATTCTATAGCAAATATAGGCTTCGGTATGCTATTATAATGGAAATAGTTTTGATAAATGCTCAGCAATAGGACTAATTAATAAATATCACCAGTACATGTTGCATAATAGTTTAATGGCAAAATAATACAAACCCACATCACACCAGCAGCTGCACTTGTGCAATATTGGTTGGAGGAAACTAAAGATTTGTCACTGACAATTCCACATTTTAGCTCACTTGCTATACTTTTGAAACTGTATGAAATGAATTGGTAATCATTGTGGAATATGGATATATGTAAAATGCACGTTTTAAGCCTATACCAAATGATTTGCTCTGCGAAAGCAACCAATAGTGGTATTCTTTCTGGATTTTCTGAACCTTTCAAACCATGTCCTATAAAGCTTAGCTTATAGTGTATTAGATCACAACCACACTCTTCTGCCCTGGGTCATTTCACTAATATACAGTATTTTTAAGTTTCGGTTCTGATTGTGTGTTTTTTTTTTTTTTTTTTACTTATTTAGTTCATAAATAAATCTGGCGGCTGAGTCTGTTTATAGGGGAGGATGGATGTCTGAGACAGAGAAATCCAAACAGTCGATATAGCTTGGGAATGATATAGCCTACTTTGACGTCTGTTCTGTATTTATTGTAATATTCACTTGAACACTATTGGAAAATATTGATTCATTTGATGTTAAAAATGCAACGGCATTTATAGCATACTGTATGTTTATAAATAAATAAAAAGAAATTTAACTAACTTGTGCTGTCTGTCGTGTTTGGTTTTTTTAAGTGTTGCTTCTCAACAACATTGACAACAAAATGTTAGACCAAACTATTAAACAATGAACCCTGCATTCCTCAAGCTTTCCTTATAAATAAAATGCTTGTGCAGGATGTATTTGGAGAGACCTAGTGAACACTCAGGCGATTAGTGCCTACAAAGGATTTAAAAAGTTGACTATACTGCACTTGATTTAAGCATGTTGATCGACATTAACGGAATTAAGTCATTTCTGCGCGGTACATTTGGGAGGAATGCCAGCATGGGAGACTCTATACTTGCACAAGATTGCGCGAGAACAGCTATAGTCTACATTCTATACTGGACTTGAGCATCTGAGGGGAGAATAAAATGGTAAGAATGGAATATTCTTTACTAAAGTATAGAAAGTAGCATAGCTGCACCGCCCATGTCGTAGATAATCGTTAAGCATAGATCCTTGGTGCTTTTTGAGATTTGTTTAGTTTAGTTTTAACACTGAAGACAAAACTCTACAAAGAATATCTACAATACACTGCAGATCAAATAAGAACCATAATTTCAGATAAACATGTTTTAGTGTTTGGTTTTTGTTTGGTTTTTGTTTGGCTTTATTTTAATTATCACTATTTATTTAGCTGTTGTCCCAGGTATAAGCAACCTCAACACAACATTTTGGTGCAATGTACATTGTAGAGCTGAGAGCTGCAGTGACAACATGGAAACATATCGCATATTGCAACGCGTTGAGAGAGCTGCTATAGATCTGCTATTTTCACTATATAAGCTATACTTTTGTGCGACACATTTATTTATTTGTATGTATGTGATGATGATAAAGTTGAGAAATGTGCAGATACGAGGTTTCTGCCCGCGACCGACTGCATGCATGGCGACTTCTGCCGGCCTAAGCTAGCTGGATGTGTGCCGCTGTCCATGGTGCTGAACTCGGAGGCCCGTTGATTGTCTTGTCGCTGGTCTTTTCAAAAACGGACAGATCTTTGAGGCCTTTTCGATGTTAGGGTTGAGGAAAGCCTTATCCGCAGACATGTAGTGACAGTGAGTATGGCGTGTTATTGTTTTGTTTTTTCAAAAGCATTACATTTAACTATAAGGGATTACGTTATTATTAGCGTTATCGCCCATAACTCAAAGAAAACATGACAAAGCAAATGTGGACTATTATTATTATTTTTTTATCATCAACAACCATTTCAATGGTACACCTGGAAAACTATGTGCACATGTAGAAATATTTCCTTCTTAAATATAAGCATTCATTACCTACATATAAATAACTTTCAGATCCTGGACAAAACAAATGTTATACATAATAATGCTCACAAAAGGGGGGGGGGGGGTCAATGTAAAATCAGACAAAGAGACAACATGCAAATGATATAGAAATAAATACAATAATGTTTGCATCCATTCCCTTTCTTCTTTTTTTACCCAAAATAAATTCTTCAGAGGGAATTTAGTAAAACATCAAAAAGACTGCATGATCTACAAGGAAGTAATGGCCTATGGGTCAACTAGACAATAATACATATTTAACACTATACAATTTGAGCCACAAAAAACACTGCCGTATAAAGACACACAAAACATACATATTCCTGTCAGTGGTACTGTGAACATTTGTTGTACTTTTGTGCCTTTTTGTCGAAGAAATAATGTTTCCGTTGATATCATAATTTAAAGAAACTAAATTCTCGCGAGCCCTGAACTTTTCCTCTTCTTTTTTTCCCCTTTGTTTTATTTTGTTTACTAACACATAGCAAGTTGTGTCTAGAAAAAGAAAGCGGACAAAAACGTTATCAGCATCTTCTTGGATGGGAGTTTCACACGATTGTTTGTGTGATGGGCATCTTCTTCAGGCGTCAACTTAAAAGTCCGCGGCTATATACCAAAACCAAGCAGGTGGGGTTTTTTTATGTGACTTAAAATGTTGCAGGCCTATACTGCTTCTATGATGGCACTATTATGCTTTCTGAATGCACGCGACGCTTGTGAAGTTGTGGTTACTTCAACCACACATAAGGAACCCGAAGGGAACTGCGCAAAGCGACCAAAAACTCAAACAAACAATCAAAAAAATAGATACAAAGACTTGTCATCATGTTGAAGTGCGTGTCATTGTCCCGATGGTCTGTGATGTATAACACACTGCCGCTGCGGTGTGTGTGTGTGTGTGTCAGTCTTCGGAAGCCATATTTCTCCATCTGTTCTATTTCTCTCTTCGCTTGCATTAGAACATGCTGGTCTTTACTAATGTAGCTTTGGCTCCATTCTGTCTTTGCAAAGACGACAGTACGCTGGCGAAGGGCCCGCCCAATGAGTCCGGGATGGAGGTGATGGTTCCCGGGGCGCTGGCCCAGCCTTGGCTCGGCGCTGTCACCCCCTGCATGCCGCTCGCCTGCACCGAGGTCTTCACCTGGTCCTGCCCGACCTGTCCGTTGTTCCCGCTCGTGTTCACCTGCTGGCCTCCGGTCGGGCTCGGCCCGCCGCCGCAGTTGGAGGTGGGCACGGGGTTCGGACCCGGCCCGCCCGTGCTGTCCGGGTCGGTGGCTTTGGGCTCCTTGCTGTCAAGATCGTCCCTCGAGTCGTTTTTCTTGCCGGAGCCGTTCTTAGCGGCGGCAGCGGCGGCGGCGGCAGCGCGCTCCTGCTTGCGGAACTTGGCGCGCCGGTTTTGGAACCACACCTGAGATTTAAAAATCAAACGAGAAAGACCCATGACTAATCACATTTCTGTCGTAATAATAATTAAATAGGCCCGATATTATTTTTTATTTACAAAACATTGAATCACTAATAGTGTTCCTCGAATCCCAAGGGCCACAGTTGCAAATGACTAATTCTTAAATAAAACCAACCATGCAGGGCATTTGAGAGTTGACATATTCGTGTTGAATAAAGCGAAATGTGTACAATATAGGCTATATGTGGGCTATATAGTGGGCTATATAGGCTAGAGTCAGACCAACATGTTTATTTGTCAACTTTTATAAAAAATGTGTAAAGAAATGTGTCAAATAATCCTCATCATGTTTTAAATTCTACAACTGCAATACCAGGGTGCGTCGTCGCGTATAATGGTGACACCATGGATGGGGTGGACTGATGCTATACGATGGAGATCATCCTCCGAGGGATGTATACCTGAACTCTGGCTTCGGTCAAATCGATTTTGAGAGCCAGCTCCTCGCGCGTGTAAATATCCGGGTAGTGGGTCTCGGCGAACACCCGTTCCAGCTCCTTGAGCTGGGCACTGGTGAAGGTGGTCCGTATGCGTCTCTGCTTCCTCTTCTCGTTGAGTCCTCCGTGGTCGGTGAAAAGTTTGTATGGAACTGTAAAAAATAAAACAAAAGGGGGAATGAGTGACACCGCTTAAAAAACGTGCTCGCTGTTGCACTGCAGGGAACATATGATATGATATGATGAAGCACCTGTAATTGCAAACAATGTCGTCAAACTGAGGTAAAGCCAAATTCAATATTTTGTTTAAAATCCCGTTACATAGCTTGGTATTATTGGCCGCGGCTACTCTTATTGTATTATGGCTTTGATTACCCGCGAATGAGCGCTGAATTGATGCTGCTGACCTGTGATGTGGTTAATTGTAATGATAAACTAATTGTTGAAGCTCGGAGATTGGGGGGCTCAAGTTTGGAAACTTGTCATAATGTTCCCCATATCCCTCCCAGTCAGTCGCTGCTACTGTAAACTCCAATTCGGTGTCAATAATGAGCTTTAGTCTTTGGTTATCTAATTATTTTCGAAGCTTTATGTCTCATCGCAAAGTAAATAAATTATGCCTATCATTTTGGCAGCTTAAGATAATTTTGTTGGCGGTTTGGGTGTGACTCTGGGATAGTATAACCCCGTAACCGAATTACCGGCTCGCCTGCAATCGCTTCTAACGTGATAAATTCTTTCATTTGTGTAAGCAAATTTCGTTTGGTAAATACTAAACACATTTCCATTTTCAAATGCAATCAAGGACGGTCCTAGTAGGTATATGTATATACCCCGCGCGAGTATAGAGAGACTGATCCGTGGAGGAGCTGCGGCGAGCCGAGCAAAGCAAAGTTCGGGTGCGGCTTACCTGCGGCGTACGGGCTGCTCTGGTGGTCCCGCAGGGTCCCGAGGCTGCAGGAGCCCGGCGTGAGCGACGGGCAGCCGGAGGTCGCGCCGAACGTCGTCCTGATGGGGTTGTACTGGAAGCCGCTGGCCTGGCTGCACGAGCTGAAGTCCGCATAGGCTGACGCCAGGCTCGACGTGTCCATCCCGGCCATACATGACTCGTAGGCGGAGGAATTTAGGTAAGAATACTCCATTTTATACATTTGAAAAGGCTTCAGTGTGGAGTTAGAAAGTTGCAACTTGATCCCGGGGAAACCAAACCAAACAACAAAAAAAAGGTAAATAAAACTCAAAATTCGATTAAAAAAATGACAAGGATGAGGCGATCAGGCTTGAGTTGGGGAGAGATTAGACTATATACTTGCTTGGTTTTTGACTTGTTTGAAAAGAGGCTATATAGACCGTGTGGGTAGATGTGCACTGCTCAGCGCCCGCTCCAAAACTGGCCTCCTTTATAGCAACCTAGCCCTGTTTTATGAAAAGCCCCCTAAGAGCCGCCTTGCCCGAGGTCTCTAGAGCATATAGTCCTCATAATAAACTTGGCTCTTTCCTGCTTGGACAATAGCAAAGCGTTTGGTCTTATTGCTAGCGCTTTTTTACATGACAATAACTCATCAGTCTATTGGGCTGTGCACTGGGGGCCCGCCGCTGTCCAACCTCCCTATCATTGATCCCCTGCATCTCTAATTAGAATTTAATACCACGCCATTACGCGCCAAGCTCCCCCCACCCCCCCCCCCCCCACCCCAACACCCCCCCCACACACACACACCCACCTCCCCGCGCCATCCCACCCCACTCCGCTCTAACCACCATCTTGCCCTTTAATTCAATCACACCACTTGGAAATAATGAAAGTTGGGTGACGATTCTCCCTGATCCAATTTTCTCCAAGCTTTTAAGCCTTTTAACCGACCGTATACCTTGGGCAGAATTTCACATATAGTATTCCCTCTCTCTTTCTCTTTCTCTCCCTCTCCCTCTGTTCGTCTTATATGATATCCCACTGTTTTCACTCCCTTTAAACTTGACTGCGGATGCCAGAAATGCTATACTATATTATTTCTGCACCACAGCAGCTGTCTATATATACTCCAAGACCGTTATACAAATAACATTGCGTGTCATAACCAAACTGACTCAATGTTTTGGCATATTTATTTGTAATAATATTTGACTCATTTTTAAATTATTTTAAATCGTACCAATGCAGGTCCACTATTGTTATTATTATTATTATTATTATTATTATTATTATTATTATTATTATTATTATTATTATTATTATTATTATTATTATGAATAATAATAAATATGTGGGGATTTTTACACATGTAATTCTTAGTTTGTGACCAAGCTTTACGGTGTAAGTAAAAAAAAAACGAAAGTAACCGAAATTATACTTGTTTATATCGATTAAGTATAGTCTAGTAATGGAATATTTTGTAGCATTTTTTTTTCGTCTTCCAAAATGCATGTTTTTCCCGTTTCTTTAATTTGTTACGTAATAGTGACAATGTCAAATTAGGCTACACAACAAAATGTCGGAGAATGTTTTTTATTATTATTTGTTCTATAATGAGTGTGTAATTAACTTTTATCACATTAATTATTCCTTTTATTCGTCGAATAACACGATTCTAATGAAAGTAACGAAGTGAAGAGGGGGAAGTCATCGTCGGACCTCTTTAGGCTTCTCTACAATATATTGGGCTGAGTGGTTAATTTGGTTATTTTGGTTAATAAGGTGAACCTTTATTTATTTACGCTGTGTTTAGTGTTTACACACTCTGTTCTGTCTGTTCTTCCACGGGATTGAATTCAGGCGCACAGCAGCAGCAGCAGCAGCAGCAGCAGCAGCAGCACAGCCCGAGCACAGATCTCATGTCCGTATTAAGGTATCAGGTTCAGGTCAGGATGGCTTTGCTTCGTCGCCGGTTTACGTCAAAGAACTGAAGGGCCTCGAAGTCACTCTGTCCCCCGAATTACCGCGACGCGGTGAGATTCATATAGAAAATATTATTGGCTTATGAATGATGAAGAGCGCTCATCGATCGGATGAATGTGTCATTGTTATATGCTTACATTTTATATATATATATATATATATATATAATGAATGTTGGTGCATGCGTGTCGCAACAATTGTCTGGACACTTTGCCCATCAATTACATTTTGCACAATTGCTGAGTCTGAGGTGTTGTTGCTGTGTGTGTGTGTGTGTGTGTGTGTGTGTGTGTGTGTGTGTGTGTGTGTGTGTGTGTGTGTGTGTGTGTGTGTGTGTGTGTGTGTGTGTGTGTGTGTGCGTGCGCGTGCGCGTGTGCGTGTGCGTGTGCGTGTGTGTGTGTGTGTGTGTGTGCGTGCGTGCGTGCGTGTGTGCGTGTGCGCGCGCGCGCAGCCTTTTCAGGGCTCAACGAGGAGAAGTGAACAAAAAAAAAAGTTAATTCTTTCTTGACACAACCCGTTGCCTATTATGTAAATGTTTTCCTTTTTCTCCTTTCTGCACGCGAGAGCCGCGGCCGAAAAGTTGTACCAAATGGGTTAATTTGATTATTGAAACCAAAGACCAAATGGTGCACCGTCCTCCCTCCACGCGTCTGGCAGCGAGAAAAGGAGCCCATCTCTGGGCATTAATCTAATAACGCTCAAAGAAACGAGAAGTCTTTTCTGATATTTTGCCGAGGCAAATACAATTATAGCTTTTAGCCAGCGGTTCCCTTTTCACTGAAGCGGACTCTTTATTCTCTGCGGTCTATAGTCCACCATAAGTCCACCACCAGCTATTGAAACCTTACTCCTTTTATAGTTTTCAACATCTCCGTCAATTCCATCAGCCGGTCACTCAATTCTGCAAAGGGGGGGGAGGGGGGGGGGGGGGTAGCCTACTTTGTTGTTGTGGTTAAAGCTGTTGATGTTGATTTAACTTTTTTTTAAACCCCATTTTCCCTCAAGTTTAAGCTAAATTACTATAGGCCTGCAAATTTACAGTTAATAATCTCATGACATGATGTGAAAAACCTGAAACCGGTGTCTATATATTCTCAGTTTTTTATAACGTTTTACAAATTTGAACTCTCCCGTGCATGGTCTAAAATCACTAACGTGTATTATCCATATATCGTATAAGCGCATATAGGCGTATATACATCAAATGGGTCTTTACTCTATAAGCATATAGTCCTTGATAGTAAAGCACCACCTCCCTTAAAGCAAACACCGGGACTTTAGTCTGTATGGAATCAGTGATTTACAGTAGCCCGTAATGACCATTTAACTCAACTAAAGCGGTGGTTAATTTGTAATTCAATGGCGCATAAAGAGCGGCGACCGTATGCTGTCACTTAAATAAATCAGGAAAATGCGATGTGTGCAAGCCCCTAAATTTCCTGGGCAAGTGCCGGACAATAGTTGGCAGACAAGACAGGGACGTTTTAAAGGCGTGCACCGTGGTGCGCTGGTGGGGAAACTCCTCTCTCATTTAGCGCGACGCCATCGTTGCTCAGCAATATCGGAATGCGGGCCGACAGGAGGGGACAAAACGGCGAACAAAATGCCATTGTCTGCGGATGGATTGGATGGATCTAGTCCCCCCCAAAAAAGACACAACAGAGGAAGATAAAGGAGAGCGGGCGATGGGGAGGGACCGCTTGTCACATTTCACCTTAATGTCTCTGTCTGTCTCTCTCTCTCTCTCTCTCTCTCTCTCTCTCTCTCTCTCTCTCTCTCTCTCTCTCTCTCTCTCTCTCTCTCTCTCTCTCTCTCTCTCTCTCTCCTCCTCCGCCCCCAGGAAATCTTAACGCTTATCAAAGCCGTTATTAATACGGGTGTGTATGGACGAGGAGGGAGTGGCTCGGCAACAGATAACATCAAATATTCATTCAAGAAGATGCTCTCGTGACAATTCAGGCTGACGTCTCAATTTGACAGCATGCAGGGGGGAATGGATGATGGGGCCGCATGGCTGAGATGAAGCGCGGGAGGCGCTTTTGATTTCACCTGCATGCAGTGCATGAAGGGAAACGAGGACATTTTGTGAATTATATAGGACATGTTCTGTAAACCATCGCGTATATATTTTATTTATTCTATATGAATTCAGTATTAAAACAATGTGTGACACATTAATTGTTTGCCCAGAAAAGGAAAAGGCTAAAACCTAAGTATAGGCCAATGTGGTTATGTTTTAGCTGCTGTTGCTTTGAACTGCATGCCAGACAGACAGTGTGTAAATCGTATAAACAACCTAACCTCCAAGACCAACATGTTGATGCTCCGCTGTGTGCGTAAAAGAGAGACGGCCTCACATTTCCACGCGCGCAGATGGAAAGTGACATCTGTTGTAGAAGAGATAAATTCAATTACAACAGCCTGTCCTCCTCTCAAGAAAAGGTTTTCTTTTCCAGAGCAGGCTTACATAGGCCGTTTTTTCCCCTCCTCGAAAATATACAAGCTCACAAAAACAAAGCACCGTGAGCTTTGTTGTACATGTTTTAGTTATTTTGGGCGCATGCACGACACCGTCGGTCTGACGAAGTATATAGCCTATATGACCTCATTTCTGGCTTATTGATGCAACATTTCTTTTATTGGCCTTATATCAAACGGTCTCACCCAAAGACGGCGAAATACCATGGATATGACACTATAGATTCCCCGACAATCCGTGTATATGTTCACTTGTTCATCATTGGCCGAGAGGTCGAAGTCAACCCTGTCTGTCTGTCTGTCTGTCTGTCTGTCTGTCTGTCTGTCTGTCTGTCTCTCTCTCTCTCTCTCTCTCTCTCTCTCTCTTCCCAAGTGACCGGCGAAAGGGGATTAGCATAGAAATCTTATTCCGGGGGATAAGATTAGCAAACGTATTGCCCTCAAACGCGGCCTTGGCACGAGCGAGAGCTAGGCAAAAGGAATCAATTACTAAATTACTCCAACCTCTAAGTCGACATTAACGGAGAGAAATGCCATCGACCCGGCTCGGGCAATAAGATTCCGAAAAGATGTGATCATTAAATCTCCTTGGCCAGTGTGTTCAAGAATTTGATTCATAAAATCGTCCCGAAATGAGATGGAATTAAATTCTTATCGGAGCTCTTGTCATCGTTTCATCCCGTGCTGTTTAACATTGGTCAATGGCCTTCATGAGATTTTCCCTGTAAATAAACTTAGTAATTGAATTTTCCTCTCCACGAGACCATCGGTTCTTATTAATTTATCGCAGTGAGTCGGATGGATATGACTGCAGCCTAATGGCTTAGAAGACGATGGTCCTCTATAGCCTATAGAAATGTTTTTAATCCAGTAACAACAAGCCGTTTCTATAGTCAATACGAGAAAGCACTGTATATTCTATTATTTGTATTCGAATAATAAGGCTGCATGGTGACTTTTGGTAACTATTCATAAATATTGCTATACGGTTAATTAACACGTCAAAATTAAACAGCCCAGACAGACGTCACTTTGAGCTCGCGTCATCTGTTATCTTTTTTTATTTTTTTTTGGCTACCTGAGTTATCAACCCCTTGCAGGGGTCAAGGCTCATCTTATTTAGAATAGCCCGCCCCGCACGCACGCACGAACGCACGCACACACACACACACACACACACACACACACACACACACACACACACACACACACACACACACACACACACACACACACACACACTACACAGAAAGCAATTGACAATTATTAGCCCCCGGCCTCATAAATCAGCTGCGTGACCCGTTATTATTGTTGAATTGAATAGCTGTTGGGGAAGTGAGGGTCAGTGTCATTAACTCGCCCCGAATCCCTGCGTGCTCCTCCTCCCTCCTCCTCCTCCCGGCCCTGCCGGCCATGCCTGCCCCGCCGGCCCCCTGAAGGCATTTGGGGGATCGCTTCTATACAAGGACCTGCTGGTTTAATAATGCCGTGTGGTGGTCGAGGCTAAAAGCTTAATCACACATGCATTAGTGAGAGACAGCGCGCTATTGTGCACACGTAAGGTTTACTGGAATTAAGCGATTAATGGCCATCTAGGGCTGTGGGGTGTGGGCGACAAGGGCAGGCCACATCGAGAATGATGGAGCGGTTTTTAATGTTAAAAAACAAAACAAAACAAAAATGGCACCGGCGAGAGAGAGAGCGGATGTCGCTTGTTGTTCAGAGGCGGAGGAGGCGTCCAGGGGAGAGAGTCGCAATTACAGTAAGGCCGTGCCTCTCCAATCCATCATAAAACCCGTCAAGGTCATTGTGTGGATCATATTGATTATCATACAGCAGCGCATTGTGATGTTTATTATTGCACCCACCCTCCCTGTTCTCATATGCAAAATATTCAACATGTATAAACACCTGCCATTAATTTCAAAAGCTGCCTCTAATGTGTCTGTCTCGCCTCGACCGTCCGGCAGGACCCCCTTGTTCATATTCTGTTGCCGTCCATGTGTGACTAACACGGCCACAGACAGCGAGGCTTGCCTTATATGCACCCCCTAGGCAAATTGTCAATCAAATTCCTTCTTAATTATTTCCTCAGAATTAGGAAACAAAAAATAGAACGTCATATTGGGTTTTTTCGGTATAATATGGGCCTATTGTCTGACTGTACCGTTTTGCAGGTCGCTCACGCCCATAGCTCACAGCCTCACACCGCGCAATAGGATTGGATAGGCATGTAATGCATGCTCAATGGGTCTAGAGGGCGCTGCGTCAAAGTTAGCATCAAATAAGGCACTGTTATGACTTACTTATTTTATTGACATTCTATAAGAGTGGGCTAACTTGGTAAAAATACAGACCTTTTTAAACATTTATTTTTATTTTTATGACAGAAATTGCATTTTAAGCTCTATTCAGTACAAAATAAATTATAATATATAATTTAAATTGTTCACATATAGGGATGGAACAGGCTGATTCAAATGATGGGCTAAAACATGGGCTAAACGTGGTGATAACAAAATAAACTTGTTTTTTTTAGAAAGCATTTATGTCATTGTTTAGCCAAACTGGCTGACATATTTTGAGTATATAGTGTTTCTTGACGGAGTGAACTCTCCATTTAACTGAGCACAGACTAGAGAGTTGTAAAACATAAGCTTTGTTTCTGTTCTCTTATACCCCAATTAATAGTTTCAATTCAACTCTCACTATACAAACTCATTTCAAACATTTTTTTTGTTTGTATTCAGGGTATAGCTGCATTCTCTTTCCTTCCTGGACTCCTAAATGAACATGCACTTCACCCATGTTCAACCTTATCTTCATATAATTGGTCCTAATAAATGCTCAATTTCAATTTACTCACTCTGACTCTCATTGGTGGATCATGGACAGTTCAGAAACCTGCCTACCATCATCGCTGGGTTCCAAGTGAATAGAAATGTACTGTGCATGCATACTGTGCATCAGAGTGTAGAGTAGGAGAGTGGCGACACGCTTTGATCTCGCCGCAAAGCGGGTGCCTATGGGCTATAGTTCCAAACTTTGCTCCTATGGCTGGAACTATCCCATTGAGATAGAAGGAGCACTTCCGCATTCCATCGTTACAATGGGAGTCAACGCTAGTGTCGCCACTCTCTTACTATATCACTCTGCTGTGCATGTACCATGTGTGTTCCAATGTTCTGAAGCATGGCATTATGAAATAAGTGAACTTTTTTGACTGTTCTTTGTCATTGTTGCATCTCCTCAGCAAACCCACTCATAGTATGTTGATGGAACAGGGCATCTGTACTATAGTGACACTAGCCACCATCCAATGGCAGTGCCCGTTGATCAATCAGGCCTTCATTTGATTGGATGTAATCCTTAAAGAATAGCCAGATGGGAGCCATATCAGACACGGTCGGTCCAATCCAGACTCTGATCTACTTCCTGTTTCCCAGAGGGCTTCTCTTCTCCGGGACTCTGAAGAATGTGTCCTGCACTGCAGAGCTGGGACGCATAGAACCGTCAACCCTGTTCAGTTGAAGGTCAGTTGTATCATACTGTGCATACGATTCTGTACTTTAGAGCAGTCTGCAATGTTTTTTCCCCTTTTGGTGTTTTAAGCATTACGTTATACTTCAGCTATTGAAAAATAGCAGATCTACAAGCTCATACGAGCTTGGACTGCTATTTTTGAAAAATCTTGAAAATGTATGGCTCAAATCTTTCATTCAGAGCGAACGTTTTTAACTCAAATCTTTGCTTCTGAGAGGTTCCTGGCTGGAACAACACATTTTCAGATGGGGGTCGGCGGCCAAATACATATAATCTTTGGGGTCCTTGGCTTGACATGAAATATTGAGCACCACTGATACAGAAACATGAGGTTTTTCAGAAAATTGTCATCATTTAGAAGACATGTTTTAAATTTCAACATCAGGCCTAGCTGAGAGAGAGATGAAGCAGGGACAAAGTTTGTTGCAGATTAAACGTTTTTTATAGATATCTTTATAGACTTGTTTGACAGCACTATCAGTGAAGTGTTGTGTTGCATTCATGTTAATGTGTATTTTCACACATCACCACCCTCAATACTTAGTAGACGTAACATTTGGCTCTGTACTTTGTCTATACTCTTTTTATCCGTCTACACACTAAATCTAGAGCTGATCTACAAGCTCACAACGACGATCTGCTATTTTGGATATAGCCTCTCTTCAGAATAGGGATGCCATGCAGGGTTCAAGTGGTTACGGCTAAAAAAGTATCCTATCACACAAAGATTTGTAGTAACTCCGAGGACCTCCTAGCCTAGCTTTAGATAATTTGATAATGTTGTGAAACCTAGGAAATTGGGTTTTCTTTTACTTATTTGATGACATTTTAGAAAACTGGTACCTTTGGCAATGCATGGGGCACAGTTATGTTGACCATCTGCAGCACGAGTCTCGTTCTCTGTCCGGAAAATGAACACACCCATTATGTCAGCCACTTTAGATGTGGACTGGAGATTGCTGCGGTGAAGCAACGGTTAAATTTGCTCTACTCTATCTAATTCTATGTTGTGTTGTTCTCCACCTTCCTTCCTAGAAGCCTGCCCCTGAGATAGCTTGATGTGACAAATAGCTGGATCTGTGCTTTTCTGCAAGAAAAATCCAACATGCACCTCATCATCGCCAGACGCAAATTTGATCAGAACACACCCAGAATCCCCCTGGCTTTTCTGATGATGAATTGGCGTATTAGGAACTGTTTATGCATCAGCAGGGCCAGCAGCTCTCTCTCTCTCTCTCTCTCTCTCTGGCAAATGACAGTAAATTACCTCTCAGACAAATCTCCGGCTTGGGATTCCACCAAGTGGGGGATGAATTTAGTCTTCTTCTTCTTCTTCTTTTTTTTTTTTTTAAGATATTTTTTTGCGGCTTACGCCTTTTATTGATTTTTGAAGGGACAGACAGTAGGCTGACAGGAAACGGGAGAGAGATGGGGGGATGACATGCAGTAAAGGCCGTGTCGGGTCCGGGAGTCGAACCCGCGGCACACTGCGACTGGATTACCAGTCCGGTGCCCAGACCGTTACGCTACGGCCTGGGCCGTTCTTCTTCTTCTTCTTCTTCTTCGATCCCTGAGCTTCCAGGAAACATTGTGAAATGACAAGCGATGATGACTTGTATTGTCCCTAATAGGCAAACACCTGACCATGTTTATTTTTATTTTTTTTACTTCCCTCTATTGACAATCTAAACTTCATTATTAACTGAACACATTAATGCAAACAGAAACATAATGCACTGCAAGTGCTTCAGATGATCAATACCTTTAACAGACATTTGACAAAGTGAGAAAGACTACTTAATGCATCTAATTGCCATGTTATACTCGCTTGAATTTACAGTATGGGCCTACAGTATATGTTCCGTTTTGACAGTGACCCATGAAGTCTGCGGCTGAACGTGGCTGTTCATAAAGCTTCTATTATGATATTTAAGCCAATGTAAGGCTGCCCTGGTTTGGCCCGGTCCCGGTCTAGATATGAAGGCACAATATGAAACCCAATAGCCTGCAGGGCTGATATTAAGTATCAGCAAGAAGGAGACGAGGAGCAAGCCCGTAAGAGGAGCAATAAAGCTAATGTGATCATAGAGAATGGCTCTCTCTGAATCGAGGCGGGATGAAAGCCATACGCCCCAAAAATCTGTATGTGCAGAACTACACGCTGCCGAGGTGACAGCATGATGAAGCTTCTATTGGATTTACGGAGAGAGTTGAGGCAAAGTAGCCCCAGACCTTTACTGCCCGTATATAGTATAGTTATGATAAATTGATAGGTTGTGTCCCTTTGCGTTTTGGGTCCATTTGGGTCGACTTCGTTTTTCTCTTATATTTACACACAGTGAACTTTAATGTATGTATATGACAAATCATGCTGGTGAACTTAAAGCTTTTAGTGAGATACAAATTCTAGCTTGATTTTTTTTTTTAATTAATGTTTCAGATTAATATATAGACATTGACCACATTAACCCGCGTGTACAGGCGGAAGTTACTGCCAAAGTAACACAATGTGTCACAGCTTGCAACACGTTGTAAGCTTATAGATCGGCTATTTTCTGTGAGATTTGGTGTACATGGGGGACAAAAGTGCAGACGTGTACTGAAGTATATACCGTATGGTATCCCTGGCATCCCTGTTTTGGTCATGATATTACAGGCTAGACATTTCAAAACATTTCCAACACTAGCGAGAATAGCGGATCTAGAGGCCTACAAGCTCGCAATGCCTGTGATGTGGCACGTTGTGAGCTTGTATTGGCTATTTTCTCTAGTCGTAGCACTTCTAGTACAAAAACAACAATCTAAACCCAAACACAGTTTGGAAATAACAAACACGTCCTAATGGTGACACTGCTGGAGTTGAGTTAAGGTCCTGCAGCGCATATATGTAAACATCAGACTTCCCAGTGAAAAAACCACATCATGCATTTTTGTTCAGTGTATAACTGTATATGGCAACAACACGTTCAGATTCAAATGCAATCACAAGATGCCTTACCAGGCATTTCCGCCCTCTACATCTCTCGGCTTGTGTATTTGTGGGTATTTGCATCTTGAATCACGGGGGTGGGTATAGGCGTGTGCGTGCGTGCGTGCGTACACGTGAGAGTGTGTGGGGTATAGGGTAGCCGACCGTGCGCTCGCTCGAGCCACGTGGACCAGATTGATGTCATTGTCTCGGCACACTGACCTTTGCTGTAGTACCCATAGCAAACATCACAAACTCTCACATCAATTTGGCCCAATTGGATGTGGCATGTCTTGGCTAACTCAATTTGTGGAGAAATGCACCTGTCTCTGCCTTCCCTCCCTATAGATCTACTGAAGGAGAGGAGAGAGAGAGAGGGGGGGGTGGGGGGGGTTGAATGAACGGAGCGGGGGGGGGGGGGGGGGGGGGGGGTAGTGGAGTCAGTCGCCTCCCCCACCCAGTGCCTCTGCATCCAACACACATAATATGCAAGCATAAACAAACTGCTAACCAACCAAGCTCTCTCTCCCTCTCTCCCTCTCTCTCCCCCTCTCTCTCACTCACTCTCTGTACTCTGCAGATGCAGCTGTTCTGCAGCGGCACAGTGTGTGTGTGCGTGCGTGCGTGCGTGTGTGTGTGTGTGTGTGTGTTCCAGGTCTGGGCGGATCGTCTGGGAGCAGCAGAAGGAGAGCCATTAGCTGGGCAGTAATCAGATTAGAGAGACGTTAAAGGAGGATGTGAATTTAAACAGCCAGCAGAGAGACACACGGGAGGAGGAAAAGTTGGAGGTGTTATTAAGGTTGTTCATTACTCATATCATGGCGCGCGTGCGTGCATGCATGCATGCGTGCGTGCGTGCGTGTGTGCGTGTGTGTGTGTGTGTGCATGTATGTGAGCGTGTACACTGTACAGTATGGCTCTTTATGAATGATGTAAGCTGTGAGTGTACATGTTGAGCACTCATGCATATATGCATGCAATGCATACAGTATACATATGCAGAATATGCTCATCTTTATAGTTTGTACATGGAGTGCGAGTACACACATGCATGCCCCTGAGTGTAACTTATGCCAGCATATGAGCGTGTGCGTGCATGTGTGTGTGTGTGTGTGTGTGTGTGTGTGTGTGTGTGTGTGTGTGTGTGTGTGTGTGTGTGTGTGTGTGTGTGTGTGTGTGTGTGTATGTGCGTGCATGCGTGTGTGTTATGCAGAGCAGACGAGCTGTCAGGGATGAATAATATGTGTTGTGTTGTGAGTGTTAGGTAATGAGCAGCCAGCTGTGAGGAGAGTTTTAAATGTTGCCTCGCTGGCCTGGAGCGAGTCTAGTTGTGATCACACGAATGATGCAATGCATCACATATTTTAGTCGAAATCCGTTATTTTCGAGAGTGGCACCGTCGCACGACAAAGTATAAATTAGCCCATGAATACTAATGTACACTAAACAGCATGTACTGTGACTACATAGAGCACTGTAATGTTTACAATGTCACATTATGTGATTCCTTTCAGTTCAACTCAATCTTTATTTCAGACCCACATCACAATGAAAAACACAACGCAATAAAACAGAAAATGCAGAATATGTACTATATACAGTACATACAGGATAATTATGCACATTATACAGACATGCGCAAGCTTGCACACACCCCTGCACACACACACACACACACACACACACACACACACACACACACACACACACACACACACACACACACACACACACACACACACACACACACACACACACACGGTACGTGCACACAGAGCGGATGTTGAGCTGACATTTCTTGGCCTTTATAGATTTCCCTGGCAGTGATATGGACAGGCTAGTCGATAGCCCAGCAGGGCAGAGGCAAACCTTACTATTCACTTAACATTGACTCCTCAGGTTCTCCTGGCCAACACACTGCCAGGAGCACCCCATGCTACAGTCAGTGGTGGATAGGAACTAAGTACTTTTACTTAAATACTGTACTTAAAGGACCACTTCACTACTTTTCAACCTACAGTATAATAGGTCCTCACTAATAATCATGATAAAATGGCACGATCTTTTTTCTACTCAGTCTATTGGGTTGATTTAGGACTTCTATTTTACTTACTTCTATATTACTAATCTAATTACAGTATTATGATCTGGGGGCGTGTGGTATGTCATATTGCAATTTTGGGCATGTTAGGAAGCGCTTTTGACACCCTGCGGAGTGCGCAAAACGGCCTTGAATTAGTCATGGGTGTGTTTAAGGCGTGTTTGAGACGTACCCAATCAACATGTCCGTACTATTCTATTTACCAGTCAGCTAATGTCACATACGGAATGCGCACTTTGGGGATCGTGGTATTACATTTCTTCAGGCTGGCACCATAGAAGACATGACATGACTTTGTCACATTTGGGTTAATTATTCCTATTGCACTGCATGCTATCACCTTTATGCCTCAAAAGAACAGACCACCTTTCAGATCGGAATGGAACTGCGAGTAGATAGCAGCATATTGGCAAATTGGCAATCCATGCGTAATGTTCCCAGAATCGTCTAACCCCCGAACATGCAAGTTCGTTTGATATTGTTTAATTCGATAACGATAGAACCATGTACCATACAGCGAATGAAAGCAAGATTCCTAAGGAATATGGAGATTTTTACATTTAATAAAACGGTTGAGAAATGAGAGAACCATGAGTGTTTATAGGCTAATATCAACGTTTTTTTATGAAAGACAAACGGGCTGTGAACTTGAAGAGCTCAATCACCATCCCGACACGGAAGAAATATAGCCTAGTGCATGCATGTATATGCACTGTTGCACTTGCACACAGTAGTCTACACACGCTCTTTATTTGTTTCTATTGAAAAAAAAACAGTAAAATAACGTTTATTATATTTTATTTCATTAAAATCACGAGGAAGGAATGAGTTGAATGCGTGCTGCGTAATGCTGTGGCCCCGATGGTATGGTCTTCGCTGAGTTCGCTCGTAGCATTTTATTTAAGAAGACTTGAATCGGGTGTGATACAGCGTATGAAAGCAAAGTTCCCAGGGATTATGGAGATGTTTTTATTTTTTTTAAAGGTTGAGAAATTATGGCCGTTTCTAATCTCAACATTTTTACCAAAGAAAGCCTCTCTCTTTGCTGCAGCAGAGAGCAGCCATGTTGCCATGTCCCATAGAAACAACTAAATAGGTCTATAAAAATAATCCCAAAAGAAGCGCATATAACAGGGGTCTGTAACCTATTTTAAATGAAGTGCCATGTTTTTATTTTCTAAATAGTGAGTCTGCCATATCCATATTAATTTGAATGACACCACATTAAAATAAAAAAACATATTTTGATTGTCCACAAATATAAAGTTCTTCCTTCTTTTTAAATATGTTCTTGCACATTGTTATACTGATCATTATATATCCCCCTGCAGTCAGAGTTCATAGTTTTAATGAATGAATGTGATGCATTGTGAGCTGGTATAGATCTGCTATTTTCAAAAGTAATCTTTTTATTTAATTTTTGGATTAGCTGTCCTTAGTTGGGCAAATGCATTCATCTGGGGATCCTTGACATGGGAATGTGCTGTGTGAGGATCACTGGTTTAAACAACATTAGGAGAAAAGCCCAAATAACCACTTTAGAAACAAGAAAAGCAACCACACAGAAAGCAACTTTACAGAAAAATAAGCCGCTTATAATAAACAGACATGGCAACACTCTACCAGCCTCCCATAGCCGCTCAAGTGTCAAATCAAACAGTGCTTTTTGCGTTTATGAGGTGGTCAGACCCACGTCTAATCGTTATGCGCTGAGTGTCTTTAGGTCAAGGGGCTTAATAGCAAATTGCGCAAAGCGAAAATAATTAACATATGGACACTCCCACAACGCTAAAATATTCAGGAACGCGGTAAGCCATAATGTGTGTGCGTTCAACACGGGCCAGTGCGTTCAACACGGGCCGATATGCCTTTCATAATACGAATGTGCGCAGAGCGAGGCCAATTTATGTATTTCCATTGGTAAAACGCACCTTCAAAATCTACCCATGTGTCTCATATAGGAGGGCTGTGGGCAGTTTAGAAACCGTCTTCCAGTGACATCATCATTAGGCAGATTATTATTGAAACAAGATTATTTTACAAAAATGTTTAGATTTTCATTATAATGAGAACGATGGCTTCCATTTTCGCAATGCAACTTTTCAGGACTAGAAAGCCTGCAGTTTTTATTAGCTTGTACCCATCGATGATGTCACTGGAAGACTGTTTCTGAACTGCCCACAGCCCTCCTATGAGACACAGACCGAGTAGAAGAAAATTGCGCCATTCTTTCATGATTATTAGTGAGGACCTAGTATATGAAGATAGGTTGAAAAGTGGTGAAGTGGTCCTTTAAGTACAATTTTGAGGTTTTTGTACTTTACTTGAGTATTTCCAATTTCCAGTGCTTTTACTTCTACTTCACTACAATTATTTGAAAACTTTAGTTACTAGTTACTTTGGAGATTATAATTTTGATTAGAAAACATACATTAACCACTTCAACTCTATACATTTCGGTCATTTGAAAATAGCAGATCTACAAGCTCAAAATGCGTCGCATTGTGAGCTTAGAAGATCGTCTATTTTCAATATATTTTTTACACATTTTGAACTTGTGAAATGGGACATTCTGCAATATGAATACTTTTACTTTTAGTACTTTAAGTATTAAAGTTGTCTCGGTCTTACCGACCGAGACAACCGGTCAAGACACCACACACAGCAGTTTGTCATTGTAACATCCGGTTACGGATATTTGTCTCTTCAAAGTTACGCGCGATAAAACCTTGGCAATACGCTATCAAGGGATTAATTAATGCTGGCGGGAATTGGGTACTAGATTGAGTATACGCACACAGCCAACAAAATACCTATGTTTTTTTAACCAGCCGTGACAACGTGACTGCCATTGTTTTTCATCTGCTGATATGTGCGCCGGTGTATTTTGTCAGTGCAATAGCATAACGACCGTGCGAGATGCAGTCACAAAATGTTACATGTGTTGTACTAGTTCAGAACTTCAGATCATAATGAAGGCTGAGTACAAAGATGGATGTGGTCCAAGCAAGGGAGACAGAAGTAAGATGTCAACGGTTACTGGCTGTAGCTGATACCATTCATTTACATTATATCATTATACAAAATGCTACCAAGCATACAGTGTGGACATTTCTCTACCCGTTGAGCTATGGCCACCCTGATGGTGTCGGTCGATGAGCACAAAGTCTTTCCTTCTGTCATGGACCAAGGCCCCATTTCACTAACACTACAATTACAATTTAGGCATTTAGCAGACGCTCTTAATCCAGAGCGATTTACAATAAGCAAGAACAAAAAAACATGGTAATACATCAAGACATTAAAAAGTCATCAAAGAACAGTGGAATATCTATCTAAGGAGACTATGTGTATACACTATAGAGTGCTATGTTTACATAAAGTGCTATTTAAGTTACATATTGAGCCTGTACATATGCCTGTAGGAGGTCGAGGCCAGGGCAAGTGCTGTGGGGCTAAGATGGAGACTGAAGAGGTGCGTTTTCAGACTTGCATTTATCCATTTCGATATGGCGTAGGCCTAAGTGTCCCAAATGTATCTGTACTAATATTTTCTGCAGATGGCCATGCACTGAAACTCAAAACTGAAACTGTAAAATAACTGAAATCCAATATCAACTTCCCTTCATTAAAACAGTTGAATACTACGTGTTCCACGCTATTTAGTGTGGTTGCCCGAATGGGCAACCAGACTCTTGTAACTGTGACACTTTATTATTTCACTGGAGTAGTCTTTATTTTGACGCTTTATACCTCCCACACTGTACGCTGTACGCACTTGAGCCATATGTCAAATTGACCGGAAAAATCGGGAATCGTGTGCTTGTATTTTGTTAAGAGAAATGTTGTATAGTTTAATTGATATGAATTTATTAGTGAATTAAATTTCCCCATTGACATGAATGGGAAAAGGCAAAAATTCACATTCAAGTATTTGTTCCTCGGAGACTGTAATCACTATAGTTACAAAACTTTTAGGGATAATTCAACATTATCCCTAAAATTATTTAACCTTAAAATTTTATCGGTCGGCCTCATGGTGGCGCTATAACAGCCCACTTTACCTTTTGGCTTATAACTCTTGAACCATAGGTCGTAAAATAAAAAATATTTTTTCCCTGGATTCCTTGGGTCATGACGCATCTCCCCATATAGGCCACGCCCATTTCCGCCATGATAGATTTTCCGCCATTTTGAATTTTGTCCAAAACACACTTTTTGCTTTTCCTCCTACAGATTTTGTCCAAATCTCACAGAAATCAGCACACGTGATCTCTGGACCCATCCAATTAAAACTGAACTGCAGAATTTTGAAAGTGCGTATCGTTCGGCCGTAATCGTCTTCCGAAGTTAGTAGGAGGGGCCTATATCACAAAAAATGCCATAAATCACGAACGGAATGTCCAATCCATCCCACATTTCAATCACATGTCCGGGGTGGTTCAATCAACCAAGTTCTAAAAGCAGCGAGAAATGTAACCGTTTGTCGCAAAAACATGAATTTCGGGGGTTAAATCCCCTCCGAATTACTTACGCATGATCTAAGGCGTGACTTGAAATTGTAATTGGCTGGCAATACTAGTGGGAGGGGCATATGTAAGCCACTGCGGCAACCACACTCTGCAATTTTTTAAAATTTGTGATGCCTTTGACAGATGTTTGTAGAAGTCGTTCAGTTATTGTTACATCATTTTGTAATTAACCTCTTAAGTCCTACATAATATATACACTTAGTCGCACAACAATGTTCAATTGTAAAAATGGCTGATCTACAAACTCACAACACAGCATTGTGAGGCTGTTTTTGAACATTTGTAAAGGATAATTTCACATGTTTCAAGTGATTAAAGGATGGATGGCTTTGCCGGCATTTAATGTGAATCACCACCAGCCCAGGTGAAATGTATGCATAGTTCTTGTGAGGCTGGAATCTATTTTACAGTATGGCTCTAGATGCGGAACATAGAAATGTTATGTCAGATTTTCACATTCAGAACCGTGTTAATCAGACCAGTGTGTGTCCATGTGGAAACCTCGTATGAATCTGATCTCAGGTCAGAATGGGTTAATCAGACCAGTGTGTGTCCATGTGGAAACCTCGTATGAATCTGATCTCAGGTCAGAATGGGTTAAATACTACTGAAGTTTCACTTGTAAGTTTGGGTAAGAAACTGTTTTTTTTTTTTGCAGAGACTTTTTGTCTAATCACGTGGTCTGGTTCTTTATTTTCTTTACTTATAAAGCGTCCAGTACAGGAGTTATGTACAATTTGTCAATTTGCAGGTATTTAGAACAAAATTATAGACTCAAAATCTATACATGCTGCAAGTGCTCCGTCTTCCAATAAATAAGGTTTATCAAGTAGAAATACATGTTTGGTTATGGTGACATACATTTTGTGCGTTGTACATTTACATGACATTGGCAGTTATAAATAAAATTGATATCAATTAACATGTTTTGAGTACTGAGTTATTTCACCGAGCTGGTTCAGTTCAGGTGAAGAAGTTTAAATGGTTTAATGTTTGAAATTATGTTAATTTATTTATTATTAGCCAAATTTGTTTGATACATATCAAGTAGTGTCTAATGGGGGTCTAATGGGGGCTCAACAAATGTGGATTTGGGAACAACTGCAGACTGCAGTACAGTATTAAGTTATTAACAGATCCCTGATTGATCTAAAAACGAATCCACAAATCACCAACAACACAGCAATAAGGCATTAAAACGTTTCCTTTGGAAAGTCAGAAAGTGACGTGCAAAATAAAAAATAAAATCTGCCAATTTATACACACACGTATACCGACGGTAGGATACCGTGTCTTTTAGGGGCGTTTCTGTGGTCAAGATAGGGCTTTTTTTTGGTACTGTAGTCTACCTGTCAGTTCTGCTGCTGGAGTCGGGTCTTCATGTAGGCTATGTATAGCCTATGTGGTCTTCAATGTATAGCCTATGTGGCGTGAACACTAAATCCAGGCTAAAATCGCGAGATAGTCAGCAAGTCATTAATTACAGAAGTATTTCACACACACCTTTGATTCGCTGTAATAAAGGAACTAAAAGGTGATCATGAAGCAGAGGGAAACACAAAAGTCAGTTGGCAGCGCCACAGCCCAGCGACACCCACGTTGTGGCCAGAAATGTCACTCCGTTTGTAAGCTAAAGGATCCCACATAATGTAGGTTTGTAATAATGTTGTTTTTTGATGAATTGAACAATGTGGACTTTTGATGAATTGAACAATGTGGACCCTCTTAAACAAGTGTAATGCTTAATTGGGTCCACTCACAGTTAACAGTCTTTGTATTGAGTTTGTGCTTGAAATGTACTGTAATTCTACAAACTATTATACTATATTAATAAAATATTTAAATCAATCAATCAAACCAGAGCTAGACTACACCATGATATATTATTAGGAGTACAATAACTTTGCATTGTGAATAAAAAGGTATTAGCCACAGTGGGGTTGCAGTGTAATGTAATGCTGAAGGTTTAATCACAGGGCTGTCTGCTTTATGTATTATGATTAAACGCGCATTCTGGTATATTGTGAATCAATGATTGAGAAAAACATCAAAGGGGTTTGAACCCGTGAAGTTCTATAAAGTTGTATTAAGAGGTCGGGCGTCTAGACCGCTAGACCACTGAGGACGCTGCCAGGAAAGGGACTCATGTCTGTATTGATTATTTAAGCCCTGATGTAACCCGCTTCCGGGTCTTACTCAAGGAAGCTCACGTCATACATTTTCTTTGTCGTGGACACTTTACAGTTTACATTAATAATAATTATACTCGAGTTGGAAGCATTAAGACACATTTTAACCCTCAATGGCTTCCTTTCTGAATATATGACTACAAGACAAACACGGCAAAAGACTCGCGGGCGTGGCCTCACGTCACACCCGGAAGGAAGTGACGCCAACCCCTCAAATACGGAAGAGACGCGTGGAGGGGGGTTTTGCTCAGTGTTGTTTTGATTTTGCCACGTCACCATGTCCGCCGTGGCGTCGTCGTGTCCGCAGCAAGCAGGTACGTTAAATGTTATTTAATACTTAAACGTTGTTGTTGTTCAAACATCTGTGATCACTTTATGATAACTTTATTGTGATGTTTATATATTATGTTCGTGCCACTCTGTAAAACCGTGTTCCAGTGGCCCAATGGTTACCGTCGGCGCCTAGTAGACAACGGCCAGGGCCGGCCAGGTTCGAGTCCCCATCGAGGACTGAGAGTTTAGCTTAATTTCTTACCAAACTAACACAATTGTTTTAGCTTTTCTCGTCGAGGTCCATTATTCATTCAGTATTTGAGCCTAAAAATGGTGGTCCCGTGGCTCAGATACCGAATGAATAAAGGACCTCGACTTGATGCAAACAAACAGTTGTGTTTGTTAAGAAGAAAATAAACTCGGTCATCGACTGGGAAGTGAACCCGGGCCCGGTTGTTCACATACCAGGCATCGACGGTATCCATTGGGCTACTGGATCATGGTTTTATAATGTAGTTAGTAACATATATGAACACAACACAGAGCGTTCTGGTTCACGACGGCAGCACGCTAGCTAGCTAACGAACTAGCGTGTTCGTTAGCTAGCTAGCGTGCTGCCGTCGTGAACGTGCACAATGATAGTCAACGGACCAGCGCGTTCATGTGTTTGGGGCCAGGCTGCAATACCTTCATTCGGCCACTATGTCCATTTGGCCTCAGGGTTTCCTCTCGGTGCCTTTTCTCTATTCATAATATACTCTATGCTCACAATGGTGGTCAGTGGCTCAAATGGGTCTGAGAGGCTAAATGGCCTCAAATGGTGGTCCGTGGCTGAATAAATAATCGACTAGAGGTGAACAGAGTAGTGTTTAGATGGTTCTGTTATGACTGCATGCTGTAGTGTTTAGATGGTTCTGTTATGACTGCATGTTGTAGTATTTACTATTTAGATGGTTCTGTTATGACTTCTCCTCTGCATGTTGTAGTGTTTAGCCCTCTAACACCCGCATTAATTTCTACTTGCAAAAAATAGATTTCAAACTTACTACTAATTTGTACTACTAGGACTGACACTAAAACATATGTTAAAAAAAATAAAGTTTGATGGAAAATTTATAATAATTATATAATAATTATATAATAATATAATAAATGAATAATTTACATTTGGGGGATATCTTTCACAATAATGAATAAAACATGTTCTAGACATTCTAATCACAAAAAAACATATATTACAATTATTGTACCTACTTTTATTAGGGTAAAGGTCAAAAGTCTTAGGTTAAAAAAATGTTCAAAATCGCACAGAGTCCAGACATTTTTTATTTGTGTGAATTTCAGCCTCTGTGGGGGGTATTTATATGCAAATATCATGACCAATGGCATTGAAATGGCATTGCAATGAACATCACTGATGATGTTTAGGTGAAAAAAGAACAGAAAAAATAAATAATAATTTAGTAATTAAATTAAATAAAATTGTAGCTAAAAAGCAACGCTGGGTCTTAGAGGGTTAACTTTAGATGGTTCTGTTATGACTTCCCCTCTGCATGCTGTAGTGTTTAGATGGTTCTGTTATGACTTATCCTCTGCATGCTGTAGGCTAGTGTTTAGATGGTTCTGTTATGACTTCTCCTCTGCATGCTGTAGTGTTTAGATAGTTCTGTTATGACTTCCCCTCTGCATGATGTAGTGATTAGATGGTTCTGTTATGACTTCTCCTCTGCATGCTGTAGTGTTTAGATGGTTCTGTTATGACTTCTCCTCTGCATGCTGTAGTGTTTAGATGGTTCTGTTATGACTTCTCCTCTGCATGCTGTAGTGTTTAGATGGTTCTGTTATGACTGCATGTTGTAGTATTTAGATGGTTCTGTTATGACTTCCCCTCTGCATGTTGTATTGTTTAGATGGTTCTGTTATGACTTCTCCTCTGCATGCTGTAGTGTTTAGATGGTTCAGTTATGACTGCATGTCGTAGTATTTAGATGGTTCTGTTATGACGTCCCCTCTGCATGTTGTAGTGTTTAGATGGTTCTGTTATGACTTCTCCTCTGCATGCTGTAGTATTTAGATGGTTCTGTTATGACTTCCCCTCTGCATGCTGTAGTGTTTAGATGGTTCTGTTATGACTTCTCCTCTGCATGCTGTAGTGTTTAGGTGGTTCTGCTATGACTTCTCCTCTGCATGTTGTAGTGTTTAGATGGTTCTGTTATGACTTCTCCTCTGCATGCTGTAGTGTTTAGATGGTTCTGTTATGACTTCTCCTCTGCATGTTGTAGTGTTTAGATGGTTCTGTTATGACTTCTCCTCTGCATGTTGTAGTATTTAGATGGTTATGTTATGACTTCTCCTCTGCATGTTGTAGTGTTTAGATGGTTCTGTTATGACTTCTCCTCTGCATGTTGTAGTATTTAGATGGTTATGTTATGACTTCTCCTCTGCATGTTGTAGTGTTTAGATGGTTCTGTTATGACTTCCCCTCTGCATGCTGTAGTGTTTAGATGGTTCTGTTATGACTTCTCCTCTGCATGCTATAGTGTTTAGATGGTTCTGTTATGACTTCTCCTCTGCATGCTGTAGTGTTTAGATGTTTCTGTTCTGACTGCATGCTGTAGTGTTTAGATGGTTCTGTTATGACTGCATGCTGTAGTGTTTAGATGGTTCTGTTATGACTGCATGTTGTAGTGTTTAGATGGTTCTGTTATGACTTCTCCTCTGCATGCTGTAGTATTTAGATGGTTCTGTTAGGACTTCTCCTCTGCATGTTGTAGTGTTTAGATGGTTATGTTATGACTTCTCCTCTGCATGCTGTAGTGTTTAGATGGTTCTGTTATGACTTCTCCTCTGCATGCTGTAGTGTTTAGATGGTTCTGTTCTGACTGCATGCTGTAGTGTTTAGATGGTTCTGTTATGACTGCATGCTGTAGTGTTTAGATGGTTCTGTTATGACTGCATGTTGTAGTGTTTAGATGGTTCTGTTATGACTTCTCCTCTGCATGCTGTAGTATTTAGATGGTTCTGTTAGGACTTCTCCTCTGCATGTTGTAGTGTTTAGATGGTTCTGTTATGACTTCTCCTCTGCATGTTGTAGTGTTTAGATGGTTCTGTTATGACTTCTCCTCTGCATGTTGTAGTGTTTAGAATGGGGGTGGGCAACTTTGACGATAGAGACTATATTTCCACTATATTTCCACTCTCACTCCAGAGGGCCACGTTGCATATTACTGTTGTAGCAAAAATAGCCGATGTACAAGCTCAAAACGCGTCACAGTGCAACGCGCTTGGGGCTTATTGATCAGCTATTTTTTTCCCCAAGACGGTGGATTGTGGCCCATGCCTTCCTGCTGTTATTTGTCATGTTGGTGTTCTCTATATCTTTTCGTCCTGGGCATGACGTTAAACTGTTCCGTTCGAGAGGACCGGCAACCCTCGAATGTAAACAGCCACGAAAGGAAACTATGTGTGTGTGAGGTGTTCTCTATCATTTCATTCCAGTACTACTACTTTGGGTAGTGGCTGGACGTTTGTGTAGATATTGAAAAGGAGGGGGCGAGCAGGCTACCTTGTGGTAGGCCGTTCTTTTGGGCTTTCCATTTACTCCTCTGGTCATTTAACTGGACATAGAAGCGCCTGTTGTTGAGGAGGCTTTTCCTGACCATTGTGCGGTGTTGGACAGTGTCGTAGGCAGCAGAGAGATCTCTGAATGCTGCTCCAGTTATTTGTTTTCCCTCAAACCCATCCTCAATGTGTTGGGTGAGGTTGACCTCTGTCCAGCACAGGACGGGACGGAAACCAGCTTGGTCTTTAGTCAGCTTGGTGTCTATGAGTGGTATGAGGCGTTGGAGTAGCAGCCTCTCTTGTAGGTGATGCAGAGGAGGGAAATGGGTCGGTAGCTCTTTGGGGGTGATGGGTCTTTGCCAGGTTTGGGGATTGCAATCACTTTGGCCTTTCTCCAGACCGAAGGGATGGTTTTCTGTGCCATGCATTTATTCAGTATCCCCACGAGCCAGGTCTTTGCGTTAGGTCCCAGGTGCTGTATCATTTCTGCCAGTATGTCATCAATCCCTGCTGCTTTTCCGGGTTTCAACTTTCCCATTGCAGTTTTGAGTTCTTCTAGGTCGAAGGGTTTGGTTTGAGGGCTGGCTGATTGAGGTTGGTCTGATACCACTGTGTGATGGTATTCTCCTGTGGGTCGGTGGCGGTGTTGGTCACAACTGGTGGCCAACAGTCGTAACCAACACCGCCACCGACCCACATAGAATACCATCGCACAGTGGTATCAGACCAACCACAATCAGCCAGTCCTCAAACCAAACCCTTCGACCTAGAAGAACTTGAAACTGCAATGGGAAAGTTGAAACCCGGAAAAGCAGCAGGGATTGATGACATGCTGGAAGAAATGATACAGCACCTGGGACCTAGCGCAAAGACCTGGCTTGTGGGGATGCTGAACACGTGCATGGCACAGAAAACCATCCCTTCTGTCTGGAGAAATGCCAAAGTGGTTGCAATCCCTAAACCTGGCAAAGACCAATTATCCCCGAAGAGCTACCGACCCATTTCCTTCCTCTGCATCACCTACAAGCTCTATGAGAGGCACTAACATTTCTGAACAGACTATATTTACATCAATATGTCTGGGTCCCCACATACTCACTCAGGGTTGACGTGTCACACCTGCAGTGATGGGAGGGGCACCAAAATGTGGTGTTTTGATTGGTTGATGGGGGCACTCCCTTAGTATAAAAGTGTATGTTTTGTGTACACATGACCTGATGAAGATCAAATAGATCGAAACGTTGTCAGTATTTCAATACAGAACGTTTTTTTTACACCTGTGATGTGCGGGCTCCATCCAATACCTACACCAGTTGTGATGCAACAGAGTTTGCTGTGACCGTTGTGAATTATGGGTGGTGTGGTCTTTGCCAAGACGGTGGATTGTGGCTCATGCCTTCCTGCTGTTATTTGTCATGTTGGTGTTCTCTATATCTTTTCGTCCTGGGCATGACGTTAAACTGTTCCGTTCGAGAGGACCGGCAACCCTCGAATGTAAACAGGAGTAGCAGCCTCTCTTGTAGGTGATGCAGAGGAGGGAAATGGGTCGGTAGCTCTTTGGGGATGATGGGTCTTTGCCAGGTTTGGGGATTGCAACCACTTTGGCCTTTCTCCAGACAGAAGGGATGGTTTTCTGTGCCATGCATGTATTCAGTATCCCCACGAGCCAGGTCTTTGCGTTAGGTCCCAGGTGCTGTATCATTTCTGCCAGTATGTCATCAATCCCTGCTGCTTTTCCGGGTTTCAACTTTCCCATTGCAGTTTTGAGTTCTTCTAGGTCAAAGGGTTTGGTTTGAGGGCTGGCTGATTGAGGTTGGTCTGATACCACTGTGCGATGGTATTCTCCTGTGGGTCGGTGGCGGTTTTTCGCGTCTCGGTTCCTCAGGTGCAAGCTGCATAGTTGGGTTTGTGTGTGTCTTTCTTTTTCTGTCTTTCTTTCTTAGGACGGAGATCAAGGTAGACGCCGTTGGAAGGCTCAACACAAGCCGATGCCCCTAGAGATCCATCCCAAAGCTTCCCTCAGGGAGCCCAGCAAGCCAGCTAGCCAGCAAGCCTGCCCAGTCAGCGAACGCAGCCAGTCGGCTCCGCCAGTCAGCCAGTGTAGAAAGTCAGGCTGCCAAGCCAGAGCATATCAGCCGTTGCAGTCAGCCACTGCAGCCATACCAGCCTTGCTCAGTCAGCTCAGCCAGGCCTCTCTCGAGGCCTGGCTCTCTGTCTGCCTGGCCCGGTCTGCCCTGCCCTGCCTTGCAGCAACAGAACCAGCCTTTCTGGCAAGCCAGCCAGCTCAGAATGCGAGCTGAGCAAGCCAGTGCAGCAACAAGCCCAGACTAGGTTACTGCAGCCTTACTGTGCAGCCACAGCCACTCAGCGGAGATCAGCAGGAGCTGGCCAGGCTCCAACCCTTGCAGCGCAGCCTTAGGCCGGATAGTCCCCCTGCCTGCACTTTGTTGCCTTCCTGGCCTGTCTGCCTGCCTAGGCGCCTCGGTCTTCCTGTCTGTCTGCCTTGGCCTGCCTGTCTGAAACTGGTTAAGACTAACTGCGTGCTTGCCAGCTGCGCTGGCTTGCTGAGCTCGTATTCTGAGCTGGCTGGCTTGCTAGCAAGGCTGGTTCTGTTGCTGCAAGGCAGGGCAGGGCAGACCGGGCCAGGCAGACAGAGAGCCAGGCCTCGAGAGAGGCCTGGCTGAGCTGACTGAGCAAGGCTGGTATGGCTGCAATGGCGGACTGCAAGGGCTGATATGCTCTGGCTTGTCAGCCTGACTTTCTACACTGGCTGACTGGCGGAGCTGGCTGGCTGCGTTGGCTGACTGGGCGGGCTTGCTGGCTAGCTGGCTTGCTGGGCTCCCTGAGGGAAGCTTTGAGATGGATCTCTAGGGGCATCGGCTTGTGTTGAGCCTTCCAACGGCGTCTACCTTGATCTTCATCAAGAAAGACAGACAGAAAAAGAAAGACACACACAAAGTCAACTATGCAGCTTCCACATGAGGAAGGCAGGCAGGAAGGCACGCAGGCACGCAGGCAGGCACAAGCTGCCTGCGTGCTTGCTTCGCCCTCCAGTTGCTGCTCCAGTTATTTGTTTTCCCTCAAAACCATCCTCAATGTGTTGGGTGAGGTTGAGCTCTGTCCAGCACAGGACGGGACGGAAACCAGCTTGGTCTTTAGTCAGCTTGGTGTCTATGAGTGGTATGAGGCGTTGGAGTAGCAGCCTCTCTTGTAGGTGATGCAGAGGAGGGAAATGGGTCGGTAGCTCTTTGAGGATGATGGGTCTTTGCCAGGTTTGGGGATTGCAACCACTTTGGCCTTTCTCCAGACAGAAGGGATGGTTTTCTGTGCCATGCATGTGTTCAGCATCCCCACGAGCCAGGTCTTTGCGTTAGGTTCCAGGTGCTGTATAATTTCTGCCAGTATGTCATCAATCCCTGCTGCTTTTCCGGGTTTCGAGTTCTTCTAGGTCGAATGGTTTGGTTTGAGGGCTGGCTGATTGTGGTTGGTCTGATACCACTGTGCGATGGTATTCTCCTGTGGGTCGGCGGCGGTGTTGGTTACGACTGTTGGCCACCAGTTGTGATGCAACAGAGTTTGCTGTGACCGTTGTGAATTATGGGTGGCTCCCTGAGGTCCTTGATCGCCATTGGGTCCAACAGTGGTCATTGAAGCGTGCACACACACATGCACACATGCACCTACACACGCACAGCGCACATGCGTATGCACACCTGGACCTTTAAATGAACAACAACACAAAAACTAAGGCACTGGTGTCGGACTTCTGGTTTACCGGAACGGGGTTCAACTCCCTGCAGTGCCCTGCTCAATGTGTTGTATTTCATTCATTGGTCCATGGTCTCAGGTCATTGAGCGGCGCGCTATAGTGCGCGATTCTTCATCATTGTTGAGGATTTTTTAAAGGTGAAAATCAAGGAAAAGCAAAAGGCTATAGTCCATGGTCACGGACCGCATACTGGTCAAGGTCATTTATACTGATGAAGATCATTTACTAGTCTTATAAAGGTCATTTATACTGGTCAAGGTCATTTACTAGTCTCATGAAGGTCATGTATACTGGTCACAGTCATATACTGGTCACGGTCATTTCTACTGGTGAAGGTCATTTATACTGGTCAAGGTCATTTGTACTTGTCAAGGTAATTTATACTGGTCAAGGTCATTTACTAGTCTTATTGAAGGTAATTTATACTGCTCAAGGTCATTGATATTGGTCAAGGTCATTAAGTGGCACGCTATAGTGCACGATTCTTCATCATTGTTGAGGATTTGAAAAAAGGTTAAATCGCAGAAAAGCGAAAGGCTAAAGTCCATGGTCACGGAGGGCATACTATAGTGTGTTGTTTTTCTTTTTTTGGTGGTGTGCAACACCAGTTGTGATGCAATAGAGTTTGCTGTGACCGTTGTGAATTATGGGTGGTGTGGTCTTTGCCAAGACGGTGGATTGTGGCCCATGCCTTCCTGCTGTTATTTGTCATGTTGGTGTTCTCTATATCTTTTCGTCCTGGGCATGACGTTAAACTGTTCCGTTCGAGAGGACCGGCAACCCTCGAATGTAAACAGCCACGAAAGGAAACTATGTGTGTGTGAGGTGTTCTCTATCATTTCATTCCAGTACTACTACTTTGGGTAGTGGCTGGACGTTTGTGTAGATATTGAAAAGGAGGGGGCGAGCAGGCTACCTTGTGGTAGGCCATTCTTTTGGGCTTTCCATTTACTCCTCTGGTCATTTAACTGGACATAGAAGCGCCTGTTGTTGAGGAGGCTTTTCCTGACCATTGTGCGGTGTTGGACAGTGTCGTAGGCAGCAGAGAGATCTCTGAATGCTGCTCCAGTTATTTGTTTTCCCTCAAACCCATCCTCAATGTGTTGGGTGAGGTTGACCTCTGTCCAGCACAGGACGGGACGGAAACCAGCTTGGTCTTTAGTCAGCTTGGTGTCTATGAGTGGTATGAGGCGTTGGAGTAGCAGCCTCTCTTGTAGGTGATGCAGAGGAGGGAAATGGGTCGGTAGCTCTTTGGGGGTGATGGGTCTTTGCCAGGTTTGGGGATTGCAATCACTTTGGCCTTTCTCCAGACCGAAGGGATGGTTTTCTGTGCCATGCATTTATTCAGTATCCCCACGAGCCAGGTCTTTGCGTTAGGTCCCAGGTGCTGTATCATTTCTGCCAGTATGTCATCAATCCCTGCTGCTTTTCCGGGTTTCAACTTTCCCATTGCAGTTTTGAGTTCTTCTAGGTCGAAGGGTTTGGTTTGAGGGCTGGCTGATTGAGGTTGGTCTGATACCACTGTGTGATGGTATTCTCCTGTGGGTCGGTGGCGGTGTTGGTCACAACTGGTGGCCAACAGTCGTAACCAACACCGCCACCGACCCACATAGAATACCATCGCACAGTGGTATCAGACCAACCACAATCAGCCAGTCCTCAAACCAAACCCTTCGACCTAGAAGAACTTGAAACTGCAATGGGAAAGTTGAAACCCGGAAAAGCAGCAGGGATTGATGACATGCTGGAAGAAATGATACAGCACCTGGGACCTAGCGCAAAGACCTGGCTTGTGGGGATGCTGAACACGTGCATGGCACAGAAAACCATCCCTTCTGTCTGGAGAAATGCCAAAGTGGTTGCAATCCCTAAACCTGGCAAAGACCAATTATCCCCGAAGAGCTACCGACCCATTTCCTTCCTCTGCATCACCTACAAGCTCTATGAGAGGCACTAACATTTCTGAACAGACTATATTTACATCAATATGTCTGGGTCCCCACATACTCACTCAGGGTTGACGTGTCACACCTGCAGTGATGGGAGGGGCACCAAAATGTGGTGTTTTGATTGGTTGATGGGGGCACTCCCTTAGTATAAAAGTGTATGTTTTGTGTACACATGACCTGATGAAGATCAAATAGATCGAAACGTTGTCAGTATTTCAATACAGAACGTTTTTTTTACACCTGTGATGTGCGGGCTCCATCCAATACCTACACCAGTTGTGATGCAACAGAGTTTGCTGTGACCGTTGTGAATTATGGGTGGTGTGGTCTTTGCCAAGACGGTGGATTGTGGCTCATGCCTTCCTGCTGTTATTTGTCATGTTGGTGTTCTCTATATCTTTTCGTCCTGGGCATGACGTTAAACTGTTCCGTTCGAGAGGACCGGCAACCCTCGAATGTAAACAGGAGTAGCAGCCTCTCTTGTAGGTGATGCAGAGGAGGGAAATGGGTCGGTAGCTCTTTGGGGATGATGGGTCTTTGCCAGGTTTGGGGATTGCAACCACTTTGGCCTTTCTCCAGACAGAAGGGATGGTTTTCTGTGCCATGCATGTATTCAGTATCCCCACGAGCCAGGTCTTTGCGTTAGGTCCCAGGTGCTGTATCATTTCTGCCAGTATGTCATCAATCCCTGCTGCTTTTCCGGGTTTCAACTTTCCCATTGCAGTTTTGAGTTCTTCTAGGTCAAAGGGTTTGGTTTGAGGGCTGGCTGATTGAGGTTGGTCTGATACCACTGTGCGATGGTATTCTCCTGTGGGTCGGTGGCGGTTTTTCGCGTCTCGGTTCCTCAGGTGCAAGCTGCATAGTTGGGTTTGTGTGTGTCTTTCTTTTTCTGTCTTTCTTTCTTAGGACGGAGATCAAGGTAGACGCCGTTGGAAGGCTCAACACAAGCCGATGCCCCTAGAGATCCATCCCAAAGCTTCCCTCAGGGAGCCCAGCAAGCCAGCTAGCCAGCAAGCCTGCCCAGTCAGCGAACGCAGCCAGTCGGCTCCGCCAGTCAGCCAGTGTAGAAAGTCAGGCTGCCAAGCCAGAGCATATCAGCCGTTGCAGTCAGCCACTGCAGCCATACCAGCCTTGCTCAGTCAGCTCAGCCAGGCCTCTCTCGAGGCCTGGCTCTCTGTCTGCCTGGCCCGGTCTGCCCTGCCCTGCCTTGCAGCAACAGAACCAGCCTTTCTGGCAAGCCAGCCAGCTCAGAATGCGAGCTGAGCAAGCCAGTGCAGCAACAAGCCCAGACTAGGTTACTGCAGCCTTACTGTGCAGCCACAGCCACTCAGCGGAGATCAGCAGGAGCTGGCCAGGCTCCAACCCTTGCAGCGCAGCCTTAGGCCGGATAGTCCCCCTGCCTGCACTTTGTTGCCTTCCTGGCCTGTCTGCCTGCCTAGGCGCCTCGGTCTTCCTGTCTGTCTGCCTTGGCCTGCCTGTCTGAAACTGGTTAAGACTAACTGCGTGCTTGCCAGCTGCGCTGGCTTGCTGAGCTCGTATTCTGAGCTGGCTGGCTTGCTAGCAAGGCTGGTTCTGTTGCTGCAAGGCAGGGCAGGGCAGACCGGGCCAGGCAGACAGAGAGCCAGGCCTCGAGAGAGGCCTGGCTGAGCTGACTGAGCAAGGCTGGTATGGCTGCAATGGCGGACTGCAAGGGCTGATATGCTCTGGCTTGTCAGCCTGACTTTCTACACTGGCTGACTGGCGGAGCTGGCTGGCTGCGTTGGCTGACTGGGCGGGCTTGCTGGCTAGCTGGCTTGCTGGGCTCCCTGAGGGAAGCTTTGAGATGGATCTCTAGGGGCATCGGCTTGTGTTGAGCCTTCCAACGGCGTCTACCTTGATCTTCATCAAGAAAGACAGACAGAAAAAGAAAGACACACACAAAGTCAACTATGCAGCTTCCACATGAGGAAGGCAGGCAGGAAGGCACGCAGGCACGCAGGCAGGCACAAGCTGCCTGCGTGCTTGCTTCGCCCTCCAGTTGCTGCTCCAGTTATTTGTTTTCCCTCAAAACCATCCTCAATGTGTTGGGTGAGGTTGAGCTCTGTCCAGCACAGGACGGGACGGAAACCAGCTTGGTCTTTAGTCAGCTTGGTGTCTATGAGTGGTATGAGGCGTTGGAGTAGCAGCCTCTCTTGTAGGTGATGCAGAGGAGGGAAATGGGTCGGTAGCTCTTTGAGGATGATGGGTCTTTGCCAGGTTTGGGGATTGCAACCACTTTGGCCTTTCTCCAGACAGAAGGGATGGTTTTCTGTGCCATGCATGTGTTCAGCATCCCCACGAGCCAGGTCTTTGCGTTAGGTTCCAGGTGCTGTATAATTTCTGCCAGTATGTCATCAATCCCTGCTGCTTTTCCGGGTTTCGAGTTCTTCTAGGTCGAATGGTTTGGTTTGAGGGCTGGCTGATTGTGGTTGGTCTGATACCACTGTGCGATGGTATTCTCCTGTGGGTCGGCGGCGGTGTTGGTTACGACTGTTGGCCACCAGTTGTGATGCAACAGAGTTTGCTGTGACCGTTGTGAATTATGGGTGGCTCCCTGAGGTCCTTGATCGCCATTGGGTCCAACAGTGGTCATTGAAGCGTGCACACACACATGCACACATGCACCTACACACGCACAGCGCACATGCGTATGCACACCTGGACCTTTAAATGAACAACAACACAAAAACTAAGGCACTGGTGTCGGACTTCTGGTTTACCGGAACGGGGTTCAACTCCCTGCAGTGCCCTGCTCAATGTGTTGTATTTCATTCATTGGTCCATGGTCTCAGGTCATTGAGCGGCGCGCTATAGTGCGCGATTCTTCATCATTGTTGAGGATTTTTTAAAGGTGAAAATCAAGGAAAAGCAAAAGGCTATAGTCCATGGTCACGGACCGCATACTGGTCAAGGTCATTTATACTGATGAAGATCATTTACTAGTCTTATAAAGGTCATTTATACTGGTCAAGGTCATTTACTAGTCTCATGAAGGTCATGTATACTGGTCACAGTCATATACTGGTCACGGTCATTTCTACTGGTGAAGGTCATTTATACTGGTCAAGGTCATTTGTACTTGTCAAGGTAATTTATACTGGTCAAGGTCATTTACTAGTCTTATTGAAGGTAATTTATACTGCTCAAGGTCATTGATATTGGTCAAGGTCATTAAGTGGCACGCTATAGTGCACGATTCTTCATCATTGTTGAGGATTTGAAAAAAGGTTAAATCGCAGAAAAGCGAAAGGCTAAAGTCCATGGTCACGGAGGGCATACTATAGTGTGTTGTTTTTCTTTTTTTGGTGGTGTGCAACACCAGTTGTGATGCAATAGAGTTTGCTGTGACCGTTGTGAATTATGGGTGGTGTGGTCTTTGCCAAGACGGTGGATTGTGGCCCATGCCTTCCTGCTGTTATTTGTCATGTTGGTGTTCTCTATATCTTTTCGTCCTGGGCATGACGTTAAACTGTTCCGTTCGAGAGGACCGGCAACCCTCGAATGTAAACAGCCACGAAAGGAAACTATGTGTGTGTGAGGTGTTCTCTATCATTTCATTCCAGTACTACTACTTTGGGTAGTGGCTGGACGTTTGTGTAGATATTGAAAAGGAGGGGGCGAGCAGGCTACCTTGTGGTAGGCCATTCTTTTGGGCTTTCCATTTACTCCTCTGGTCATTTAACTGGACATAGAAGCGCCTGTTGTTGAGGAGGCTTTTCCTGACCATTGTGCGGTGTTGGACAGTGTCGTAGGCAGCAGAGAGATCTCTGAATGCTGCTCCAGTTATTTGTTTTCCCTCAAACCCATCCTCAATGTGTTGGGTGAGGTTGACCTCTGTCCAGCACAGGACGGGACGGAAACCAGCTTGGTCTTTAGTCAGCTTGGTGTCTATGAGTGGTATGAGGCGTTGGAGTAGCAGCCTCTCTTGTAGGTGATGCAGAGGAGGGAAATGGGTCGGTAGCTCTTTGGGGGTGATGGGTCTTTGCCAGGTTTGGGGATTGCAATCACTTTGGCCTTTCTCCAGACCGAAGGGATGGTTTTCTGTGCCATGCATTTATTCAGTATCCCCACGAGCCAGGTCTTTGCGTTAGGTCCCAGGTGCTGTATCATTTCTGCCAGTATGTCATCAATCCCTGCTGCTTTTCCGGGTTTCAACTTTCCCATTGCAGTTTTGAGTTCTTCTAGGTCGAAGGGTTTGGTTTGAGGGCTGGCTGATTGAGGTTGGTCTGATACCACTGTGTGATGGTATTCTCCTGTGGGTCGGTGGCGGTGTTGGTCACAACTGGTGGCCAACAGTCGTAACCAACACCGCCACCGACCCACATAGAATACCATCGCACAGTGGTATCAGACCAACCACAATCAGCCAGTCCTCAAACCAAACCCTTCGACCTAGAAGAACTTGAAACTGCAATGGGAAAGTTGAAACCCGGAAAAGCAGCAGGGATTGATGACATGCTGGAAGAAATGATACAGCACCTGGGACCTAGCGCAAAGACCTGGCTTGTGGGGATGCTGAACACGTGCATGGCACAGAAAACCATCCCTTCTGTCTGGAGAAAGGCCAAAGTGGTTGCAATCCCTAAACCTGGCAAAGACCAATTATCCCCGAAGAGCTACCGACCCATTTCCTTCCTCTGCATCACCTACAAGCTCTATGAGAGGCACTAACATTTCTGAACAGACTATATTTACATCAATATGTCTGGGTCCCCACATACTCACTCAGGGTTGACGTGTCACACCTGCAGTGATGGGAGGGGCACCAAAATGTGGTGTTTTGATTGGTTGATGGGGGCACTCCCTTAGTATAAAAGTGTATGTTTTGTGTACACATGACCTGATGAAGATCAAATAGATCGAAACGTTGTCAGTATTTCAATACAGAACGTTTTTTTTACACCTGTGATGTGCGGGCTCCATCCAATACCTACACCAGTTGTGATGCAACAGAGTTTGCTGTGACCGTTGTGAATTATGGGTGGTGTGGTCTTTGCCAAGACGGTGGATTGTGGCTCATGCCTTCCTGCTGTTATTTGTCATGTTGGTGTTCTCTATATCTTTTCGTCCTGGGCATGACGTTAAACTGTTCCGTTCGAGAGGACCGGCAACCCTCGAATGTAAACAGGAGTAGCAGCCTCTCTTGTAGGTGATGCAGAGGAGGGAAATGGGTCGGTAGCTCTTTGGGGATGATGGGTCTTTGCCAGGTTTGGGGATTGCAACCACTTTGGCCTTTCTCCAGACAGAAGGGATGGTTTTCTGTGCCATGCATGTATTCAGTATCCCCACGAGCCAGGTCTTTGCGTTAGGTCCCAGGTGCTGTATCATTTCTGCCAGTATGTCATCAATCCCTGCTGCTTTTCCGGGTTTCAACTTTCCCATTGCAGTTTTGAGTTCTTCTAGGTCAAAGGGTTTGGTTTGAGGGCTGGCTGATTGAGGTTGGTCTGATACCACTGTGCGATGGTATTCTCCTGTGGGTCGGTGGCGGTTTTTCGCGTCTCGGTTCCTCAGGTGCAAGCTGCATAGTTGGGTTTGTGTGTGTCTTTCTTTTTCTGTCTTTCTTTCTTAGGACGGAGATCAAGGTAGACGCCGTTGGAAGGCTCAACACAAGCCGATGCCCCTAGAGATCCATCCCAAAGCTTCCCTCAGGGAGCCCAGCAAGCCAGCTAGCCAGCAAGCCTGCCCAGTCAGCGAACGCAGCCAGTCGGCTCCGCCAGTCAGCCAGTGTAGAAAGTCAGGCTGCCAAGCCAGAGCATATCAGCCGTTGCAGTCAGCCACTGCAGCCATACCAGCCTTGCTCAGTCAGCTCAGCCAGGCCTCTCTCGAGGCCTGGCTCTCTGTCTGCCTGGCCCGGTCTGCCCTGCCCTGCCTTGCAGCAACAGAACCAGCCTTTCTGGCAAGCCAGCCAGCTCAGAATGCGAGCTGAGCAAGCCAGTGCAGCAACAAGCCCAGACTAGGTTACTGCAGCCTTACTGTGCAGCCACAGCCACTCAGCGGAGATCAGCAGGAGCTGGCCAGGCTCCAACCCTTGCAGCGCAGCCTTAGGCCGGATAGTCCCCCTGCCTGCACTTTGTTGCCTTCCTGGCCTGTCTGCCTGCCTAGGCGCCTCGGTCTTCCTGTCTGTCTGCCTTGGCCTGCCTGTCTGAAACTGGTTAAGACTAACTGCGTGCTTGCCAGCTGCGCTGGCTTGCTGAGCTCGTATTCTGAGCTGGCTGGCTTGCTAGCAAGGCTGGTTCTGTTGCTGCAAGGCAGGGCAGGGCAGACCGGGCCAGGCAGACAGAGAGCCAGGCCTCGAGAGAGGCCTGGCTGAGCTGACTGAGCAAGGCTGGTATGGCTGCAATGGCGGACTGCAAGGGCTGATATGCTCTGGCTTGTCAGCCTGACTTTCTACACTGGCTGACTGGCGGAGCTGGCTGGCTGCGTTGGCTGACTGGGCGGGCTTGCTGGCTAGCTGGCTTGCTGGGCTCCCTGAGGGAAGCTTTGAGATGGATCTCTAGGGGCATCGGCTTGTGTTGAGCCTTCCAACGGCGTCTACCTTGATCTTCATCCTAAGAAAGACAGACAGAAAAAGAAAGACACACACAAAGTCAACTATGCAGCTTCCACATGAGGAAGGCAGGCAGGAAGGCACGCAGGCACGCAGGCAGGCACAAGCTGCCTGCGTGCTTGCTTCGCCCTCCAGTTGCTGCTCCAGTTATTTGTTTTCCCTCAAAACCATCCTCAATGTGTTGGGTGAGGTTGAGCTCTGTCCAGCACAGGACGGGACGGAAACCAGCTTGGTCTTTAGTCAGCTTGGTGTCTATGAGTGGTATGAGGCGTTGGAGTAGCAGCCTCTCTTGTAGGTGATGCAGAGGAGGGAAATGGGTCGGTAGCTCTTTGAGGATGATGGGTCTTTGCCAGGTTTGGGGATTGCAACCACTTTGGCCTTTCTCCAGACAGAAGGGATGGTTTTCTGTGCCATGCATGTGTTCAGCATCCCCACGAGCCAGGTCTTTGCGTTAGGTTCCAGGTGCTGTATAATTTCTGCCAGTATGTCATCAATCCCTGCTGCTTTTCCGGGTTTCGAGTTCTTCTAGGTCGAATGGTTTGGTTTGAGGGCTGGCTGATTGTGGTTGGTCTGATACCACTGTGCGATGGTATTCTCCTGTGGGTCGGCGGCGGTGTTGGTTACGACTGTTGGCCACCAGTTGTGATGCAACAGAGTTTGCTGTGACCGTTGTGAATTATGGGTGGCTCCCTGAGGTCCTTGATCGCCATTGGGTCCAACAGTGGTCATTGAAGCGTGCACACACACATGCACACATGCACCTACACACGCACAGCGCACATGCGTATGCACACCTGGACCTTTAAATGAACAACAACACAAAAACTAAGGCACTGGTGTCGGACTTCTGGTTTACCGGAACGGGGTCCAACTCCCTGCAGTGCCCTGCTCAATGTGTTGTATTTCATTCATTGGTCCATGGTCTCAGGTCATTGAGCGGCGCGCTATAGTGCGCGATTCTTCATCATTGTTGAGGATTTTTTAAAGGTGAAAATCAAGGAAAAGCAAAAGGCTATAGTCCATGGTCACGGACCGCATACTGGTCAAGGTCATTTATACTGGTGAAGATCATTTACTAGTCTTATAAAGGTCATTTATACTGGTCAAGGTAATTTACTAGTCTCATGAAGGTCATGTATACTGGTCACAGTCATATACTGGTCACGGTCATTTCTACTGGTGAAGGTCATTTATACTGGTCAAGGTCATTTGTACTTGTCAAGGTAATTTATACTGGTCAAGGTCATTTACTAGTCTTATTGAAGGTAATTTATACTGCTCAAGGTCATTGATATTGGTCAAGGTCATTAAGTGGCACGCTATAGTGCACGATTCTTCATCATTGTTGAGGATTTGAAAAAAGGTTAAATCGCAGAAAAGCGAAAGGCTAAAGTCCATGGTCACGGAGGGCATACTATAGTGTGTTGTTTTTCTTTTTTTGGTGGTGTGCGGGCTCCATCCAATAACTACACCAGTTGTGATGCAATAGAGTTTGCTGTGACCGTTGTGAATTATGGGTGGTGTGGTCTTTGCCAAGACGGTGGATTGTGGCCCATGCCTTCCTGCTGTTATTTGTCATGTTGGTGTTCTCTATATCTTTTCGTCCTGGGCATGACGTTAAACTGTTCCGTTCGAGAGGACCGGCAACCCTCGAATGTAAACAGCCACGAAAGGAAACTATGTGTGTGTGAGGTGTTCTCTATCATTTCATTCCAGTACTACTACTTTGGGTAGTGGCTGGACGTTTGTGTAGATATTGAAAAGGAGGGGGCGAGCAGGCTACCTTGTGGTAGGCCGTTCTTTTGGGCTTTCCATTTACTCCTCTGGTCATTTAACTGGACATAGAAGCGCCTGTTGTTGAGGAGGCTTTTCCTGACCATTGTGCGGTGTTGGACAGTGTCGTAGGCAGCAGAGAGATCTCTGAATGCTGCTCCAGTTATTTGTTTTCCCTCAAACCCATCCTCAATGTGTTGGGTGAGGTTGACCTCTGTCCAGCACAGGACGGGACGGAAACCAGCTTGGTCTTTAGTCAGCTTGGTGTCTATGAGTGGTATGAGGCGTTGGAGTAGCAGCCTCTCTTGTAGGTGATGCAGAGGAGGGAAATGGGTCGGTAGCTCTTTGGGGGTGATGGGTCTTTGCCAGGTTTGGGGATTGCAATCACTTTGGCCTTTCTCCAGACCGAAGGGATGGTTTTCTGTGCCATGCATTTATTCAGTATCCCCACGAGCCAGGTCTTTGCGTTAGGTCCCAGGTGCTGTATCATTTCTGCCAGTATGTCATCAATCCCTGCTGCTTTTCCGGGTTTCAACTTTCCCATTGCAGTTTTGAGTTCTTCTAGGTCGAAGGGTTTGGTTTGAGGGCTGGCTGATTGAGGTTGGTCTGATACCACTGTGTGATGGTATTCTCCTGTGGGTCGGTGGCGGTGTTGGTCACAACTGGTGGCCAACAGTCGTAACCAACACCGCCACCGACCCACATAGAATACCATCGCACAGTGGTATCAGACCAACCACAATCAGCCAGTCCTCAAACCAAACCCTTCGACCTAGAAGAACTTGAAACTGCAATGGGAAAGTTGAAACCCGGAAAAGCAGCAGGGATTGATGACATGCTGGAAGAAATGATACAGCACCTGGGACCTAGCGCAAAGACCTGGCTTGTGGGGATGCTGAACACGTGCATGGCACAGAAAACCATCCCTTCTGTCTGGAGAAATGCCAAAGTGGTTGCAATCCCTAAACCTGGCAAAGACCAATTATCCCCGAAGAGCTACCGACCCATTTCCTTCCTCTGCATCACCTACAAGCTCTATGAGAGGCACTAACATTTCTGAACAGACTATATTTACATCAATATGTCTGGGTCCCCACATACTCACTCAGGGTTGACGTGTCACACCTGCAGTGATGGGAGGGGCACCAAAATGTGGTGTTTTGATTGGTTGATGGGGGCACTCCCTTAGTATAAAAGTGTATGTTTTGTGTACACATGACCTGATGAAGATCAAATAGATCGAAACGTTGTCAGTATTTCAATACAGAACGTTTTTTTTACACCTGTGATGTGCGGGCTCCATCCAATACCTACACCAGTTGTGATGCAACAGAGTTTGCTGTGACCGTTGTGAATTATGGGTGGTGTGGTCTTTGCCAAGACGGTGGATTGTGGCTCATGCCTTCCTGCTGTTATTTGTCATGTTGGTGTTCTCTATATCTTTTCGTCCTGGGCATGACGTTAAACTGTTCCGTTCGAGAGGACCGGCAACCCTCGAATGTAAACAGGAGTAGCAGCCTCTCTTGTAGGTGATGCAGAGGAGGGAAATGGGTCGGTAGCTCTTTGGGGATGATGGGTCTTTGCCAGGTTTGGGGATTGCAACCACTTTGGCCTTTCTCCAGACAGAAGGGATGGTTTTCTGTGCCATGCATGTATTCAGTATCCCCACGAGCCAGGTCTTTGCGTTAGGTCCCAGGTGCTGTATCATTTCTGCCAGTATGTCATCAATCCCTGCTGCTTTTCCGGGTTTCAACTTTCCCATTGCAGTTTTGAGTTCTTCTAGGTCAAAGGGTTTGGTTTGAGGGCTGGCTGATTGAGGTTGGTCTGATACCACTGTGCGATGGTATTCTCCTGTGGGTCGGTGGCGGTTTTTCGCGTCTCGGTTCCTCAGGTGCAAGCTGCATAGTTGGGTTTGTGTGTGTCTTTCTTTTTCTGTCTTTCTTTCTTAGGACGGAGATCAAGGTAGACGCCGTTGGAAGGCTCAACACAAGCCGATGCCCCTAGAGATCCATCCCAAAGCTTCCCTCAGGGAGCCCAGCAAGCCAGCTAGCCAGCAAGCCTGCCCAGTCAGCGAACGCAGCCAGTCGGCTCCGCCAGTCAGCCAGTGTAGAAAGTCAGGCTGCCAAGCCAGAGCATATCAGCCGTTGCAGTCAGCCACTGCAGCCATACCAGCCTTGCTCAGTCAGCTCAGCCAGGCCTCTCTCGAGGCCTGGCTCTCTGTCTGCCTGGCCCGGTCTGCCCTGCCCTGCCTTGCAGCAACAGAACCAGCCTTTCTGGCAAGCCAGCCAGCTCAGAATGCGAGCTGAGCAAGCCAGTGCAGCAACAAGCCCAGACTAGGTTACTGCAGCCTTACTGTGCAGCCACAGCCACTCAGCGGAGATCAGCAGGAGCTGGCCAGGCTCCAACCCTTGCAGCGCAGCCTTAGGCCGGATAGTCCCCCTGCCTGCACTTTGTTGCCTTCCTGGCCTGTCTGCCTGCCTAGGCGCCTCGGTCTTCCTGTCTGTCTGCCTTGGCCTGCCTGTCTGAAACTGGTTAAGACTAACTGCGTGCTTGCCAGCTGCGCTGGCTTGCTGAGCTCGTATTCTGAGCTGGCTGGCTTGCTAGCAAGGCTGGTTCTGTTGCTGCAAGGCAGGGCAGGGCAGACCGGGCCAGGCAGACAGAGAGCCAGGCCTCGAGAGAGGCCTGGCTGAGCTGACTGAGCAAGGCTGGTATGGCTGCAATGGCGGACTGCAAGGGCTGATATGCTCTGGCTTGTCAGCCTGACTTTCTACACTGGCTGACTGGCGGAGCTGGCTGGCTGCGTTGGCTGACTGGGCGGGCTTGCTGGCTAGCTGGCTTGCTGGGCTCCCTGAGGGAAGCTTTGAGATGGATCTCTAGGGGCATCGGCTTGTGTTGAGCCTTCCAACGGCGTCTACCTTGATCTTCATCCTAAGAAAGACAGACAGAAAAAGAAAGACACACACAAAGTCAACTATGCAGCTTCCACATGAGGAAGGCAGGCAGGAAGGCACGCAGGCACGCAGGCAGGCACAAGCTGCCTGCGTGCTTGCTTCGCCCTCCAGTTGCTGCTCCAGTTATTTGTTTTCCCTCAAAACCATCCTCAATGTGTTGGGTGAGGTTGAGCTCTGTCCAGCACAGGACGGGACGGAAACCAGCTTGGTCTTTAGTCAGCTTGGTGTCTATGAGTGGTATGAGGCGTTGGAGTAGCAGCCTCTCTTGTAGGTGATGCAGAGGAGGGAAATGGGTCGGTAGCTCTTTGAGGATGATGGGTCTTTGCCAGGTTTGGGGATTGCAACCACTTTGGCCTTTCTCCAGACAGAAGGGATGGTTTTCTGTGCCATGCATGTGTTCAGCATCCCCACGAGCCAGGTCTTTGCGTTAGGTTCCAGGTGCTGTATAATTTCTGCCAGTATGTCATCAATCCCTGCTGCTTTTCCGGGTTTCGAGTTCTTCTAGGTCGAATGGTTTGGTTTGAGGGCTGGCTGATTGTGGTTGGTCTGATACCACTGTGCGATGGTATTCTCCTGTGGGTCGGCGGCGGTGTTGGTTACGACTGTTGGCCACCAGTTGTGATGCAACAGAGTTTGCTGTGACCGTTGTGAATTATGGGTGGCTCCCTGAGGTCCTTGATCGCCATTGGGTCCAACAGTGGTCATTGAAGCGTGCACACACACATGCACACATGCACCTACACACGCACAGCGCACATGCGTATGCACACCTGGACCTTTAAATGAACAACAACACAAAAACTAAGGCACTGGTGTCGGACTTCTGGTTTACCGGAACGGGGTTCAACTCCCTGCAGTGCCCTGCTCAATGTGTTGTATTTCATTCATTGGTCCATGGTCTCAGGTCATTGAGCGGCGCGCTATAGTGCGCGATTCTTCATCATTGTTGAGGATTTTTTAAAGGTGAAAATCAAGGAAAAGCAAAAGGCTATAGTCCATGGTCACGGACCGCATACTGGTCAAGGTCATTTATACTGATGAAGATCATTTACTAGTCTTATAAAGGTCATTTATACTGGTCAAGGTCATTTACTAGTCTCATGAAGGTCATGTATACTGGTCACAGTCATATACTGGTCACGGTCATTTCTACTGGTGAAGGTCATTTATACTGGTCAAGGTCATTTGTACTTGTCAAGGTAATTTATACTGGTCAAGGTCATTTACTAGTCTTATTGAAGGTAATTTATACTGCTCAAGGTCATTGATATTGGTCAAGGTCATTAAGTGGCACGCTATAGTGCACGATTCTTCATCATTGTTGAGGATTTGAAAAAAGGTTAAATCGCAGAAAAGCGAAAGGCTAAAGTCCATGGTCACGGAGGGCATACTATAGTGTGTTGTTTTTCTTTTTTTGGTGGTGTGCAACACCAGTTGTGATGCAATAGAGTTTGCTGTGACCGTTGTGAATTATGGGTGGTGTGGTCTTTGCCAAGACGGTGGATTGTGGCCCATGCCTTCCTGCTGTTATTTGTCATGTTGGTGTTCTCTATATCTTTTCGTCCTGGGCATGACGTTAAACTGTTCCGTTCGAGAGGACCGGCAACCCTCGAATGTAAACAGCCACGAAAGGAAACTATGTGTGTGTGAGGTGTTCTCTATCATTTCATTCCAGTACTACTACTTTGGGTAGTGGCTGGACGTTTGTGTAGATATTGAAAAGGAGGGGGCGAGCAGGCTACCTTGTGGTAGGCCATTCTTTTGGGCTTTCCATTTACTCCTCTGGTCATTTAACTGGACATAGAAGCGCCTGTTGTTGAGGAGGCTTTTCCTGACCATTGTGCGGTGTTGGACAGTGTCGTAGGCAGCAGAGAGATCTCTGAATGCTGCTCCAGTTATTTGTTTTCCCTCAAACCCATCCTCAATGTGTTGGGTGAGGTTGACCTCTGTCCAGCACAGGACGGGACGGAAACCAGCTTGGTCTTTAGTCAGCTTGGTGTCTATGAGTGGTATGAGGCGTTGGAGTAGCAGCCTCTCTTGTAGGTGATGCAGAGGAGGGAAATGGGTCGGTAGCTCTTTGGGGGTGATGGGTCTTTGCCAGGTTTGGGGATTGCAATCACTTTGGCCTTTCTCCAGACCGAAGGGATGGTTTTCTGTGCCATGCATTTATTCAGTATCCCCACGAGCCAGGTCTTTGCGTTAGGTCCCAGGTGCTGTATCATTTCTGCCAGTATGTCATCAATCCCTGCTGCTTTTCCGGGTTTCAACTTTCCCATTGCAGTTTTGAGTTCTTCTAGGTCGAAGGGTTTGGTTTGAGGGCTGGCTGATTGAGGTTGGTCTGATACCACTGTGTGATGGTATTCTCCTGTGGGTCGGTGGCGGTGTTGGTCACAACTGGTGGCCAACAGTCGTAACCAACACCGCCACCGACCCACATAGAATACCATCGCACAGTGGTATCAGACCAACCACAATCAGCCAGTCCTCAAACCAAACCCTTCGACCTAGAAGAACTTGAAACTGCAATGGGAAAGTTGAAACCCGGAAAAGCAGCAGGGATTGATGACATGCTGGAAGAAATGATACAGCACCTGGGACCTAGCGCAAAGACCTGGCTTGTGGGGATGCTGAACACGTGCATGGCACAGAAAACCATCCCTTCTGTCTGGAGAAATGCCAAAGTGGTTGCAATCCCTAAACCTGGCAAAGACCAATTATCCCCGAAGAGCTACCGACCCATTTCCTTCCTCTGCATCACCTACAAGCTCTATGAGAGGCACTAACATTTCTGAACAGACTATATTTACATCAATATGTCTGGGTCCCCACATACTCACTCAGGGTTGACGTGTCACACCTGCAGTGATGGGAGGGGCACCAAAATGTGGTGTTTTGATTGGTTGATGGGGGCACTCCCTTAGTATAAAAGTGTATGTTTTGTGTACACATGACCTGATGAAGATCAAATAGATCGAAACGTTGTCAGTATTTCAATACAGAACGTTTTTTTTACACCTGTGATGTGCGGGCTCCATCCAATACCTACACCAGTTGTGATGCAACAGAGTTTGCTGTGACCGTTGTGAATTATGGGTGGTGTGGTCTTTGCCAAGACGGTGGATTGTGGCTCATGCCTTCCTGCTGTTATTTGTCATGTTGGTGTTCTCTATATCTTTTCGTCCTGGGCATGACGTTAAACTGTTCCGTTCGAGAGGACCGGCAACCCTCGAATGTAAACAGGAGTAGCAGCCTCTCTTGTAGGTGATGCAGAGGAGGGAAATGGGTCGGTAGCTCTTTGGGGATGATGGGTCTTTGCCAGGTTTGGGGATTGCAACCACTTTGGCCTTTCTCCAGACAGAAGGGATGGTTTTCTGTGCCATGCATGTATTCAGTATCCCCACGAGCCAGGTCTTTGCGTTAGGTCCCAGGTGCTGTATCATTTCTGCCAGTATGTCATCAATCCCTGCTGCTTTTCCGGGTTTCAACTTTCCCATTGCAGTTTTGAGTTCTTCTAGGTCAAAGGGTTTGGTTTGAGGGCTGGCTGATTGAGGTTGGTCTGATACCACTGTGCGATGGTATTCTCCTGTGGGTCGGTGGCGGTTTTTCGCGTCTCGGTTCCTCAGGTGCAAGCTGCATAGTTGGGTTTGTGTGTGTCTTTCTTTTTCTGTCTTTCTTTCTTAGGACGGAGATCAAGGTAGACGCCGTTGGAAGGCTCAACACAAGCCGATGCCCCTAGAGATCCATCCCAAAGCTTCCCTCAGGGAGCCCAGCAAGCCAGCTAGCCAGCAAGCCTGCCCAGTCAGCGAACGCAGCCAGTCGGCTCCGCCAGTCAGCCAGTGTAGAAAGTCAGGCTGCCAAGCCAGAGCATATCAGCCGTTGCAGTCAGCCACTGCAGCCATACCAGCCTTGCTCAGTCAGCTCAGCCAGGCCTCTCTCGAGGCCTGGCTCTCTGTCTGCCTGGCCCGGTCTGCCCTGCCCTGCCTTGCAGCAACAGAACCAGCCTTTCTGGCAAGCCAGCCAGCTCAGAATGCGAGCTGAGCAAGCCAGTGCAGCAACAAGCCCAGACTAGGTTACTGCAGCCTTACTGTGCAGCCACAGCCACTCAGCGGAGATCAGCAGGAGCTGGCCAGGCTCCAACCCTTGCAGCGCAGCCTTAGGCCGGATAGTCCCCCTGCCTGCACTTTGTTGCCTTCCTGGCCTGTCTGCCTGCCTAGGCGCCTCGGTCTTCCTGTCTGTCTGCCTTGGCCTGCCTGTCTGAAACTGGTTAAGACTAACTGCGTGCTTGCCAGCTGCGCTGGCTTGCTGAGCTCGTATTCTGAGCTGGCTGGCTTGCTAGCAAGGCTGGTTCTGTTGCTGCAAGGCAGGGCAGGGCAGACCGGGCCAGGCAGACAGAGAGCCAGGCCTCGAGAGAGGCCTGGCTGAGCTGACTGAGCAAGGCTGGTATGGCTGCAATGGCGGACTGCAAGGGCTGATATGCTCTGGCTTGTCAGCCTGACTTTCTACACTGGCTGACTGGCGGAGCTGGCTGGCTGCGTTGGCTGACTGGGCGGGCTTGCTGGCTAGCTGGCTTGCTGGGCTCCCTGAGGGAAGCTTTGAGATGGATCTCTAGGGGCATCGGCTTGTGTTGAGCCTTCCAACGGCGTCTACCTTGATCTTCATCCTAAGAAAGACAGACAGAAAAAGAAAGACACACACAAAGTCAACTATGCAGCTTCCACATGAGGAAGGCAGGCAGGAAGGCACGCAGGCACGCAGGCAGGCACAAGCTGCCTGCGTGCTTGCTTCGCCCTCCAGTTGCTGCTCCAGTTATTTGTTTTCCCTCAAAACCATCCTCAATGTGTTGGGTGAGGTTGAGCTCTGTCCAGCACAGGACGGGACGGAAACCAGCTTGGTCTTTAGTCAGCTTGGTGTCTATGAGTGGTATGAGGCGTTGGAGTAGCAGCCTCTCTTGTAGGTGATGCAGAGGAGGGAAATGGGTCGGTAGCTCTTTGAGGATGATGGGTCTTTGCCAGGTTTGGGGATTGCAACCACTTTGGCCTTTCTCCAGACAGAAGGGATGGTTTTCTGTGCCATGCATGTGTTCAGCATCCCCACGAGCCAGGTCTTTGCGTTAGGTTCCAGGTGCTGTATAATTTCTGCCAGTATGTCATCAATCCCTGCTGCTTTTCCGGGTTTCGAGTTCTTCTAGGTCGAATGGTTTGGTTTGAGGGCTGGCTGATTGTGGTTGGTCTGATACCACTGTGCGATGGTATTCTCCTGTGGGTCGGCGGCGGTGTTGGTTACGACTGTTGGCCACCAGTTGTGATGCAACAGAGTTTGCTGTGACCGTTGTGAATTATGGGTGGCTCCCTGAGGTCCTTGATCGCCATTGGGTCCAACAGTGGTCATTGAAGCGTGCACACACACATGCACACATGCACCTACACACGCACAGCGCACATGCGTATGCACACCTGGACCTTTAAATGAACAACAACACAAAAACTAAGGCACTGGTGTCGGACTTCTGGTTTACCGGAACGGGGTTCAACTCCCTGCAGTGCCCTGCTCAATGTGTTGTATTTCATTCATTGGTCCATGGTCTCAGGTCATTGAGCGGCGCGCTATAGTGCGCGATTCTTCATCATTGTTGAGGATTTTTTAAAGGTGAAAATCAAGGAAAAGCAAAAGGCTATAGTCCATGGTCACGGACCGCATACTGGTCAAGGTCATTTATACTGATGAAGATCATTTACTAGTCTTATAAAGGTCATTTATACTGGTCAAGGTCATTTACTAGTCTCATGAAGGTCATGTATACTGGTCACAGTCATATACTGGTCACGGTCATTTCTACTGGTGAAGGTCATTTATACTGGTCAAGGTCATTTGTACTTGTCAAGGTAATTTATACTGGTCAAGGTCATTTACTAGTCTTATTGAAGGTAATTTATACTGCTCAAGGTCATTGATATTGGTCAAGGTCATTAAGTGGCACGCTATAGTGCACGATTCTTCATCATTGTTGAGGATTTGAAAAAAGGTTAAATCGCAGAAAAGCGAAAGGCTAAAGTCCATGGTCACGGAGGGCATACTATAGTGTGTTGTTTTTCTTTTTTTGGTGGTGTGCGGGCTCCATCCAATAACTACACCAGTTGTGATGCAATAGAGTTTGCTGTGACCGTTGTGAATTATGGGTGGTGTGGTCTTTGCCAAGACGGTGGATTGTGGCCCATGCCTTCCTGCTGTTATTTGTCATGTTGGTGTTCTCTATATCTTTTCGTCCTGGGCATGACGTTAAACTGTTCCGTTCGAGAGGACCGGCAACCCTCGAATGTAAACAGCCACGAAAGGAAACTATGTGTGTGTGAGGTGTTCTCTATCATTTCATTCCAGTACTACTACTTTGGGTAGTGGCTGGACGTTTGTGTAGATATTGAAAAGGAGGGGGCGAGCAGGCTACCTTGTGGTAGGCCGTTCTTTTGGGCTTTCCATTTACTCCTCTGGTCATTTAACTGGACATAGAAGCGCCTGTTGTTGAGGAGGCTTTTCCTGACCATTGTGCGGTGTTGGACAGTGTCGTAGGCAGCAGAGAGATCTCTGAATGCTGCTCCAGTTATTTGTTTTCCCTCAAACCCATCCTCAATGTGTTGGGTGAGGTTGACCTCTGTCCAGCACAGGACGGGACGGAAACCAGCTTGGTCTTTAGTCAGCTTGGTGTCTATGAGTGGTATGAGGCGTTGGAGTAGCAGCCTCTCTTGTAGGTGATGCAGAGGAGGGAAATGGGTCGGTAGCTCTTTGGGGGTGATGGGTCTTTGCCAGGTTTGGGGATTGCAATCACTTTGGCCTTTCTCCAGACCGAAGGGATGGTTTTCTGTGCCATGCATTTATTCAGTATCCCCACGAGCCAGGTCTTTGCGTTAGGTCCCAGGTGCTGTATCATTTCTGCCAGTATGTCATCAATCCCTGCTGCTTTTCCGGGTTTCAACTTTCCCATTGCAGTTTTGAGTTCTTCTAGGTCGAAGGGTTTGGTTTGAGGGCTGGCTGATTGAGGTTGGTCTGATACCACTGTGTGATGGTATTCTCCTGTGGGTCGGTGGCGGTGTTGGTCACAACTGGTGGCCAACAGTCGTAACCAACACCGCCACCGACCCACATAGAATACCATCGCACAGTGGTATCAGACCAACCACAATCAGCCAGTCCTCAAACCAAACCCTTCGACCTAGAAGAACTTGAAACTGCAATGGGAAAGTTGAAACCCGGAAAAGCAGCAGGGATTGATGACATGCTGGAAGAAATGATACAGCACCTGGGACCTAGCGCAAAGACCTGGCTTGTGGGGATGCTGAACACGTGCATGGCACAGAAAACCATCCCTTCTGTCTGGAGAAAGGCCAAAGTGGTTGCAATCCCTAAACCTGGCAAAGACCAATTATCCCCGAAGAGCTACCGACCCATTTCCTTCCTCTGCATCACCTACAAGCTCTATGAGAGGCACTAACATTTCTGAACAGACTATATTTACATCAATATGTCTGGGTCCCCACATACTCACTCAGGGTTGACGTGTCACACCTGCAGTGATGGGAGGGGCACCAAAATGTGGTGTTTTGATTGGTTGATGGGGGCACTCCCTTAGTATAAAAGTGTATGTTTTGTGTACACATGACCTGATGAAGATCAAATAGATCGAAACGTTGTCAGTATTTCAATACAGAACGTTTTTTTTACACCTGTGATGTGCGGGCTCCATCCAATACCTACACCAGTTGTGATGCAACAGAGTTTGCTGTGACCGTTGTGAATTATGGGTGGTGTGGTCTTTGCCAAGACGGTGGATTGTGGCTCATGCCTTCCTGCTGTTATTTGTCATGTTGGTGTTCTCTATATCTTTTCGTCCTGGGCATGACGTTAAACTGTTCCGTTCGAGAGGACCGGCAACCCTCGAATGTAAACAGGAGTAGCAGCCTCTCTTGTAGGTGATGCAGAGGAGGGAAATGGGTCGGTAGCTCTTTGGGGATGATGGGTCTTTGCCAGGTTTGGGGATTGCAACCACTTTGGCCTTTCTCCAGACAGAAGGGATGGTTTTCTGTGCCATGCATGTATTCAGTATCCCCACGAGCCAGGTCTTTGCGTTAGGTCCCAGGTGCTGTATCATTTCTGCCAGTATGTCATCAATCCCTGCTGCTTTTCCGGGTTTCAACTTTCCCATTGCAGTTTTGAGTTCTTCTAGGTCAAAGGGTTTGGTTTGAGGGCTGGCTGATTGAGGTTGGTCTGATACCACTGTGCGATGGTATTCTCCTGTGGGTCGGTGGCGGTTTTTCGCGTCTCGGTTCCTCAGGTGCAAGCTGCATAGTTGGGTTTGTGTGTGTCTTTCTTTTTCTGTCTTTCTTTCTTAGGACGGAGATCAAGGTAGACGCCGTTGGAAGGCTCAACACAAGCCGATGCCCCTAGAGATCCATCCCAAAGCTTCCCTCAGGGAGCCCAGCAAGCCAGCTAGCCAGCAAGCCTGCCCAGTCAGCGAACGCAGCCAGTCGGCTCCGCCAGTCAGCCAGTGTAGAAAGTCAGGCTGCCAAGCCAGAGCATATCAGCCGTTGCAGTCAGCCACTGCAGCCATACCAGCCTTGCTCAGTCAGCTCAGCCAGGCCTCTCTCGAGGCCTGGCTCTCTGTCTGCCTGGCCCGGTCTGCCCTGCCCTGCCTTGCAGCAACAGAACCAGCCTTTCTGGCAAGCCAGCCAGCTCAGAATGCGAGCTGAGCAAGCCAGTGCAGCAACAAGCCCAGACTAGGTTACTGCAGCCTTACTGTGCAGCCACAGCCACTCAGCGGAGATCAGCAGGAGCTGGCCAGGCTCCAACCCTTGCAGCGCAGCCTTAGGCCGGATAGTCCCCCTGCCTGCACTTTGTTGCCTTCCTGGCCTGTCTGCCTGCCTAGGCGCCTCGGTCTTCCTGTCTGTCTGCCTTGGCCTGCCTGTCTGAAACTGGTTAAGACTAACTGCGTGCTTGCCAGCTGCGCTGGCTTGCTGAGCTCGTATTCTGAGCTGGCTGGCTTGCTAGCAAGGCTGGTTCTGTTGCTGCAAGGCAGGGCAGGGCAGACCGGGCCAGGCAGACAGAGAGCCAGGCCTCGAGAGAGGCCTGGCTGAGCTGACTGAGCAAGGCTGGTATGGCTGCAATGGCGGACTGCAAGGGCTGATATGCTCTGGCTTGTCAGCCTGACTTTCTACACTGGCTGACTGGCGGAGCTGGCTGGCTGCGTTGGCTGACTGGGCGGGCTTGCTGGCTAGCTGGCTTGCTGGGCTCCCTGAGGGAAGCTTTGAGATGGATCTCTAGGGGCATCGGCTTGTGTTGAGCCTTCCAACGGCGTCTACCTTGATCTTCATCCTAAGAAAGACAGACAGAAAAAGAAAGACACACACAAAGTCAACTATGCAGCTTCCACATGAGGAAGGCAGGCAGGAAGGCACGCAGGCACGCAGGCAGGCACAAGCTGCCTGCGTGCTTGCTTCGCCCTCCAGTTGCTGCTCCAGTTATTTGTTTTCCCTCAAAACCATCCTCAATGTGTTGGGTGAGGTTGAGCTCTGTCCAGCACAGGACGGGACGGAAACCAGCTTGGTCTTTAGTCAGCTTGGTGTCTATGAGTGGTATGAGGCGTTGGAGTAGCAGCCTCTCTTGTAGGTGATGCAGAGGAGGGAAATGGGTCGGTAGCTCTTTGAGGATGATGGGTCTTTGCCAGGTTTGGGGATTGCAACCACTTTGGCCTTTCTCCAGACAGAAGGGATGGTTTTCTGTGCCATGCATGTGTTCAGCATCCCCACGAGCCAGGTCTTTGCGTTAGGTTCCAGGTGCTGTATAATTTCTGCCAGTATGTCATCAATCCCTGCTGCTTTTCCAGGTTTCGAGTTCTTCTAGGTCGAATGGTTTGGTTTGAGGGCTGGCTGATTGTGGTTGGTCTGATACCACTGTGCGATGGTATTCTCCTGTGGGTCGGCGGCGGTGTTGGTTACGACTGTTGGCCACCAGTTGTGATGCAACAGAGTTTGCTGTGACCGTTGTGAATTATGGGTGGCTCCCTGAGGTCCTTGATCGCCATTGGGTCCAACAGTGGTCATTGAAGCGTGCACACACACATGCACACATGCACCTACACACGCACAGCGCACATGCGTATGCACACCTGGACCTTTAAATGAACAACAACACAAAAACTAAGGCACTGGTGTCGGACTTCTGGTTTACCGGAACGGGGTCCAACTCCCTGCAGTGCCCTGCTCAATGTGTTGTATTTCATTCATTGGTCCATGGTCTCAGGTCATTGAGCGGCGCGCTATAGTGCGCGATTCTTCATCATTGTTGAGGATTTTTTAAAGGTGAAAATCAAGGAAAAGCAAAAGGCTATAGTCCATGGTCACGGACCGCATACTGGTCAAGGTCATTTATACTGGTGAAGATCATTTACTAGTCTTATAAAGGTCATTTATACTGGTCAAGGTCATTTACTAGTCTCATGAAGGTCATGTATACTGGTCACAGTCATATACTGGTCACGGTCATTTCTACTGGTGAAGGTCATTTATACTGGTCAAGGTCATTTGTACTTGTCAAGGTAATTTATACTGGTCAAGGTCATTTACTAGTCTTATTGAAGGTAATTTATACTGCTCAAGGTCATTGATATTGGTCAAGGTCATTAAGTGGCACGCTATAGTGCACGATTCTTCATCATTGTTGAGGATTTGAAAAAAGGTTAAATCGCAGAAAAGCGAAAGGCTAAAGTCCATGGTCACGGAGGGCATACTATAGTGTGTTGTTTTTCTTTTTTTGGTGGTGTGCGGGCTCCATCCAATAACTACACCAGTTGTGATGCAATAGAGTTTGCTGTGACCGTTGTGAATTATGGGTGGTGTGGTCTTTGCCAAGACGGTGGATTGTGGCCCATGCCTTCCTGCTGTTATTTGTCATGTTGGTGTTCTCTATATCTTTTCGTCCTGGGCATGACGTTAAACTGTTCCGTTCGAGAGGACCGGCAACCCTCGAATGTAAACAGCCACGAAAGGAAACTATGTGTGTGTGAGGTGTTCTCTATCATTTCATTCCAGTACTACTACTTTGGGTAGTGGCTGGACGTTTGTGTAGATATTGAAAAGGAGGGGGCGAGCAGGCTACCTTGTGGTAGGCCGTTCTTTTGGGCTTTCCATTTACTCCTCTGGTCATTTAACTGGACATAGAAGCGCCTGTTGTTGAGGAGGCTTTTCCTGACCATTGTGCGGTGTTGGACAGTGTCGTAGGCAGCAGAGAGATCTCTGAATGCTGCTCCAGTTATTTGTTTTCCCTCAAACCCATCCTCAATGTGTTGGGTGAGGTTGACCTCTGTCCAGCACAGGACGGGACGGAAACCAGCTTGGTCTTTAGTCAGCTTGGTGTCTATGAGTGGTATGAGGCGTTGGAGTAGCAGCCTCTCTTGTAGGTGATGCAGAGGAGGGAAATGGGTCGGTAGCTCTTTGGGGGTGATGGGTCTTTGCCAGGTTTGGGGATTGCAATCACTTTGGCCTTTCTCCAGACAGAAGGGATGGTTTTCTGTGCCATGCATTTATTCAGTATCCCCACGAGCCAGGTCTTTGCGTTAGGTCCCAGGTGCTGTATCATTTCTGCCAGTATGTCATCAATCCCTGCTGCTTTTCCGGGTTTCAACTTTCCCATTGCAGTTTTGAGTTCTTCTAGGTCGACGGGTTTGGTTTGAGGGCTGGCTGATTGAGGTTGGTCTGATACCACTGTGTGATGGTATTCTCCTGTGGGTCGGTGGCGGTGTTGGTCACAACTGGTGGCCAACAGTCGTAACCAACACCGCCACCGACCCACATAGAATACCATCGCACAGTGGTATCAGACCAACCACAATCAGCCAGTCCTCAAACCAAACCCTTCGACCTAGAAGAACTTGAAACTGCAATGGGAAAGTTGAAACCCGGAAAAGCAGCAGGGATTGATGACATGCTGGAAGAAATGATACAGCACCTGGGACCTAGCGCAAAGACCTGGCTTGTGGGGATGCTGAACACGTGCATGGCACAGAAAACCATCCCTTCTGTCTGGAGAAAGGCCAAAGTGGTTGCAATCCCTAAACCTGGCAAAGACCAATTATCCCCGAAGAGCTACCGACCCATTTCCTTCCTCTGCATCACCTACAAGCTCTATGAGAGGCACTAACATTTCTGAACAGACTATATTTACATCAATATGTCTGGGTCCCCACATACTCACTCAGGGTTGACGTGTCACACCTGCAGTGATGGGAGGGGCACCAAAATGTGGTGTTTTGATTGGTTGATGGGGGCACTCCCTTAGTATAAAAGTGTATGTTTTGTGTACACATGACCTGATGAAGATCAAATAGATCGAAACGTTGTCAGTATTTCAATACAGAACGTTTTTTTTACACCTGTGATGTGCGGGCTCCATCCAATACCTACACCAGTTGTGATGCAACAGAGTTTGCTGTGACCGTTGTGAATTATGGGTGGTGTGGTCTTTGCCAAGACGGTGGATTGTGGCTCATGCCTTCCTGCTGTTATTTGTCATGTTGGTGTTCTCTATATCTTTTCGTCCTGGGCATGACGTTAAACTGTTCCGTTCGAGAGGACCGGCAACCCTCGAATGTAAACAGGAGTAGCAGCCTCTCTTGTAGGTGATGCAGAGGAGGGAAATGGGTCGGTAGCTCTTTGGGGATGATGGGTCTTTGCCAGGTTTGGGGATTGCAACCACTTTGGCCTTTCTCCAGACAGAAGGGATGGTTTTCTGTGCCATGCATGTATTCAGTATCCCCACAAGCCAGGTCTTTGCGTTAGGTCCCAGGTGCTGTATCATTTCTGCCAGTATGTCATCAATCCCTGCTGCTTTTCCGGGTTTCAACTTTCCCATTGCAGTTTTGAGTTCTTCTAGGTCAAAGGGTTTGGTTTGAGGGCTGGCTGATTGAGGTTGGTCTGATACCACTGTGCGATGGTATTCTCCTGTGGGTCGGTGGCGGTTTTTCGCGTCTCGGTTCCTCAGGTGCAAGCTGCATAGTTGGGTTTGTGTGTGTCTTTCTTTTTCTGTCTTTCTTTCTTAGGACGGAGATCAAGGTAGACGCCGTTGGAAGGCTCAACACAAGCCGATGCCCCTAGAGATACATCCCAAAGCTTCCCTCAGGGAGTTCAGCAAGCCAGCTAGCCAACAAGCCTGCCCAGTCAGCGAACGCAGCCAGTCAGCTCCGCCAGTCAGCCAGTGTAGAAAGTCAGGCTGCCAAGCCAGAGCATATCAGCCCTTGCAGTCAGCCACTGCAGCCATACCAGCCTTGCTCAGTCAGCTCAGCCAGGCCTCTCTCGAGGCCTGGCTCTCTGTCTGCCTGGCCCGGTCTGCCCTGCCCTGCCTTGCAGCAACAGAACCAGCCTTTCTGGCAAGCCAGCCAGCTCAGAATGCGAGCTGAGCAAGCCAGTGCAGCAGCAAGCCCAGACTAGGTTACCGCAGCCTTACTGTGCAGCCACAGCCACTCAGCCAAGACCAGCAGGAGCTGGCCAGGCTCCAACCCTTGCAGCGCAGCCTTAGGCCGGATAGTCCCCCTGCCTGCACTTTGTTGCCTTCCTGGCCTGTCTGCCTGCCTAGGCGCCTCGGTCTTCCTGTCTGTCTGCAGCGCCTGTTGTTGAGGAGGCTTTTCCTGACCATTGTGCGGTGTTGGACAGTGTCGTAGGCAGCAGAGAGATCTCTGAATGCTGCTCCAGTTATTTGTTTTCCCTCAAACCCATCCTCAATGTGTTGGGTGAGGTTGAGCTCTGTCCAGCACAGGACGGGACGGAAACCAGCTTGGTCTTTAGTCAGCTTGGTGTCTATGAGTGGTATGAGGCATTGGAGTAGCAGCCTCTCTTGTAGGTGATGCAGAGGAGGGAAATGTGTCGGTAGCTCTTTGGGGGTGATGGGTCTTTGCCAGGTTTGGGGATTGCAACCACTTTGGCCTTTCTCCAGACAGAAGGGATGGTTTTCTGTGCCATGCATTTATTCAGTATCCCCACGAGCCAGGTCTTTGCGTTAGGTCCCAGGTGCTGTATCATTTCTGCCAGTATGTCATCAATCCCTGCTGCTTTTCCGGGTTTCAACTTTCCCATTGCAGTTTCGAGTTCTTCTAGGTCGAAGGGTTTGGTTTGAGGGCTGGCTGATTGAGGTTGGTCTGATACCACTGTGTGATGGTATTCTCCTGTGGGTCGGTGGCGGTGTTGGTCACAACTGGTGGCCAACAGTCGTAACCAACACCGCCACCGACCCACATAGAATACCATCGTACAGTGGTATCAGACCAACCACAATCAGCCAGTCCTCAAACCAAACCCTTCGACCTAGAAGAACTTGAAACTGCAATGGGAAAGTTGAAACCCGGAAAAGCAGCAGGGATTGATGACATGCTGGAAGAAATGATACAGCACCTGGGACCTAGCGCAAAGACCTGGCTTGTGGGGATGCTGAACACGTGCATGGCACAGAAAACCATCCCTTCTGTCTGGAGAAAGGCCAAAGTGGTTGCAATCCCTAAACCTGGCAAAGACCCATTATCCCCGAAGAGCTACCGACCCATTTCCTTCCTCTGCATCACCTACAAGCTCTATGAGAGGCACTAACATTTCTGAACAGACTATATTTACATCAATATGTCTGGGTCCCCACATACTCACTCAGGGTTGACGTGTCACACCTGCAGTGGTGGGAGGGGCACCAAAATGTGGTGTTTTGATTGGTTGATGGGGGCACTCCCTTAGTATAAAAGTGTATGTTTTGTGTACACATGACCTGATGAAGATCAAATAGATCGAAACGTTGTCAGTATTTCAATACAGAACGTTTCTTTTACACCTGTGATGTGCGGGCTCCATCCAATACCTACACCAGTTGTGATGCAACAGAGTTTGCTGTGACCGTTGTGAATTATGGGTGGTGTGGTCTTTGCCAAGACGGTGGATTGTGGCTCATGCCTTCCTGCTGTTATTTGTCATGTTGGTGTTCTCTATATCTTTTCGTCCTGGGCATGACGTTAAACTGTTCCGTTCGAGAGGACCGGCAACCCTCGAATGTAAACAGGAGTAGCAGCCTCTCTTGTAGGTGATGCAGAGGAGGGAAATGGGTCGGTAGCTCTTTGGGGGTGATGGGTCTTTGCCAGGTTTGGGGATTGCAACCACTTTGGCCTTTCTCCAGACAGAAGGGATGGTTTTCTGTGCCATGCATGTATTCAGTATCCCCACGAGCCAGGTCTTTGCGTTAGGTCCCAGGTGCTGTATCATTTCTGCCAGTATGTCATCAATCCCTGCTGCTTTTCCGGGTTTCAACTTTCCCATTGCAGTTTCGAGTTCTTCTAGGTCGAAGGGTTTGGTTTGAGGGCTGGCTGATTGAGGTTGGTCTGATACCACTGTGCGATGGTATTCTCCTGTGGGTCGGTGGCGGTTTTTCGCGTCTCGGTTCCTCAGGTGCAAGCTGCATAGTTGGGTTTGTGTGTGTCTTTCTTTTTCTGTCTTTCTTTCTTAGGACGGAGATCAAGGTAGACGCCGTTGGAAGGCTCAACACAAGCCGATGCCCCTAGAGATCCATCCCAAAGCTTCCCTCAGGGAGTTCAGCAAGCCAGCTAGCCAGCAACCCTGCCCAGTCAGCGAACGCAGCCAGTCAGCTCCGCCAGTCAGCCAGTGTAGAAAGTCAGGCTGCCAAGCCAGAGCATATCAGCCCTTGCAGTCAGCCACTGCAGCCATACCAGCCTTGCTCAGTCAGCTCAGCCAGGCCTCTCTCGAGGCCTGGCTCTCTGTCTGCCTGGCCCGGTCTGCCCTGCCCTGCCTTGCAGCAACAGAACCAGCCTTTCTGGCAAGCCAGCCAGCTCAGAATGCGAGCTGAGCAAGCCAGTGCAGCAGCAAGCCCAGACTAGGTTACCGCAGCCTTACTGTGCAGCCACAGCCACTCAGCCAAGACCAGCAGGAGCTGGCCAGGCTCCAACCCTTGCAGCGCAGCCTTAGGCCGGATAGTCCCCCTGCCTGCACTTTGTTGCCTTCCTGGCCTGTCTGCCTGCCTAGGCGCCTCGGTCTTCCTGTCTGTCTGCCTTGGCCTGCCTGTCTGAAACTGGTTTAGACTAACTGCGTGCTTGCCAGCTGCGTTGGCTTGCTGAGCTCGTATTCTGAGCTGGCTGGCTTGCTAGCAAGGCTGGTTCTGTTGCTGCAAGGCAGGGCAGGGCAGACCGGGCCAGGCAGACAGAGAGCCAGGCCTCGAGAGAGGCCTGGCTGAGCTGACTGAGCAAGGCTGGTATGGCTGCAATGGCGGACTGCAAGGGCTGATATGCTCTGGCTTGTCAGCCTGACTTTCTACACTGGCTGACTGGCGGAGCTGGCTGGCTGCGTTGGCTGACTGGGCGGGCTTGCTGGCTAGCTGGCTTGCTGGGCTCCCTGAGGGAAGCTTTGGGATGGATCTCTAGGGGCATCGGCTTGTGTTGAGCCTTCCAACGGCGTCTACCTTGATCTTCATCCTAAGAAAGACAGACAGAAAAAGAAAGACACACACAAAGTCAACTATGCAGTTTCCACATGAGGAAGGCAGGCAGGAAGGCAGGCAGGCACGCACAAGCTGCCTGCGTGCTTGCTTCGCCCTCCAGTTGCTGCTCCAGTTATTTGTTTTCCCTCAAACCCATCCTCAATGTGTTGGGTGAGGTTGAGCTCTGTCCAGCACAGGACGGGACGGAAACCAGCTTGGTCTTTAGTCAGCTTGGTGTCTATGAGTGGTATGAGGCGTTGGAGTAGCAGCCTCTCTTGTAGGTGATGCAGAGGAGGGAAATGGGTCGGTAGCTCTTTGAGGATGATGGGTCTTTGCCAGGTTTGGGGATTGCAACCACTTTGACCTTTCTCCAGACAGAAGGGATGGTTTTCTGTGCCATGCATGTGTTCAGCATCCCCACGAGCCAGGTCTTTGTGTTAGGTTCCAGGTGCTGTATAATTTTTGCCAGTATGTCATCAATCCCTGCTGCTTTTCCGGGTTTCGAGTTCTTCTAGGTCGAATGGTTTGGTTTGAGGGCTGGCTGATTGTGGTTGGTCTGATACCACTGTGCGATGGTATTCTCCTGTGGGTCGGCGGCGGTGTTGGTTACGACTGTTGGCCACCAGTTGTGATGCAACAGAGTTTGCTGTGACCGTTGTGAATTATGGGTGGCTCCCTGAGGTCCTTGATCGCCATTGGGTCCAACAGTGGTCATTGAAGCGTGCACACACACATGCACACATGCACCTACACACGCACAGGCGCACATGCGTATGCACACCTGGACCTTTAAATGAACAACAACACAAAAACTAAGGCACTGGTGTCGGACTTCTGGTTTACCGGAACGGGGTTCAACTCCCTGCAGTGCCCTGCTCAATGTGTTGTATTTCATTCATTGGTCCATGGTCTCAGGTCATTGAGCGGCGCGCTATAGTGCGCGATTCTTCATCATTGTTGAGGATTTTTTAAAGGTGAAAATCAAGGAAAAGCAAAAGGCTATAGTCCATGGTCACGGACCGCATACTGGTCAAGGTCATTTATACTGGTGAAGATCATTTACTAGTCTTATAAAGGTCATTTATACTGGTCAAGGTCATTTACTAGTCTCATGAAGGTCATGTATACTGGTCACAGTCATATACTGGTCACGGTCATTTCTACTGGTGAAGGTCATTTATACTGGTCAAGGTCATTTGTACTTGTCAAGGTCATTTATACTGGTCAAGGTCATTTACTAGTCTTATTGAAGGTAATTTATACTGCTCAAGGTCATTGATATTGGTCAAGGTCATTAAGTGGCACGCTATAGTGCACGATTCTTCATCATTGTTGAGGATTTGAAAAAAGGTTAAATCGCAGAAAAGCGAAAGGCTAAAGTCCATGGTCACGGAGGGCATACTATAGTATGTTGTTTTTCTTTTTTGGATTCCTTGGGTCATGACACATCTCCCCATATAGGCCACGCCCATTTGCGTCTAGATAGATTTCCCGCCATTTTGAATTTTGTTCAAAACACACTTTTTGCTCCTCCTCCTACAGATTTTGACCAAATCTCACAAAAATCAGTACACATGATCTCGGGACCTATCCCATTAAAACAGCACAGTCAGAATTTAGATCTTCTGTATCGTTCGGCCGTAATCGTCTTCCGAAGTTAGTGGGAGGGGCCTACTTTACAAAACACGCCACAATTCACGCACGGAATGTCCGATCCATCCCAAATCTGAATCACATGTCGAGGGTGGCTTAATCAACGCAGAGCCAAAAGCCATTCCATTTTCGACGGGTGCGATGTGGGCAACCACACTTTGCAATTTCCCAGAATTGCCTCTTTCTAGTTATTATTTCACGGGAGTAGTCTTTTTTTTGTCGCTTTATACCTCCCACACTGTACGCTGTACGCACTTGAGCCATATGTCAAATTGACCGGAAAAATCGTGTGCTTGTATTTTGTTAAGAGAAATGTTGTATAGTTTAATTGATATGAATTTATTAGTGAATTAAATTTCCCCATTGACATGAATGGGAAAAGGCAAAAAATCACATTCAAGTATTTTTTCCTCGGAGACTGTAATCACTATAGTTACAAAACTTTTAGGGATATTTCATAATTATCACTAAAATTAATTAAAATTATAATTTTATAGGTCGGCCTCATGGTGGCGCTATAACAGCCCACTTTACCTTTTGGCTTATAACTCTTGAACCGTAGGTCGTAAAATCAAAATTACTTTTTCCCTGGATTCCTTGGGTCATGACGCATCTCCCCATATAGGCCACGCCCATTTCCGCCATGATAGATTTTCCGCCATTTTGAATTTTGTCCAAAACAAACTTTTTGCTTTTCCTCCTACATATTTTGTCCAAATCTCACAGAAATCGGCACACATGATCTCTGGACATATCCGATTAAAACACCAAATGCAGAATTTTGGTAGTGCGTATCGTTCGGCCGTAATCGTCTTCCGAAGTTAGTAGGAGGGGCCTATATCACAAAAATGCCATCAATCACGAACGGAATGTCCAATCCATCCCAAATTTTTTATCACATGTCCGGGGTGGTTCAATCAACCAAGTTCTAAAAGCAATTCCATTTTCATCCATAGGGGGCGCCGCAAATGCGAGAAATGTAACCGTTTGTCGCAAAAACATGAATTTCGGGGGTTAAATCCCCTCTGAATTACTTACGCATGATCTAAGGCGTGACTTGAAATTGTAATTGGCTGGCAATATTAGTGGGAGGGGCATATGTAAGCCACTGCGGCAACCACACTCTGCAATTTTTTTTAATTGCGAATTTTCTAGTTAATCCATGTGTCTGTGCTGCTTAATACGCTAAACCTGCTATTTGTTTTGTGTGTTTAATTCGCAGCTGTGGCTTTGTCGTGGACCTGGTGACGAGGCTGTCGCGTTATGATGACGAAACCGGTAGTTTCTAACAAACCATGGGACTATTTTCAGGCGGATTTTCATGGATCAAAGCTGCAAATACTTCGGCGTAAATATGCTCCAAAGGTAATAAAACAATTCCGGCAGCCTAGGTAGTTTGGATATATTAATCTAAAGCCCTTAAAACTCAATATAATTGAATATTTAATTGTTGTGATCTTTTCTGTGTGCATTAAATAATCAATCAATCTTCAGCTTTCCTGACGATTCATTACATGGACACGAACATTGAAATGTAAATGTCACATGTTCGATTTGAGCCGTCTATTTCAAATCCCTCTCTCACACACACACCCACACACCACGCACGCACGCACGCACGCTTGGACAGTGCACACTCAAATGAATCAAGGGAAGTCATGTCAAGTTGAGTCGAATTTAGTACGTTTAACAAGCTGGTTCAAAGAGGTTACACACATGTGCATGAGTCTGTGTGCGCGCTCACACACACACACACACACACACACACACACACACACACACACACACACACACACACACACACACACACACACACACACACACACACACACACACACACACACACACTTCTTACCCTTTCCAACCAAAGGTCAAGGCAAGTGACCTGTTGCCGCCAGGCTCTGCAAAGTGACCTCGCTTGTCCCCCCCACCCAGCCACCCAAATGCTGAGGCATCACTGCTCCTGATCACACACACACACACACACACACACACAGACACACACACACACACACACACAGAGAGAGAGAGTCCTGCAGAAGTGGTGCACCCCCCTGACCCTGCGCTGTCCCCCCATTATAGTGCAGTCAGAAAGCTTTTAGGGGCTCCGGTAACGCTGAAAGATTGATGGCGCAAAATAGGGGCGGTAGAGCGGGGAAGAGCAGGTGGTTAAGAAGGGAATGTCCTGCTTAATGGGTTGCCAGGAAGGTAATTCAATAATTATGAAAAGTGACTCAGGAGAGCGCTACGGACGGACGGACGGACGGCTGGATGACTACTGCCCAGTCGTCGTAGCCAGTCACACTTTGTAGATTTAGGCCTGATGTCGAAATTAAAAAGAAAATCTTCTAAATCATGACAGTTTTCTAAAGTACCCCATGTTTCTATATCAGTGGTGCTCAATATTTCATGTCAAGGAGCCCAAAAATGATATGTAATTGGCTGCCGACCCCCATCTGAAAATATGTTAATCCAGGAACCCCTCGTAGCGTGGCACAATAAAAATCCTAATCATTCTTCCTCCACACTGGGATAAAAACAGCATCTGAATGTTTGATGGGGCATTTTTTACACGTGAGTGCAGTTAGAACGTTTCCATTGCATCTTATGAGAGGTGGTGTTCTTCTGCTGCCGCTATGCACGCATGCTGTTGCTTATCAGTGTGACGTCATCTGTTAAGGCGTCTATAGAGCGTCGCAGTCCCGCCCCCTTTCATGACGACGCTAGAACCAGAAGTGAATTCCTCATTAATTTCCCTCATAGACTTTTCAAAAAGTATTTATTTAAAGACTATTACGCCGCGGACAAAGCCAACTCGAGTTGTGACACATCATGACAATAAACACAATTGTTTTCGCTGATCAAATAATTTGTAAGAAGCAAAACAAAACAAAATGTGTTGTATCCTGCCATGTTTTTCTTCTTACAAATTATTTGTTCGGCCCAAAACATTGTGTTTACTGTCATTTCGTCACAACTCCAGTTGGCTTTGTCCGCGGTGTAAACGTCTTTATATAAATACTTTTTGAAAAGTCTATGCGGAAAACGAATGAAGAATTCACTTCTGGTCCTCGGGAGGGGGCGGGACTGCGAAGCTCTATAGTCACACTCACACCCACCTACCACTATACATTAGTGGATAATTTGATTATTTTATTTATGTGTCTAATCTGATTAAAATATTAATAGTAATATATTACCTTTAACGAATCTTCATTTCAAATCAGAATGTGTTGTGTGTTGTGGTCTATCTAACTTTTAAACATGAGCTCGTCCATGTTTTCGTCATACTGAAAGCCAAGAAGGTGATTTTCTCAAAGTGAATATAAAGAGATCTCTCATCTGCTCCTCTTTAAGCCCTTACAGACATTTAATCAGGGACGTGCAGAGAGTGTTAGAGAGGCAGGGGCTGAAATCCCATTAAGAGGGCACTTTTGGACAAAAATAGCTCACAACGAGCTTGTAGATCAGCTATTTCCGGGTGTAACCCAGCACTCTTTAGCTAGTGGAGATGCCGTGTATGACATGGACTTCTAAACAAATTGGTTCAACGCAAAAATGCTGTGTTCATGTTCAGGAGACTTCGGGAAAAAAGCAATTCTTCTGAATGCTCATGGCATGGAAAGGAGTGGCATTTGCATTTCTTTCACCATAGTAAATGCTGCATTCGTGGTCTGGAGAGGGCATTTATTTTATAGACGGGTAAAAGGGCAGGGGCCTTTGATGTCTATGTGTGCACGTCCCTGCATTTAATGACACGTGGTGGAATCAGGTACTGTATCTACTGTATATTATGAATCAATGTCACGGATGAATCATCTCTATTGTATTGTGGTTACATCATGCCAGCACACGTACAGCAGCAATGTGAACTGAGCTGTTTTGATCCCATTAGACTGGTCCCTAAACCAAACAGCACATGCATTCAGTCAAATCAATTAAGAAAATGAAATAACTTAGTGCTACCGTTTGTGACATGGGAAGAAAATGATTCTGTCTTTATTATATCAAAAGCACATGGGTGTGAATGATTTAAAAAAAAGTTTTCTTTTTGTGTGTGTGTGTGTGTGTGTGTGTGTGTGTGTGTGTGTGTGTGTGTGTGTGTGTGTGTGTGTGTGTGTGTGTGTGTGTGTGTGTGTGTGTGGGGGGGGACACACATATACACACACACACACACACACACACACACACACACACACACACACACACACACACACACACACACACACACACACAGACACACAGGTCATAAACGGGCACATTGAGAGACAATTGTAGGATATGTGCCATTAAAAAAAAAAAAGCTATGAATGACTATTTTATTATAATTAAAATTAAAATGAGCTGGCTGCCATCAGTCACTTTTCACCTGATGCAGTGATGATGTCAACAAGTGCCCTCCCACCTCGTTAATCTTGCAGCTGCATTGGAAAAACAAACACAACTTGAGACACTGACAGCCACCCAAGCAAGCATGGTGAGTTCACTCCCCCTCCAGTAAATTGTTAGCTTTTACACTTACACATGTTTTGTGCAGATTATCTATACAAACCTGAGATGTGTTCATTTCATGAGTTTGTGTTAGCTTGGTTTGTAGCCACTAGCCAGCTAATTGTGTACCCTATTGTGATAATTAAGGTGGCTCAGGGGTAGAGTGACCAGATGGTGAACCACAAGGCTCCCAGTTCAGACCCTGTGGGCTCCCCCAGAGTTACTGTCCAAGTGTCCTTGAGAAATTAAGACTCTGAACTCCCTATTTGCTCCCGATATGTGCAGGTTGGTGCCTTGCATGGTTTCCTCTGGCATCGGTGTGTGAATGGGTGAATGTAATGCACAATCTCTGTAGGTGCTATATAAATGCACCATTTAAGTAACTGACTCCTGGCTTTATACTTACATCTTAAGGTTAACATAGGCTGTCTGTTTGGTATTATAGTTGCAGGAGAAAAGCAGGAATGACAACATGGGTCAAATTATTGTGGAACATCTATAATATACAACATTTCTGGTGTGAAATGGCACAAGGGACCGTGTGTGTGTGTGTGTGTGTGTGTGTGTGTGCATGCGTGCCTGCGCGCGCTCGTATGTGTGTCACAGTGTGTTTTTTATTCTGTCCAGGATATAAAATAATAGCCCAGTCACAGTGTGTTAATTTGCACACATGTGTTTTCCACCTTGACTTGGATCCATATCATCATGTCAATAAACGTCTTTGGCAGTTGGTGATACTCTCGCCAGCAACTCTTCATCATCTCTCAGAGACTCTCTTATTTTATCTCCCTCCCTCCACCTTGCCTTCCCTGCACCCTTTGGGGCTATTCCAGGGTTCTGTGTCTTCTTACTTTTCGCTCTCCTTCCAAGATGTATTGATAATTTCCAGCAAAAATATGATTTCGGTTTATTCTACAGAGCAAAAAAATCCAATAGCGGGAGTCCTCAATTCAATTGCCTTTCCCTCCCCCCCCCTCTTATAGCCCGAGTGGAGAACAATAAACAGGGGCAGGGCTCCGTTCCAGACATTCGCCATGAGATTATTGTTCAAAAGAGACCTGATACGATTACAGGAAGCAATAGATGATAATTACATCACGACATGACTTTCTCTCAGCAAAACACTTATAGTCATCTAGGTTATGCATCGGCCCAAAACTGAGATGTGGCAATGTGTACAGTATGGGATGACAGGGTTAAAAATGCCACCTGACGGCTGACAGTGCCTGTGGCGGCATGGCAATCAGACGGCGTTTGTATAGCCATATTTCTGGTGTCGCAGAGACGGAAATGAAAATATTAATGTTGTTTGGTGGATGTTGTTTTATCCAAAGTGGTGTTACAGGACCACGAGTGCATATTAGTTTATTGCCGTTCTGGTGGCTTCCTGCCATGTTAGTGGCATCATGGTCTATACCAGGTTAACATAGGACCACATTGAACACCGCTTTGTTTTAGGTATTTCTATTAACACATTTAGACCTGAGGTCGATTCTACAAATGTCTTCTAAATCCTGACAGTTTTCTGGAAAAAACCCATGTTTATACAGTATGTCGTTCTCAAACATTTACTGTACATGTCAAGGAACCCCCAAAAATACGTAAAGAAATGTAACTGGCTGCCGACCCACATCTCAGAATATGTTGTTCCAGGGACCCCCCCCCCTAGAAGCAAATATTATATATTTGAGTTAAAAATGTTTGCCCTGAAAGAATATATATTCAAAGATTTGCGACACACTGTCACGATTAAAAAAAAAATTGTAGATCTGCTATTTTAATAATAATAATAATAATAATAGCTAAAATATAACCTAATGCTTAAAACACCAAAAGCGGTTCCCGCCTAGAATGGGTTCATAGTGGAAAGAGGGTGAAAGATTGTATAGGGTTTGTAAGAATCTTCTATGACAATTCTTATTATTCATCATTTCGTATCATTGTATACCTATACGTAGGCTATAGTCCTCCTATATATGTCATACAGTATTATGCTAGAAACATATAGCGTGAGTAATATAAACAATTTATCAGTATGACATAATATATCGTATATGACATATACAGTCATTTTGCATGCAATATATGATATGTCATATAAAATGTCTCTAGATGTTAAAATTGACGGTATTAATAAAAATCTAAATGTACACAATAGTAGATGAAATTATTGCTACTGTAGTCCATAGTGGGTCAATATGGGGGAGACGATCACTCACATTCAATGATTTTAATAATTTAATTTTATAATTGTTTATCATTTATCATTGCATATGGTATGATGTGTTTTGGCAAAAGAGCAAAAACATACAGAGGCCAGATCAATTGTATTGTCTTCTAACAAAATGATCCCACTCAATATTTAACATCGACCATATGTAGGCTGTAGTGGAAAATATGTGAATGCAGACACTATAAAAAAAAGATCAATGGAAATATAATCTAGCTCGACATTTTGTATTTGGAGCACCACCATTCGTTTGTTTTTCATGGATTTTGTGGCTGTTTAAGGTATAATACTTCTCAGTGTTGCTTCTTGTTTTATTCTTATTCTTCTTATTTGTTATTTCATTGAAATCTCACTGCGAAGCTACTTCTCCAAATAGTTGACAACATGTGCGGTGATTATTAAAGCAATATGAGACAAACGCAGAAGTGTGAATATTATTCCTGTGTGTGCCATGCAGGTTGAAGCCTGTATGGGTGTGAGGGGCCTGCCAGTGAAAGATGGCCACTTTTACCAGGAGAGACAAATGCAAAAGAAAAATAACACAACTGGCCAACTTTGATCCCCTCCCATCCCCCCCAAATATATTGGGCACTCTGCCTCAGCTGTGTGAAAGTGTGTGTGTGCGTGCGTGCATGCATGCGTGCGTATGTGTGTGCCTCCAGCCAGCCAGCCAGCTAGCCAGCAGCAGCGGGTGGGGGCAGAGGGGTTAAGTAGGATAGAAGGCACCCATACTTCAGATCGGCAGCAAGCTGCCGCAGGGATAATCTAATCAGAGGATGCAATTCAATTAGCCTGGGGTCCCGGGGGCCAGTGAGCCAGGCAGCCGGTGGCAGCATTTTGCTATATCGAAGGGGGGGGGGGCTTCCAGCCTCCCAATACCCGACACCCCGACGCTATACACTCCTCTACCGGGGGACCCACACCGAGCGCACCGCATGAATGCAGATGAAATTTGAAATATGAAAATCTCCAATAATTTATGGAAGTTGTCAAGAATAGCGAGCCAGCCCAAGCCCGCTGCTGCTGCCTCGGTGTAGGAGGGAGATGGGGAAGGGGGAAGGGGGGGAGGGAGGGAGAGAGGATGAGGTGGAGGAAGGGAGGGGGAATGGGATACTGTAGAGAAAAAAAGGTGTCATCTTTTCCTGGAGTTAAAATTGTCTCGGAGCGGCTGTTGCTGCCAACGGTGGTGTGTAAATGGCCACATGTTCTCACTATAGTGCTTGCTGGGATATTACCACTATATGGGGAAGGGAAAGACGTGTATAGGGCTGCAGTTTGGGTGTTTTTCAGCTTTGCAAGGTCATTTGCGAGTTGTGTGTTTCTTGTTGACAAGGGCATTTGTGTGCTGAATGATTATGAACCGTTTTAGTCCTTGAGATGTGGTAAAGCATGCAGTCTCTTCCACTGAGGAGTGTAGAAGAACCTGGCTATAGTGTCAGGAAAGGACAACTCCTGGTTGACACGTGCTGCCTGAAACTCATAAACCCTCTGTGAGCGGGAGATATTTGGCCCTCCCTGTTAGTTAGACGCTACATTTACACTGAAAACGTGTACATAGATATATATATATATATCAAATATAAAGTACTAAATATAAGGTCCTGGTGTTCCAGCCAAGTTTCACCCCCTGATCATTTCGGCTCAAATCTCAAAACAAACATTTGCCCTCTCCCTCTCTCTTCCTATATGTGGGCCTAATAGTAATACCTATTCTGAAGGTATACAAATTATGCGAATCCATTCCTCACACGTTCTTCATAGAGGATATACGCACGCACGCACGCACGCACGCACACACACACACACACACACACACTCACACACACACACACACACACACACACACACACACACACACACACACAGAGAGAGAACACCCCATTAGACCTCGTTGTTAGACAACGTATATTTCATATTTCTCTCAAATAACAATGAACAATGTCACCAGTACCCCCCCTCCCCTCCTCTGGGAAAAAAGAGATGCTGTTGAGGACCAGAGAGAGAGAGAGAGAGTGAGAGGGATAGAAGAACAAGGAGAGAGAATGAGGAATATAATGGGAGACAAGAAATGATAGAGACAGAGATTGAGAGAGAGAGGAGAGAGAGAGAGAGAGAGAGAGAGAGAGAGAGAAGCTCTTAGACAGATTATTGCTTATTAGAGGCAGCCTTGCACCGTGCCATTATGTCAGGAGGAATCCTTTTTCATTTGCACAAATTTGCCCGGATTTTTTCTTATTTAGCCTGGCCTCCATTATCAGAGCTGGAAATCCAATTAGCCTATGATTATTCTCCGGCCCCGCTTGCCAGCATTTCCCCATGCGGCCAACGCCGGTGGCTTGAATTTGTTGTTGGCCTTTTTCTAACCTCTGCCCACCGCCAACAAGAACAACACAACAACACCAACACAACAACAGCAGCAGCAGCAGCAAAAGCCACAATATGAGATAATTCAATGCTGGCAAAATAGCTGTACCCTCAAGCCTGCCCTGATTCACTCCACACTAATGCTAATGCTGTGCTGAAAGTGGTCATGTCCATGCGATCAAAGGCTGTATGTGTTTTGTTGGGGCGAGGGACTCTAGTTTTATTAGCCAGGGAGCCAGCCGTCCAAATTTGGGAGGACCTGTGATGTCATGACATACTTTTTATTTGTGTTAATTTATTTGGTCATTAAGGTCCACAGAATGAGAGGTCTGCTCTGCCGGAAATATTGTGAAAAAAGGTTATGGCCATTTTTTTATACCCCACCATAGACAACCAATATAAGGCAAAATTCCATCATGCTTTAAGTAGCATGTGACATGTCAAACTAGGGGGTATTCATGATTCTGAATCCATTCCAAGCATTAGTTTTGCACAAAAAACACTCCTTGGCCCAAATTCGGCCATATCCACTTGCCCAAATGTTCTGACCTCATCACACATGTGTTGACGGCTATCACCGCTTTTAGGCCAAGGAGTGTTTTTCGTGCAAAACTAATGCTTGGAATCGATTCAGAATCATGTAAACCCCCTAGTTTGACATGTCACATGCTACTTAAAGTATGATGACATTTTGCCTTATATTGGTTGTCTATGGTGTGGTATACAAAACTAATAACTCTTTTTTTGCGATGTTTCCGGCAGAGCAGACCTCTCATTCTGTGTACCTTAATGACCAAGTGAATAGAAAAAACACAAATAAAAAGTATGTCATGACATCACAGGTTAATCCTTAACCGTTGAGCTTTTGGGCCTGTGGCTCGCTGGCTATCTACTAGTCTCTAAGATTTATATATGCTATGTCTCCTTTTGCATGCATGTGTCTCAGGAGGTGGTAGAGCAGGTCGTCGTCCTGGGCCGGTGGTTCGAATCCCGCCTCCTCCTGTCCACATGTCAAAGTGTCCTTGGGCAAGACACTGAACCCTACATTGCCTCCAGTGAGTCGGTCGGTGTGAGCTCGCAAACCATTGGTGTGGGAAGTGAGGACGCTGCCGTCGACTGTTCGCCGCTTCACCTCTCAATGTATGACTGAATGAACCATTGTAAAGCACTTGGAGCACTTGGAAAAGCTCTATAAAAATGCAATTCATTGCAATTCATTATAAAAGAATGAAAGAATACTGTTGATAGAGATCTCCAGTTTCTATAAGAAAAATATATAATTTTGCATTTATTTATAAGTCCTTTCTTGTTTTTTAAACAACTTTTTTTGAATATTCTTCTTTTCCTTTGGGCTGTTCCCTTCAGGGGTTGCCACAGTGAATAATCTGCCTCCATCTCACCCTGTCCTCTGCATCCTCTTCTCTCACACCAACTAATTTCATGTCCTCTTTCACTACATCCATAAATCTTCTCTTTTTGTGGTCTTCCTCTAGGCCTCCTGCCAGGCAGTTCCAACCTCAACATCCTTCTACCGATATACTCACTAATAAACAGGGGTCCTTGAGGGAGTTCCAGGGGGTCCCCAGCTAAATTATAGTTATAGGAACCAAATGGACCCTTTTAATTTCTAATGGGGGCTAATTAGTGTCAATTTGGGGGTCCTTGACATGAAGAGGTTTGGGAAGCACTGCTCTAAACCATATAACATAGCTGGTCTCACCACCATCTTGTTGTCTTGCTGATACTTTCCTGTCACACATCAACACCTGACACTTTTCTCCACCCATTCCAACCAGGGTTTTGCTCAAGGACACTTCAACACTAAAGCTCTGGGGGAGCCCGGGGTAGAGCTGGGACCTTGCGGTTCCCATCCGGACACTCTACCCCTGAGCCACCGCTGCCCCATTGCTCTGAAATGTTGACCCTAAGTACTTAAAGTCCTCCACCTTCACGTCTACTCCCTGTAACCTCACTGTTCCACTTGGGTTCCTCTTAATCAGACACATGTATTCTGTCTTGCTGCGGCTAAGCCTTCATTCTCTCCTTCCCAGGGCATATCTCCACCTCTCTAGATTTTCCTCTATACCTGCTCACTGATCTCACTACAATTAGCCCTTCACTAAGTCCCTCCCAACCCATCATTGTCCAATAGGCGAAGAAAGCTTGACCTGCATAGCAACCGTTGCTAAACTATTTGCATTGGCATTGGATTGGAATTTCGGATGGGATTTAGTGAAGGGCTAATTCACAATGTCATCCGCAAACATCATGGTCCATATGGAGATTTCTGTCTAACCTCATCTGTCAATCACATGTCAATCACCGCAACGCAGCGCAGCGCGACGCGTTGTGAGCTTGTAGATCTGCTATTTTCAACATGCAACCAAGTGTAAAATGACTTATACTGGATTTCTTGTCCACTAGTCCCTGCCTAACATTTCTAGTCTAGTTTTTATTTGTCGACGAAATTGTCAGTATATTTAGTCATAGTTTGAGTCATTATAGCTTAGTTTTAATTTAGTTTGTAGTTTTCATCAGTGAAAAAAGGTAGCCGACGGACATTTTTCGCCTTAGTTTTAGTCGACGAAAACAACACTGCATAGCACACCTCACCACTGTCTTACGTCCATACAGTAGGCCTACACTGCACATGTCCTGCACCACTGTAACATACTTCTCTGTCACTCCAGACTTCCTCATACAACTTTTTCTGAATACACATCTACACAAATGATCTGAGTCACCACCACCACATTCACTATACTGTTGAACAGGAAAATAATGGAATGGTTCAGTAGTATAGTCAAGTGGTCACTCAGCTTTGGTTTTGTTTATATTAATGGTCATTCACAGCTAGAAGGTCCTGGGTTCGATTCCCGCTCGGGACGCTGTGGGTGCTGGCGGCGTGTTTCCTCCTCTGCTTCATCAGTGCCCATACCCGAAGGCGGGGTTGGTGAAAGGGCCTTTCTGTGTGGAGTTTGCATGTTCTCCCCGTGTCCCCTAAGGTAGGTACCCTCACAAAAAACATGCAGTAATCCTGGTCACTAAACTGCCTTTCCCTGGCCAGCCGGGGCGCCTGATGGAGGGGAAAGGAACTGGTTGGAATAACGTGTTCCTTCCATGCGCCAACCAGGGAAACTCCCCCCTGTCAGGTGTAAAGGAGCAACTTGGACACTCAGGCATGAAGGAAGCATGAGGAAGCATGAGTCCGTTGCTCTCCCCTTGTCCCCCATATATGGGGACTAGGTTGGTGGAGGGTGTGTAGAGCCCAGGATCACATTAGATGATTGACACAGGGGTGAAAAATGGGTTACAAAATCGTGGGATAAAAAATATAAATAAAAAAATATATATTAATGGTCATATCATATTAGAAAGTCATGTTTGTGTTTTTTCGTGACTGTTGTCAGTGTTGTGTGAAAAAGGCACTACGTTTAGGCTTCATTAGTAAAGTAGTTCAGTTATTATAGAACACAACTAGTTTAGTTTAGTTTTAGTTTTAGTTTAGTTTTTTTGATCATCCTCACAACAACAGCACCAACACAATTACACATTATATAAAGGAAGTGTTACATCGTTAGAGGTGATCAAATGGAATAGGCAGAAGCTGAAAGCTTATAAGTGCCTATCGTACATACATCAAAACAGGATCATGGTTACTAAGAAATAATAATAATAGTTGAAATAGTTTCAACAATTGAAGATCTTGCAATGATCGATCCGAGCAAAATAGTTGCCAGATTCAGAATACATAATAAACCAAAAATAAAAATCAATATCCCACCCATCCCCCACCCGTGTCACCATAGAGAACCCTACATTAATTTGCACTACATAACCATTTACCGTATTTGGCATTATAATAATAGCAATTATCATTATTATCACTATTATTATATTATTTTTGGAACAACATATTTTCAGATGGGGGTCCGCGGTCAAATTCAGATAATTCTGGGGGTCCTTGACATGAAAATGGTTGAGCACCACTGGTATAGAGACATGAGGTTTTTCAAAAAACTGTCAGGATTTAGAGGACATTTGTAGAATCGATGGTAGGTCTAAATGCGTACGGTAAACAATGCATGAATTAGTATGATCATGAAATAGCCTGCTTTGTGTACAATTCTAATTGCTCTCTTTTGCATATACTGTAGTGACTATATAGGCTGGAGGTTGCTACTACAACCCTACAACCAGGGGAGGATCAGTGTGTGTTGTCATTGTCTGGCTGAAGGCTGAAACCTATTGGTTTCAGTACTGTATGTAGGTATGGGTTACTTTTTAGGAAATGGAAAATGGAACCTGTGTTCCAATAGATCCAATGTATAGTGACAAGCTCTTGTTATAATAATCTCCATTGGTTAAATATTAATTAAACCCACAAATACATAAAATATAGGTGAAATACTTCCAAAATACCAGATCTAGAATCTCATTGAGCTGCTTTATTGTGAGCTTGCATGTCCGCTATTGTTGCTATACATTTTGCATGATGCTGTCTAGATTTATGGCAAAACATAAAAAGAGGAAATATGGAGCTAGAGATACAAGGTTTTTGTACAGCAAAATCAGCTTGTGTTATATGCAATACTTAATTCATATTAACACCTTGTTGCAATCGCTCTTGTCCATATGTAGATGGGAGACATCCCCATAATCTTGATCAGTGGTTCCCAAACCTTTTAGCTAAAGACCTAAAGGAGAAATTTGTCTCCCTGGGGCCCAAACTAGTGAAAATATAGCCGATCTACAAGCTCACAATCTGTCACGTCGTGATGTGTTGTGAACTTGTAGATCTACTATTTTCAATACTTCTTAAAAGTAGTTTTTTTATGGAATTTCTTTGATCATGAAATCATGATAATAACATTATTGAGGACGCACCATTTCTGTAAATCGTTTGAAATAATGATAATTAAAAACAAAAGGTATAGGAAACAGAAAAAAAGGGTTGTTTACACTCGCACCCCATAATAATGGGTCTGTGTGACCCAAAAATGGGTCCCGACTAGGGGTGCACGATTATGAAATTATGACCGATATCAGATCTCTGATTATTTGCAGGGTCATATCTGCCGATACAGATTCTGACCGATTCCGATATTATACAGAGGACCACAATGGAAACAAGCCTATATAGGCCCAAAGCCTGTTAAAAAAGTATTCAATCAATCAGTAAATAGCATATCCTCTTTTCCAAGTGTCTGTTTTCACAACTGAATGACTACTGAATGAGACGACGATGAGTACACAAATTAAATGTAGAATTTCTAATTTCTTTTGCTGGTGAAAACCGATTAATATTTCGCCATTGTTATGGCCGATATAGCCAATTCTGATTATGCTACCGATTTAATCGTGCATCCCTAGTCCCGACACACTGTTTGGGAAACAAATATCGGTGTCAAGGGAAAGTCACAGATGAATTGGATGATCACAGTCAGGTGATTATCAAACACGGTAAATCCCCCTCACGCAACAACAGAGAACAGGTGCAATGGTTTCCCCATTGCTAAATAATCACTCCAATTAGGCAATTAAAACCCAAGGTGGAATCAGGTTATATGTGATACCCCATGAACACGCCCCTGCTCTAATCACAAATCAACAAAGACACATTTGACTGTTACAGTTTCATTAACCTATCGCTATTGAAATGTTCACACAGATTTCTGTATGACTTTAATTGGATAACTGCTAGGTGATGATAATCCATGATTTGTTATGTAACTGTTTAAGCTTCATTAGTAAACAGTATAAGTCACGTTAAACATGTTTCACTACATGTGAAATACCCGCATCTCAAGAATAAAAGCAGACTTTCTTTTAATGATTTAAAACAGTAATGCATTGGCACATTAACCAACAAGACATGTAGACATTTGGTGTATTTTATGAAAATATGTTTTTATTTATATTTCAAAAGCCTTTATCATGAAAACAGGAACCATATGGATGTAATAATATCCATCGATCATACACAAACTGACTGTAAATGATACATTTTGATTAACATATAGACAGGAATCAGTCCTTTATGCAAGCTGGGAGGGAATTCGGCCAAAATCATCAATATCGTGCACTTGGTGAAAACTTTTAGATTTTTGGCATGGTGTTAGGCATGATCATAAGCCATAAGGGTTTCAAAAACCATTGCAAACGAGTTGCAGTCTCCCTCTATGGTCTGTTTGCAATGAATCCAATATTAGTTGGTTGAAAACCCATTAACCCAAATAATGGATAGAATAATATTTTTAATGGATTCTGTTACTATTGGGTATGCTAAATGACGTACAAAAAATGTAGGAAGTTCTAAGTCCTGGAAAGCCGTTTTAAAGATAGCGTCCACGGTGGATGCAATGCCTTATATAAACTCTGATTTAATATGTAAAAAAATCATAACAATTATGGACTTGGTGACAAGATTCAGATTTTTGGCATGGTGTTAGGTATTTGTATAAGGTTTTCTAAAACCATCGCAAACGAGTTGAGCTCGCCCCCTAGTGGTCTGTTGGCAATGAATCCAATAGGTCAGGATATGGTTGAAACCCCAAATAATTGATAGAAAATAATGTTCAATGGATCCTATTACTATTGGGTATGCTAAATAACAGATTATGAAAATCCAACTTCTGGAAAGGCATCATTTTCAAGATGGCTCCCAGCTTATAGCCTATAGGCATTTTAAGCCACCTCGGACGCCATCTTGAAAATTATGCCTTTCCAGGATTTTTCCATTTTTTTTAGTATGTTATTTAGCATACCCATTAGTAACAGAATCCATTGAGAAATCAATTATTTGGGGTTTCAACCATATACTGAACTATAGCCTACTACTGAATACTTATATAATATTGGATGCATTGCAAACAGACCACTAGGGGGCGAGCCCAACTTATTTGCGATTTTTTTTTGGAAACCTTATGCCACCATGTCAAAAATCTAAACATTGTCACCAAGTGCATAATTTGTTGTGATTTTTGTCGGGTGAAACCAGACTAATGAACACTCATGAAATGCTATGAGACATAACTGAACAGGGGTAGAAAAAGTACTCAGATTTTCTACTTAGAGCTGCTATAAGCAATAATATGTCAAACGTTTAATGACCTTTCTTATTTTATTTATTTTTTGGTATTCAGACAGCCAGCAATGGGTAGAACGCTCCCAAAAAAAGTCTCTATGACACATCTAGGGGCCGCAATCTGCATTCAAAGATTTTCCTAGAAGCTTTGTCATTTGCCTGTCTGCTTCCTGATTGGTTAGTCATTGCGACCGGGTTTTGTTCGACCAATTATGACAAAGCTTCTATAGGAACATCTTTGAATGCAGATTGCGGCCCCTAGATGTGTCACAGAGACTACATTTTTTAGGCATTGTGCCATATTAAGAAGCTCTGTTGTTTCAGTCGCTTCTAGCCCTCGTCGTCTTACTGGTGTATATGATTTGTAATAATAATCTACAAAGTAACTAGTAACTATAGTTTTCAAGTAATTGTAGTACAATATTTGCTTCTGAGATGTAATGGAGTAGAAGTAAAGGTTTTGAAAATTGGATGTACTTTAGTAAGTTTAGTAAAGTAAAAGTACCTCAAAATTGTAGTTAAGTACTTGAGTAAATGTAGGCAAGTTACTGAAGTTACTTTTACACCACTGTAACTGAAGACAAGCCGCTGCAGGATGTCCAAGCTGTACAGATTGTCTGCCAATGAATTGTGGGAGGCAACAGTCTTGCGTGGCCAGACTGTTGCCTCCCACAATTTTCAAATACTTGAATTCCTGTCATACAGTATGGAGTAACGGAAACTATAGATCATGAACAAGTGATAAAGCGGATGTGAAGATGAAAATCTTTACACTGATGTGAATGTATCCTAATACTCAATCAAAAATCATCCAAGAATATATAAACTTTAGCTTGCTGCTTAACAGAAATGGAAATACAATAAATAAATAAATGTAATTTTAAAATATATATTTTTGTGAACGGAAAATGACGAACAGATGCCACCCTCCTTGTTCAGATTTCGGGAAGTGTATAGTTCCACACTCTCTATTTCGGAGATTGTGGAATAGTTGTCTGGCTATACCCGAGACTATAGCCAAATGAACAACTGAATAAGTGTGAATATACTAAAACAAAAGAGCATGCATGCGACGCTTGAGGACAGAGGAGCCACAGGGTCACACATAGCCTCAGCCGTGGGGCGGGCCCCAACCAACCTCAGCCTATAGTCTCTCCTCCCCCCGTGGCTCCAGCCATGGCAGGTCTGCAGGACACCGTGTTGCGACGCTGGGGTCACTGAAAGCTGCCTTGGTAGGAGACGACTCTCGCCTAATTGTGCCTTTGAGGGAACGCAGTGCGACTGGGGGTTATAACAGGGCTGCATGTGGTCAGAGCCACAGCAGTGGACGAGGCTATGACCGATGGAATCTTAACCCTGCCAGGGTCTCATTCATGTAGCAAGGCAAGGGGTCAGCAGGGGAGTTGCGTCTCGGGCTGTGACTTGTGACAAAGTAAAATTGTTTAACTCGGGGTCCATTCTTATACTCTTTCAAAGTGTTTTTGCAAAGAAAATATTTGCACGTCCACTTTGTTCAGATGCAGGTGCGTTGGACAGTGACAAATGAAGCAATCATGAAAAGAATATTTCGTGAACAAAAATCCATGCACTCTGCTCTTGCGCAGCATCACTTTTCATTCAAGTTGACAGGCGTTTTGGCCCCTCTGGACCTTCATCAAGAGTGTTTCTTTCAAAGTTAACACTTCTGACTTTGCTGTATTCACAGCAATATCAAATGGACTCGGAAACAATGTGCCACTGTTTATATCAAAACAACACTGATATCCAAGCTGGTTTGAAGAGCACCCACCCAAAGTCTATGAATGAACAAAACTACTTCCAATCAGTCAATACTGTCTGAGATATACAGCAGTATACAGAAGATATTTGTAGTTGGAGACAGTCTGTCTCCAACTACAAATATCTGCTGTATCTGAAGTATATACTGTAGTACTTGTCTAATGAGAGTTACCCTCATGCATGGCATTACTTGTCTCAGGCCACAATGTGCCAGCTTTTATGGTATAGCAGGCGTTTTTGTGGGGTGCATATATACGTTGGTTACTATAACAGTCTGACAGGCATTATAGTTTGACAACACATCGCTCCTGACATGCGCTGCCGGTTACAACTAACCCGTGGCAGGTTAAACCTATATAACCTGTGGCTCCAGACATGCATGGCAGGTTACAACCAGTCTGTGGCAGGTTAAAACTATAACCTGCGGCTTCCTGTGGGGTTAAGTTTAGGGTTGGGGTTTTGGTATAGGGTGTTGGACTCAGGACTGTTAGTACCGTCGGATCAAACACATGCACCTCTTTTTTTGTGTCGTTAAGAATCCAGGTTTTTACAGTTTGAATATTACAGCCCTAGTTGCATTCCAGTTGTAGGCCTACTGCATTGTTTCCTTTTCTCATCTATCCTTTTCTTTCCAATAACCTACATCCTGATCTCTCTCTCTCTCTCTCCATATATCCATCCCTCCATCCTTTCCAGTTCCACCCCACGTCCCACCGCCTCCCCCCCCCCCCCAGGCACTCCACCACCAGCCAACCCCTGCTATTTTCACCCCACACACATCCGTCGCTGCACTTATCCACCCTCAGACGGCTGCTGGCTCAATGGCTAAACGGATTACCTAACAACAGAGAACGGTACCTCCTCTCTCTCTCTCTCTCTCTCGCTCTCTCTCTCCATCCCTCCATCTCTCTCCCCCTCTCTTTCCCCTCCACTCTCTCTTCCTTCCTCACTCTCTCTCTCTCTCTCTCTCTCTCTCTCTCTCTCTCTCTCGCTGACTCTCTTTCACTTTTTCCTCTCCCCTGCACTCCTGCTCTAGCCGTGGGTCTTCTGAGGGAGGTGGTGTTGGTGGTGGGGGGTGAGGGTATGTATTGAGGCTCTCTCTCTCTTTATTGAGGCGTCTATGGGGCTTTATCCTGCCAGCGACTCGGCCTTGCCCTCGCCATCATCAATCATCCCCGGGCTCCAGGGCTGCTATCACGGCCCCAGACACTGGCAGCCAATCACGGCCTTCCAGGAAGCTCTATAGGAGATGGGGGGGGGGGGGGGAGGGACAGAGAGACAGACAGAGAGAGAGAGAGGGAGGGAGAAGGAGGGAGAAGGAGAGGGAGAATGAAAGGAATAGAAGGAGAAAGGGTATAAGAATGACAAGCAAGAGAGAGGGAGTCATTTTGTTTCCATGGCCTGATTTGATTGACAACCCATCAGAAGTGTGACAGTAGGCTAGAGCTGGATTATTGTGTTTCATTTAGTCACATAGCAAGAGTCTGTGTCATTAAAAACACACTAATTGAGTATGTTTTTTGACAGGGAGCAGCAGGGATATATATAGGAGACATATTTAAGCCACAAAATTAAAACCTATAGGAAAAGGTTATTTCAGGGGAGGCGAAATGTTATCGTCGGAATCTGTCGACGGTATCACTTTCCTCTTTTTCATCAAGGCTCAACAGTATGTCGAATTCTACTCTGCGCTTAACTTTTTTAATAACGATTTTTTTTGCCCCCCCCCCCCTTCTGTCTCTCTCTCTCTCTCTCTCTCTCTCCGGCCCTGAGCTCTCTCTCATTCCCCTCCTGGAGGAATAGCAGCAATCTGATTACAGTTCTATTTTACAGCCGACGCCAGGGCGCAATAAAGGGAGAGGAGAGCACGGAAACTGGGGACTTCACCCATCAATTAGAGCTCTATTAGCAGCCAATGCAGACCTCACCTCAGGACAGACTGCAGCTAGTGCATGGCTGGCCCCTATGCCCTTATAGCCCCAAAGAAGCTCAAATTAAACAATTCTTCAAAGCCTGACAAATGTCACATTCTTTTTTTGATTTTTTGATTTTTTTTGTGAAGGAGTGGGCAATTTGTTGTTCTATAATCACTGATGTATAGGCTATATCTTTATGGCAATGTGGTGCCATTAATCTCTCAATGTTTGACCCCCTGACCTGAGGCGGGGCACAATGTCAATAATGGATAATTATCTGCAGCAATAATGCTATAGTTAGAAGGGACACCTTGACAAACATGGGTCAGTATATAGCTAATTCATTCATTATTGTTTTCAGAATTGTAAAGAAATAAATAAAATCACACCTGTGTGAAGTGAGGGGCGCTAATATATTAAAGTCTAGCTCATGTTAGGTGATGTAATAGTGATGTAAAACAAACGGTGCCAACACAAACATTAATTGACAATAAAGAGACAATATGTAAATGACACATGTAAATTTCCCCTTCATTGTCAACGGCGTTTATAAAACAAACATTGAACAAAAAAGGCTAGGTCTATACTTTAGGTTAATTAAATAATCATGATCTAAAGCTTTTAGCCATGGGATCGAATATTTCATTGGCTTAGGCCTATGGGCATCTGAATGACTTACATTTAAATACTTGAATAAGTATAGTCTATAGTCTGTTGCCAGCAATACCAAGGCCAGATTTCAATTGCTCCTGCCTGCCACGTTCGGAAATACCGCACCGGAGCGCACTCGCCTATATTAGTTTGCATTGCACAGCGCGCTCAGTGCGCCATTTCCGAACGCGCCCTTAGTGGCCTATTGTATATGCAGTGAGAAGACACAATAGGCTATATAGTGGTCAGTTATGTCTCTGAATGACTTTTTGAGGCATTTTAGTTATTTGTTGCTATATATATTCAAAAGGCTAAGGCTTGACTCACACCTTCACAACAGATTGATGTATAGCTGATGCATGAGACTTATTGACTGATGCAAGCTCACAATTCATTTCCAATGCGAGTCACATTGTTTGACAAAACATTTTTGTTGTATGAGGGGGAGGGGGGCAGTCGAAACACAGCCGAAAGCCGTACAACAAAAATGTTGTCAAACCATGTGACTTCCATTGGAAATGCATGGGGAGCTTGCATCAGTAAACAAGTCTCATACATCTAGCATGCATCAATGTTGTATGCTAGATCGAAAGCTGTGAGTGAAGCCTAAGACGTTATTGAAATGGCCATGTGGGTGGCCTTATCCTGAAACATGCTAAGGCATATAGGCTTATACTGTGTTGCCATTCCCAACTGAAATTATATAGGCCTTGTTTAGTGTTGCAAGTGATAGCCGAAGTGTGTGTGTGTGTGTGTGTGTGTGTGTGTGTGTGTGTGTGTGTGTGTGTGTGTGTGTGTGTGTGTGTGTGTGTGTGTGTGTGTGTGTGTGTGTGTGTGTGTGTGTGTGTGTGTGTGTGTGTGTGTGTGCGCGTTTGTGCGTGTGCGTGTGAAAACGCTGGGTGGAATGGAATGATGACGCAATAGCATGAGATCTCCATCCTTAACAATCTTTTTTTTTAACCGTTTCTCAGCAGCCATATAGCTAGTAGCCTATACCATACCATACGGTGGCACGTAATTTCTCTATTTGCTCAATCAAAGGATGGCCATTTATCATCGAGAAGGACAGCTTCGTATTTTCTACCTTGCTCTCTCGCGCTCTCGTCCCCCCCCCCGTCCCCCCCCCGAACCAAATTCAGCATTTTAATGGAAAACCGCAGTCATTTTGATTGATGAAATCCAAAGATGTCCACAACAATCCAGGGGATCCCCGACTGTGGCGCACCGGCGGGGTGCTTCAGTGTTGTCATTGTTCCCTTCAAAGAAAAGGGGAGCGTCAGGAGAATGCACGAGGGGGAGAAAAAAATCACGATTTCTGTTTCAAAAGACGCAGAAAAGCAGCATTTCTTTACAGGCAGTGGGAAAGTTGAGGAAAACCTTTTTCCCACTTTCAGACGAAAACAATACCTGCTTGATGCATTCAGCTATATGCACTATAGAGATATAAAGAATTGATTATTATTTTTTTTACTATGAGGGTTGGTGGTTGTGTTTCTATATGTCTAGCCTAGTTGGTTCAACCCTGAATAATTTGTGCATCACATCCCCCGTTGCACTATACTATGCCTATATTTAGCCTAATTTTGTTTCCTATATACGATTTTAATAAATGGCCTATATTGGGCAAAATATTGGACTTTATATGTATAGGGTTATGAGTGCTGTAGCTATAGCCTACATGGGCTTTATTTGGTCTTCTTGTCTTGTTTCGGTGTGATTTATTATGTCAAGAAATGTCACCTAGCTGTCTAGGCTAATTGGTGCCTTTTCTGTTATTAATACCGCGAGCAGCGTGACTCCCCCCCCCCCTGCACCTAGAAGCTTCTCCCAAAGGGAGTTTCAATAAATTTCCCGTGAACGGCGTTTTCCCCTCAAAAAAGTCCTGCGGGCAAAGTGGAAGCCACTACTATAGCCACGTCAAGATTGTGATTATGTTGCCAGTGCTTTATAGGACCAGCTGCTCCCAAGACAGACAAGCCCTTGTCAAATTAGGCAGCGACAAGCAGGTCCTCCGGATCGCCCGAGGCGCAACCAGCCAGCCAGCAGTGTACAGTCCCAGCAATTAGTATCAATTTATGTCCAAGACCTCCTTGGAGCTTCACAGACACAGGCCGGCTAAATGGCCAAACATTGGCCAAATTTAAACGACCGCGATCACACAGTCTCTCTCTCTCTCTCTCTCTCTCTCTCTCTCTCTCTCTCACACACACACACACACACACACACACACACACACACACACACACACACACACACACACACACACACGTGACAACAGTGTGACCGCGCTGAGATATATGCTCCAAGAAAGGTAAACGTTTTGGAGGAAAACTGCATGAGGCTATGATATGAACCTTTAAGAACTGTTTGTGTGGTTCCAATGAGTGAGTAAATTAATGTCAACCCGAAGCAATGTCACAATACTGACAACCCACCATACAACGATTGCTCAACGGCGCGCCTTTGTGGCTGGTGTCACTGCGAGCAGCTGGTGGTGGCATTCCCGAGCCATGGACACTGGCCTTTGGCCCGGGGGGGGGGGGGGGGGTGGCTGCACTCCGGACAGGGCGGTCTCCAGCCATTTTGCACTAACTCGGGTCAGCAGGGCCAAGTTTTCCAAGCAGGACGTGCCTAGTAAAGTTCTCTTGCAGCCGCAGCTGAGCCCCCCGAGGCTTCCACCACCACCATGCACCACCAGACCAGAGGAATCATTAGTAGGAGCGTTTGTTTAACTAATTAGCAAGCTGGGCATGGCGGAGGAGGGAGGCAGACGTGCAGGAACACGGATATAGCCCCGCTTCAAAGCCTAGAGAGCCATAGAGGAGATGATGATGGCCCCGGCTGGCTGCACCATCCTGGTATGTATGGCCCAGCACCACTGAAGTTCAAGAACAGTGCAAACAGCACATGCCAACAAAGGGGGGACAGCCATGTATACAGCTCTGCGGTGGAGCTATAAGTCCGAACCAACGTTGAACAAGATAAAGAGGAGATGGGGCGGGGGGGAGATCCCGCGTTAAATATGGGAAAGTTTGGGGAACGGGGTCGACGGGTCAAGAAAAGTCAACAACAGAGCAGTCTTGATGACAGAAGGAATTTAATATCAAAAATACATAAATCTTCAAGTGCGGGCAGGCGTATAATGGGCACAAAGGAGGCGAGTGTTGAGAGTCAACACAGGTTTGTTGTTGGGGATAAAATGGATTGGGCCAAAGTTGTTAACATTTAACACAAAACCCCTGGCACTAGAATAGAAGTTAGAGCAGAATGGAAGGGGGTTCCCTGGGCCAGGGCGGTCATGTCACACACAGACAGACAGCTCATGATGTTGGAGCCTCCCTCCGCGCCTCGAGGCCAGTGCACATGGGGACCGATCTGGCGCCATGAGGAGCCGGACCCATGCACTCAACGTCTTTGGGCTCTTCTTGTCATTGCGCTGAATGCGCTCCGGCAGCAGCAGCTATAGCACACCCAGCACGTTTAAGATTAAAACATGATAATCATTAACAAGTATAGCCCTGTCTGTGTGTGGGCTAATTCACCTCGATTCATTTTTTATGCTGATTTTTGAGGGGCGCTATAGTCCCTCCTATAGGCCTACAGGTTTAATGTTTGTCTTTAGTTCAATGTTCGTTTTGTAAACGGAAAATGTAGCCTACTTAATAATGTGCCATTGTTCCTCATTATACGTCACTTTATTGTTAATGGCGTTTACTGTTTGTGTTGGCACCGTTTGTTTTTACCTCACCATATACATCACCTATAATCAACATGAGTTAGACTTTAATATATTAGCGCCCCTCACTTCACACGGTGTGATTTTTACCTGTCTTGATCGGATTGAAAGAGTGGGCCATGCAGCATGGATCATGTATGATGCACGTGTAGATTTGACATGACTCATGATGGCACATGCAAGGCGCACAGGTGCACTTGGTTGGTGCATGCATATACTATCCCCCTATATGCGCACAAGCTAAGCTACAGGTTGATATCATTATATCCTGTCAAGTCATCCTGTGGTTTAGAAGCCTGTGCGCATATTGGGGAATATCTGGGAATTATGGGAATATGATGATATTCCAAGTTGGAGATGCCAAGTGACAGTGGCTCTATACTTCCATCATCAGTGACTTGTGTGTGAGCTGCATACAGTCTGCCATGCAGTCTCCGTGGGACGTCACCGTCACGCTGGGACGCGTTTTGGCATAGCTTTGGGGATCTGTTCTCGTCGGTATATGAGCGACGTTGTCATGATTGCGAGCCCAGGGAGTGTAAATTAGGCATTCAATATACGCACTGGGTCTGGGTGTCTGCACTGCAGTGAGTTGACCGATAGATTCTCCCCACCGCTGAGAACTCTGCCTGACCTTCACCCGGCGACGCAGCGGGTTGGCCGCCCTCGACCCCCGCGAAGCCACGGCTAAGTTCCCCGGCAAAGTCGCAAACAACTCCGCATTCTATAATTCTTCGAGGAAAAAAGGGCCACTATTAGGGAAATCCTTCCTTTTTTGACAATTTAATAGTGCAAACTAATCATCTGCGTGACACGGGCCATTCATCTCCCCGGGTCCCAAACAAAGACAAGGCCTCTTCCTCGTTTCGTCTGGACCTCGCAGCCTTTAGACCACACTCTATTTTCAGATCAAGTGCACAATAAAAGCATTGTGACCGCTTAATGGTTATGTTTGTGAAACCACACCAAACCCGCGTGTATTAAGTGGCTTTCCCCCCCAACCAACTGGAAATAACATGGGCTATATAGCCCACAAAACTGAGCAGAATAAACCCCTGCTGTTGCACTTGATTGAGGCAATATTTAAAACGTTTTTTTCTTCTTCTTCTTCTTATAAGCATAAAGCAATCAAAATGTGAAACACGAAAATTGGGGGAATAAAAGCAGCCTCCAAAATTGCCGTAACTCGCCCAAGTTATGAATTCGTTTCTGAATCAATTTAGCGGTTTCAGTCAGGGCAACCCCCCCCACAACATTCTCTTGCGGGAGTAACAAGACAGAGAAATTGATCCGGGGAGACCTCACCTTTCAGTGCGCCTCAATAAAACAGACATCAGCCCCATGCGAGGACTGTATAATTTTTAATATATATGCAATAAATGTTCAATTTGTTTCCTGAAATGACAGGAAATAATAACGTCAAATTTTAAAGCCATCCATTACAGCCAAACGATGCGCGTGCAGTGCATATACGCGTTGCAAAAACAAAAACAAAAAGTATGCAGCGCACGTGATTAATTCATTTTATGATTGCGTTTGATAACGCAATAACGTTAGTGCCGCCTGATCTTGACTTTGTGCTCTGCTCTCCGCGCCGCAGGGCATATGGACAGATTCCCACTCCCCAAAAACTGTGATGGTGGTCTCGTTTTTGTTTTGTTTAGGCTAATCTGATCAATATTTAATTTATTAGTGGTATATATTATGGCTATATGATATGAGATCAGTGTGTGGAGTGGTCTTGAGTCATTCTGAATCTAAAGCATGCAGGGTATAAAAAAATAATAAACCTTTTCAGAAACGGGCAGAGACATATTCATAATTATTCACTCATAATCGCGTGTCGTCAAACTGCGCATGTATCTTCTATATTATTCTATATGCCTGTATTGCTGCATGTGCAATGTGGGAATAAATCCTCCGGTTTTCACAGAATCAACGCGTCAGAAGGGGATGAATGAAATATCATGCATGCATGGACCTTGGCCGACCCCTATAAGCCCATATTAGCAGCCACAAACGACTCATCCATTTTTTTGCAGGTTATATAGCTTATATAGCCTAATTTAATGAGTTTTCTTTTCTTTAATTAAAAGTAGTTAAGTATAGGCTATATAGGTCCTTGCACAAATAATCCTAATTTGTGAAATTGTGACGATCAAAACGTGACCTCTTATGCACCTGCCACGAGGCTGCCGCTATATATCACAAAACGACACCACAGGTGTATAAAGGGAAGAATCGCGAACTATATGTTTTCTTAATTTTAAAAAGTGTATTCATTCGGCAAAAATCTTTTCCCCGAAACCTTTTGATTAATTCACCCCATTCATACCGAAAGGAGCGAGGAGTGGAGCGGAGGGGATGGGATGTGACCAATGACATAATAGGCTGTCAAACAGCTCTGTAAAAAAACGCCCAAGCCATTTGGTGACAATCTTGACGCGCGGTCAATTCCATTAGAGTAGACCACCATCCATTCATTCAGCCCAGAAACAAACATAGGCCTATATGTGCATGCCTATACTCCCCAAAGAATAGTTCACTTTGTTGTAGTGAATCCCGCAATGTAAATAGTTTTGGCTGAAGTCTTGCGGCGGGCTTGTGCTGATCGACTTGCTGATTTTACACAGCCGTCACGCATGCATATATCATGGTTAATGCTGCATGTCTGGACGCGGCATTTTTTTAAAATCTAGGTTATTATAGCCTACCTGCTCTACACTAACAGAGGCCTATTCTTTATTGTGGAAATCCTTTGAACGGGTCTTGTGGCCTTTTGCAAATGGGGAAAAAAAAACATGAAACCAGAGGCAACAAAGAGATAAAAGGAATAGTGAGACTGAGAGAGGGCCTGTTGATATTTTTGCCTGAATTGTTTCTTTATAACCAGAGTGAGTTCTGAGGGAAATTAACCGTGTCCTTCTTTTCCTCTCAGTCTCTCTATAACAAACAACCATGACCTTTTTTATTCGTCTTCCTCCTCGCTTGTCGTGATTTTCAACCCTCTCTTTTACGCCCTGTTTGTTCTGTGAAAATAGAGGCATAAGGGAATAAACACATGCAGGCTGCTTTTTTGGGCGATTACAAGCGCATTCTTTTGAGAGAGGACCATCTATACGTTAGGCTTTCAGTTTAATGTCACTCGCTTTTTAAACCTGCCTATGGTCCTTTGAAATATGCGTTAAGGGTGCGGGTTGAAAGCTTCTTTGTTTATGTTGGCATAAGACTGTGGGAAACAAAAACCTTGCTTTGGCTTGAAGTTGAAGACCGATTGTAAGCAGTATAGGCCTACGAAAATACATTTACATTTGAACAATAACGGCAACAACAATATTATAATTATTAATATATTATTATTGTTATTATAAGCTAATAATAATAATTTATAACGTAAATTAACTAGGCCTAAATGTTTGCAATATAGGCCTAAAATATTCGATTTGGACTGTGGCTCTTTGACTATAGCCTATTAATGCTATTTTGTCACAAGTTTTATAATATTGAAACTGTTCATTTCGGTGCTTGTGCAGCTATATATATATATATACATACATATTATACATACACACACGTATAATAATCGTACAGCATGCGGTGGGAGGGGGGGATTGTTGTCTTATCGGCAAGTCTATATAATCTCTCAATGTACCTATAAGAGATTATTGGGCCCATTTAAAACACGCTGAACAAACAATGTTCTCATCAAAATTCAAATGTTGCTCTAATTGTGACAGGTAATGGTCCTCCAGGACACGATGATGCAAAAAACAAAACAACGCAGGTCCATGTCTGTCTGTCTGTCTGTCTGTCTGTTGTATCATTTCCAGCAAACTGATGCGTCAAACAATGTGAGCAAACCATAAAACAGACCCCCTCTAGAATAGCCCAGATTTTAAAAGACTGTCATTTTTAGGCAGACTGGAATAATAAAATAAAAAAGCATGCATGTTATCATATGGCGAGGTAGCCTATAGTACTTACTCTGGCGTCGAGTCTCCGGAGCTTAATTATTGTCTACTTTTCCAAACGCAGATGGTGTCAAAAACTTCTGCGACTATTTCTCAGGGATTCTCTTTAACAAGTGGAAACTTAGTGTCCCTCCTGCACCATTTTATACATGATGAGCCGTCAGTAATGGGATTATTAAACAAAAACGTTTCAGGCGCTGGCGTTAACCTTTTTTAATGCCTAATTAGGTTTTGCAAAGAAATAATTAGATTCTCTGGTGCTTACACTGCCTATATTTTGAAAATGATATCTGCAGCACATGCACACGTACACATAAGCCCATCTCGATTAATCTCTTCCCCAATAACCTTCCGAACACATGCGGTGGACTGTGGCGTTTGGAAGTAACATTTAAAAACATGTTTCGGACAAATAAGGTGCATTCAAAGCTAAAATAGCAAGAAGGATGTGTGGGCTGTTATCTAACGCTGTTGCGCATTACACACTATAAAATGGTCGAGGGCGCCCTCTTGTGGTAGCTTCTTTGTGTGACGTTAGATGGGAATTGCAGGAACTTTTCTCTATTTTCAAAGAGTCAATCTCGACTCCTTCTCTCCACCATCATCAATATTTATCACTTTATTTTTGTTGCTTGCTCCTGTTGATCTTTATTTGATTCATTTGACTCAGAAAATATAGAGCCTCACCAAATTAAAACTCATGTGGTTTTATATTAAAAATGTTAACTTCCTGTTGAGTTTACTATTTGAAGATCTGGATCCACGGATCCAGTCCGAGTTTTCTTCCTAATAAAAATGAAAAAAAGAAAAGAAATGGACACATCAACAGGAAGTTAACGTTTTTATATAAAAATTGTTGATGCTCTATATTGTCTGTTTACATACTAAAAGAGTGACTTTGAGTTTTAGAGTACAATGTAAGTCAACGAGGAGCACATTTTGAATGATCAATTTCTAATGGAAGCACTTCACTGGAGCAATTAATTTTTTATTGTCCACATTTGGAGTTACATCATGGCAAGGTAACTACTGCCCAAACCTCTAAAAACCCTTTAAACTTAAGTTATACAATTTTCAATTAAAATGAGCTTTATTGGCATGAGAAAACACTGCCAAAGCATGTGTCAAAACATAATATAAACATTTTAAGGAGAAAAATGGGAGTTGGAGGAGGTATATAGCCTATAGCATTGTATTAAAATGTAACCGAGCTATGTGTCACAGACTCACATTGCAACACATGTTGGCAATGGCAATCCTATAACGCTTTTTGAAACAAATAGCAGGAATCGGTTGTAATGTCGATGTCTTTTTATTTTTGTTTTTTCATGTTTGTATGTTTGTTGTGTTGTTGTTTGTACTGTATGTTTTCTTCTGTCGTTTGTCATTGTTGAAAAATCAATAAAAATGTAAGTTTAAAAAAAAAGAGATTCACTAGACATTAGACTAGAGCAGGGGTGGGCAACTTTGACCATGGCCATGCGCTTTGGAAAAGCCCTATAAAAATGCAATTCATTATTATCTATATGATCTAGCACAGTGGTTCCCAAACCTCTTCATGTCAAGGACCCCCAAAATTACACTAATTAATTTAGTTTAATTTCAAGGACCCTTAGTTTGACCTGCATTAGTCTACGGACCCCCACGCATTTAATAGCATTTATATCTCTGAGACCCCCATTTATATTGTAAAATCAATGTTAATGTAACTCTGAGAGTGTACAAATGGAACCGTCCATTTTTACACACTGAGTTACAGACCCATAAGGGTCCATTTGGTTCATATCATTCAGGTGCATGGGGACCCTCTGGAACTCTCTCAATGACTCCTATAGGGGTCCCCGGACCCCACTTTGGGAACCACTGATCTAGCAGATCTACTGATGCACAAACTTGGACACGTCATCAGTGTTGTTTCCTGGAATCCTTCTTATAGGGTGTTTCGGGTCTTGCAACAGACCACCATCCTCCAGGCTCCAACGAGGCTGATCAGGCACTGCTCTCTGCCCTTTCAACCAGAGCCACCTGGAGGCTTTTTCCTGCAGCCTCCACGTTCATGCCTATGGCTCTTCTTCGTTTTGCACATGTTATGCCCACTCAGGGGCGTGCACACATAGACATCAAAGGGGGCTTGAGCCCCCATGCCCTTTTACCCCGTCTGTGAAACAACTGCCCTCTCCAGACTGCCCTCTCCTTTCCCGAAGGCATGCATTCAGGTGAATTTCTTCTTCTCCGAAGTCTCCTGAACTTGAACGCAGCATTTTGCGCTGAACACATTTTCTTTCAAAATCCATGTCGTACACACCGCATCTCTACTAGCTAAAGAGTACTGGATTGCAGAGAGCTCGTAGATCTGCTATTTTCACTAACTTCAAAAGTGCCCTCTTACGGGATTTCAGCCCCTGCCTCTCTAACACTCTCTGCACGTCCCTGATGGCCAGCGTACCATAGGCTTCTCCCTATCCGCAGTATGTCCTGATTGGATGACATTTGTAACCCATGCACCTGAAATTCATTTTCTGTTTACTAAAGCAAAACTCGAGGGATGGGGAGAGGGCCTGTCACTGTACAAACTCAATGATTGTCAGAATGTTGACCATTAACTCTAACAAAGAAACTTTGAAAATGTTTCTATTTTCAAGTCACGCACGCACGCACGCACGCACGCACGCACGCACGCACGCACGCACGCACGCACGCACGCACGCACGCACGCACGCACGCACGCACGCACACACACACACACACACACACACACACACACACACACACACACACACACACACACACACACACACACACACACACACACACACACACACACACACACACACACACACACACCTTCCTCCTTGACCATCGTTGTCGAAGATGACGTAGCTTCCTTGTGCTGTGGGTTTGGCAGTGGTCGACACACACACACACACACACACACACACACACACACACACACACACACACACACACACACACACACACACACACACACACAAAATAATGTTTTGCATGCACATTTAATTATTTAACCCTTTTATAAATGATGTCCAGCGTATATAGGCTATATTGAATTAAATGCCACATAGCAGCTAATCCCTATTCACTTATGGTTATATAGCACATGCACCTATAGAGCGCCATATGGCACTGCATGTTTGGTCCGACGGAGCATTGGTCCTAACGACAACCTACCTCAAACCCTCACCCTAACCCTAACCTCCCCCGGGGCAGCACACCTAACCCTAACCCCAACCCTCACCCTAACCCTAACCTCCCCCGGGGCAGCACAACCCTAACCCCAACCCTCACCCTAACCCTAACCTCCCCCGGGGCAGCACACCTAAACCTACCCCCAAACCCTCACCCTAACCCTAACCTCCCCAGGGGCAGACACCTAACCCTAACCCCAACCTTCTCCCGACCCCCAACGCACCTCGGACCAATGCTCCTTCGAACCAATGCTCCGTCGGACCATAGTATGCCTCCCCATCATTATTGTTATTAGATTAGATGTATTGTATATGTATATATGCTATGTCCTCAAAATGCTTGTTTACATTCCAAAATTACTTTCTGCCAAGTCATCATCATCATACTATAATTCTAACAATGTCTGAGTGTGTGTCTGTGTGTCAGAAACACTGCCTTAGCTCCATAGGCGGCGGGTGCGTTTTACCTTTGGGTAGGCTATAGAATTGCGTTGGGGGGGGGGGCTCTCGCCGCCGCGGATTCATTTATTTATTTATTTCCCAGATGGTCTAAAAATTAGTTATTTAGCATACTTTTACCAATGAATTAGCCTATACACAGACAACGACTTTTGGACGTCTTTTTCTCAAGTCTCGAGTCAGTCAGTGTAGATTACCCGGCGGTGTTGCTGCCCCTCCGGGAGTCGCGGCTCATGGCTCTTCACAGACGGCACAGAGACAGCAGTCACTCCGATGAACGTGTCAGTGTTGCTGCAGTGGTGTGAACTGTGAACCGTGCGGGCAATGGTGCTGAGTTCTGACAGCCGACTCACAGCTTCTTCTTCTGAATTAGGCTACTTTATCTTTGCCTTGAAAAATACATTTTGCGTTTTGCTGTATAGTGTATAGCCTATCCGATCAGCGATCACCAGGGGGCAGCGACAACACACACACACACACACACACACACACACACACACACAATAGCCTTCTATAATGCTGCACATATATTAATGATTATTATTATTATTATTAATGTATTAGTCAATTACAAACGCACCCGGGCGCAGTACCCTTCACGGCCACAAGGGGGGGGGGGGCAAATATCTCACAACGGGTAAGGAGTAAGGACTAGTTAAACTAACTTTGTGACTTGGCAGATATGATTTTGGAATGAGTCAGCCAAGTGATTCATGGCTCAGCAGTGATTTGGGCTAAACATATTGAACATCTATTAATAATAATAATAATCTTTATTTATATAGCACCTTTCATGACATAATAATGCAGCGTAAAGTGCTTTACAGGGCAGAATAGAGAAAAACGTAAAATAGCATTAAAACAAGCAAAAGTATATGGTCGAATAGGCCTGCAGGGACATAGTAGGCCTACTGTACATTTGAATGACTGTTATGCAGTGGTGGCAAGTAACTAAGTACTTTTACTTAAGTACAATTTTGAGGTATTTGTACTTTAGTTGAGTATTTCCAATTTCCAGTACTTTTACTTCTACTCCACTACATCTCGGAGCCAAAATTTGTACTTTTACTTCACTACAATTATTTGAAAACTTTAGTTCATTTTGATTAGAAAACATACATTAACCACTTCAACCCTATACATTTCGGCCATCTGAAAATAGCCGATCTACAAGCTTGGCTATTTTCAATAGATTTTCTACACATTTTGAACTTGTGAAATGGGACATTCTGCAATATCGGTACATTTTGATGCTGAAACCTTTGTACTTTGTACTCAAGTACATTTTCAATTCCATACTTTTACTTGTAACAAAGTAGTTCTAAATTGCAGTATTGGTACTTTTACTTAAGTAAAACAATTGAGTACTTTTTCCACCACTGCATGCTGTACATGTCACTGAATGACTGTTATGACAAGCCAGTTTGAGGTAAACTATATGCTTGTTGATGTCTCTCCAAGGCCCTGTTTTCTTTAAGTTCAGTTCATGTCCGAAACGTGGCTCTTTCAGTAACCATTCATAAAATAAATCACATCCATGACAGTCCTTGCTACACAGCACCCGGGTGCTATTGCCTCCTCCCGTTGTGAAGACGAATCTCGCGAGTGAAACGATGTACGGTCAGCTGATCAGAGAGGTCTCCATCCAGTAGTAGGAGAACAGAGCGCATGCCAGCACCGACGAGTTGATTTTATTGAATGATATTGAGGTAGGCAAAGCAACATACACATATATATACACATTGACCGATTAGAAGCGGTTATACCTACGTGCCATGTTTTTTGCCCCGGTGAAAGCTGTCAGCGTGATCTGTTGGAGTGTTGCACTGCAAGACTTGTATGATGCCGGTAGTCACTGAAAGCTCAATGCTGTAGCCATGTCTGCTATCTTTAGCTTAGCTATACCAACTTAGCTTAGCTAGTTAGCAGCAGCGGTGAGAATCTTCTAGACTGGGCGTCCCTGATGCTAGCGACCTAGCGTGCTGCTATTAACATGAACCTGTTCACTGATGATCAATGATGATGATCAATACTTTAAATCACACCTCACAGATCATTCCTGTTCAGCTAACGTAGCGCTACAACTATGGACATTCAGTACTGACAATCTATAGCCAGCTACCCAGTTAATAACGAGATCATACTAGCACTGCACTAGCCTAGCTAGCCCTGGTCCAGACTAGCTCTGCACCAGAGCTAGCACTAGCCTTGGATGAAGACTATCCATTTAATCAAAGGGATGTATTTTATCGACATTGACATTTGAAAGTAAAATAATAAAAATACTTCTATGAATGATCTTGATCCAAGGCTAAGCTTTCACTTATGTACGTCGAGCAGGTAAAAAGCTATGGATATTTTTGACATTGACTTATTTTAAGTTATGACTTTGATATTGTGGATATGACACAATCAGTCAGTACCAATGCAGTAAATTACATTATTGCATTGTATTATTGATGGTAGTGATTTAGATCTCTATTATATCCCTACATGGCACAGGTGGAGCTGGTAGGCTACTATACTGTAAAGTGCTTTGAATGGATCATGGTTTGACTTCTCTTGCCAACAGGGTGACCCACACTCCTGAAAGATGTCTGACGCAGACCAACAACAACCACCAAGCCCTCCCCCCCGATTGGGGCCAGTGGTGAGTATTGAGTAATAGCTCCAATTTGTCTCCACCAGGCCGAAGGCTTGCGGAGAGTCGGATTATGTTTTGCACTCCGTCCATCCCTGTGTGTGCGTGGGCGGGTCCGTCCGTCTGTGTACAGCTAATCTCCGGCACCGTTGGCCCGGTTGATGCCAAACTTTGCGCACACACTCCCTCACACACACACTCACTGGGCCACAGCCACAGAGCTGTGGCCCAGTCAGTTTAGAGCTGGCCCAGTCTAACTTCTAAGGGGAGCGAAAAAACAAGAGACTACTTTGGCAGCCATTGTGCATGCAAATTTCTGTTGGTAGCAAACCACAGCATGCAAGCCGCATTTGTTTTAACCCATTTAGACCTGAGGACGATTCTTTAAAAAAAATCTTCTAAATCGTAAAGTTTTCTTAAATACCTATGTTTCATCAGTGGTGCTCAATATTTCATGTCAAGAACCCCAAAAATTATATGTATTTGGCGCCGACCACCATCTGAAAATGTCGTTCCAGGGACGCCCCCAGAAGCAAAGATTTGAGTTAAAAACGTTCGCTCTGAAAGAATATATATATTCAAAGATTTGCGTCACATTTTCACGATTCTTCAAAAAAAGCAGACCTACAAGTTATGAGCTTGTGGATCTGCTATTTTTCAATAGCTAAAGTATAACAGAATGCTTGAAACACCAAAAGGGGTTCCCTCCCCAAAATGGGTTAAATAAATGTCCCCCCATTAGCACGTCAATCGGCAAAACCGTTCACACCTATCGGCCGCCCGGCCGGAGATGTGCTACGTTATACACGTAGTAGACGTTTCTCTAACTTACTTGTCGGCAACTCTGAATATGTCATGTGGGCATTGGAACTGCAGAGCTCAACTCTGAATATGTCATGTGGGCATTGGAACCGCAGAGCTCACAAAATACCTTGTTTTTGGCTGCATCATACCCCAGCCAACTCCAGTGGTCTCGCCACACGGGTAACAACATAATTAAATCGACGGATGAGGATGATAAGAGGAACATGTCTGCGACCATGCGCGAAGCAGTCTCACCTCTGAACGTGAGCGAGTGGCGCACGTTCCGCAGGAGCGAGCGAGGCGAGCTGTGAACTGCTTGCAGACCACACCAGCCGAGCCCAGAGCCATAGAGTAAGACAGAGTTACGACAACTCCGTTCACTTCATGGGGCTTCAGTCCAATGACATGAACCACGTGACCGTGGCTGTTTTCTGCCGCCGCAATGTCGCAACTCTTGTCTATACTCTATGGCTCTGGCCGAGCCTCCACTGTTCCGCGCAGGCTGACACAGCGCTCCGTGCTGCACACACACACAGTCGGTCTTTGAATGATTTGATTCGGGATCATGTAACGCTTTTGTTTTAGTGGTAACTAATTACAGAGACGATTTCACAGAAATCATCTTCTTCACAGTACTTCACAGTACTTTCCACTGGCCCAACAGGGCCAGAGTATGGCGCCATCTAGTGGCCCAGACGCTCTGAAAAGTACATCAGAGTTTATTTTTATTTTTTAAAGACAGGTACAGAGAGATGGCATGTTTATTTGAGATGCAAGCCAAATTCTGTCAATGTTACAATGAGGTCAAATTGGTCAATGATTCTGTGATGGCAACCTACTTGTTCAGCGACCAGGATACGTATTCCACCCTTCTTTAAAAGAAAATGAGTGGGCAGTCAACCTTTTACCATATTGTATTTATTTCCACAATTTGTCAGATATATAAATAAAAAAAATACAGCCCAGGGTGCTTGGATCACCAGGCCGTCATGTACAGATTATGGTCTATATATATATATATATATATATATATATATTAAAAAAAGAGAAATCTACAGCACAGCCAGACCTTTGTCACAGCCTTCACCTACAACAGCTGCACACGGCACATGGACAGCTCATAGTCACCATAAAAACTGCTGAAGGTAATTGGGTTAAGGACTTTCTGTGTGGCAGCATGAAGCCAACTGCACAGCAGCTGGCGCTCCTAAATGACACACACAGACACACACACACACACACACACACACACACACACACACACACACACACACCTCACATTCATGTTCATGTTATCTTCCACAGTGTTTATGTCCACATGTCTGTTGAGGAAGGTAGTGTGATCCTGAAACTAAAGTGTTTCAAATTAACCACTGTGCCATCAATCAATGGCACCTTGTAAGTCTTTCACAAACCTTTTCAGCGCCTCGTGACTAACTAACTAACCATTTAAGGCGCCCTATTTAAAAACAAAATGGCTAAATTACCCGATCTACAAGCTCACGTGTCACGATGCATTACCAATATACGCGTGTAGATTGGCTATTTTAGAAATGTATGAAAGAAATTTACATTTATTTTTGAAAGAATACATATTTACTCTGGTCTGAATCTGAAATGGGTCACCATTACTATCGTCATAATCAAATCTATTTAAAGCATAAATGTGTGTGTGTGTGTGTGTGTGTGTGAAGAAAACTTTTTTTTAAATCATTCACACCCATGTGCTTTTGATATAATAAAGACAGAATCATTTTCTTCCCATGTCACAAACGGTAGCACTAAGTTATTTCATTCACTTAATTGATTTGACTGTTTGGTTTAGGGGACCAGTCTAATGGGATCAAAACAGCTCAGTTCACATTGCTGCTGTACATGTGCTGGCATGATGTAACCACAATACAATAGAGATGATTCATCCGTGACATTGATTCATAATATACAGTAGATACAGTACCTGATTCCACCACGTGTCATTAAATGCAGGGACGTGCACACATAGACATCAAAGGCGCGTCGTATGGGTAGCCCTGGGTCATCCATACAGAAGTTGGGTGTGACACATCCTGTGTCGTTCTTATAAGTCATATTTAGTTTAGAGAGCGGCCAAATGCATATCATTTTGACTTGAAAAAGTTTTAGAACCACTGATATAACAACATAGATTTGTCCGAAAACAGTATGTAGAACGCATTTTTAGAATCGAGCTCGGGTCTTAATTTAATTAAATCTGAAAGTGCTTGCTTAAAAAGTTAAACCCAAATGATTGGGTTAAAAAAAAAACGTATGTTTTTCTTTTTCAGCAATTTTTATTGAGCAATAAGCTGGAAACGGCGATGTGGCTGTCCAGACTGTTCACTGTCTACTGCTCAGTCATGTTCATCCTGCCACTGTTGGGGTAAGGAAACCAGTCATTTGTATCTTGACGTTCCCCTGTGAAATATGTTGAGTTGTGCAATATTGGAACCATTTCCCTATTCAGTGCGTTATAACTAATAACCACGTGCTTTAATCCGTGTTGATTTTAGTTTTAGTCATAGTCTCTTGAATAGTTTTCATTTTAGTTTTAGTCACCTGGAATGTTTTAGTGTTTAGTCTAGTCGACTAAATCTACAGGTGATTTAGTCGACTAAACTGTATTTTGGCGGGCCTGATGCTGTCGTAATGACTGATTTTACACTGCTGCGACGCGTTGTGAGCTTGTAGATCGGCTATTCATTTGTAATATAATTGTAATTGTAAAATGACTTATACTGGATCTCTTGTCCACTAGTCCCTCACTAACATTTTAGTCTAGTTTTTATTTGTTGACAATTGTCAGTATATTTAGTCTTAGTCATCATAGCTTAGTTTCCATTTAGTTTTCGTCAGTGGGGAAAAAGGTAGTCGACGGAACATTTTTCGTCATAGTTTTAAGTCGACGAAATCAACGCTGGATTTTAATCCTCACCATATCGGCTGTGCTTTCAGAACCCAAGCGGCGGCCAACTTCTACCAGCGGGCTTTGCTGGCCAACGCCCTCACCAGCGCTCTGCGTCTGCACCAGAGGCTTCCCCGCTTCCAGCTGAGTCGGGCGTTCCTGGCCCAGGCGCTACAGGAGGACAGCTGTCACTACCTTCTGTACTCCCTCATCCTCGTCAACTCCTACCCCATCACAAGTATCCTCATCTTTACGGGGCGTCAGCTAGCCTTTGTGGTTTGAATGAAGATTCATTTTCATCAAAGTTTTGCCTCCCCATGGCAGTATGCTGTTTGGGGCGTAATGCCAGAATAAGCACATTTGCTTGTTAAGATGTCTAATTTGGGCTTGGCTGCAGCCACTGGTGACATCTCAGACAGCTGTATTTAAATTATTTGGATGGCCTTACTGGCTGTGAATTGACTTTGTTGCTATGGTGTTTTATGTCGATACCCGTTGAAGCCTTAACCATTACCTCCAGTGAGCATCTTTCCAGTTTTCCTCTTCTCCCTGCTTCATGCTACCACCTATACAAAGAAAGTGTTGGATGTAAGTAAACCAAGGCGGTCGCCCCCTGAAACACTTCTTGATGTGTATCAACAGTCTTAATAAACCAAGGCGGTTGCCCCCTGAAACACTTCTTGACACATAACAGGGGATTCAATAACCACATGAGTAGTTTCACCTCAGGGACTTGATGACTGGGTACTACATGTCTCTATAAATAAGCCCAAATTGATTACCGGTAAATCAATTACCAGCTGCATTTTTATTATCTGTAGGGGTCCGCTATAACCGCCTCTGTGTGCTGTGTAGATTAACTGGAGAAAAGACAATGCATGAGATCACACAAATGTTTGAAATAGGGTTGAACGATTAATCAAATTGAAATCCTTGTCATTGGGAGAATGAAGAATTGAAACCATACATCTCTGTAGTAGTCTTTAGTAGGCTAGATTTATGTACTGTAAGAGTTGTTGGCCATTTTTTGCAAAAAGGGTGAAGTGTCCCTTGAAGTGACACTAGCTCTTGACTTTTTTCTTCTTTTTTTCCATGTAGTCCGTGGGTCCCACAAGCCTAGCATTCATCAGAAATTTCCTGGACAAGCTTACATCCAACCAGCAGAACATCCTCAAGTTCATTGCCTGCAATGAGATCTTTTTGATGCCAGCCACCGTTTTCATGCTCTTCAGGTATGCTTATTATGTTCAACCTAAAGGTAAACATGATGTGTAAAAGTCACTAGCATTGCAGATATTGACCTGTAAAATAATTGCACAGACTCCATTTTATTCCATGACAACGGGCTTCATCACAATATGTTCTGATGAATTTGTTCTGGTTAATTTTGAAACCTGAATGTAGCATATTGTTGCTGTTGAGAGGAAACCACCTAAACTCAATTTTTGAGGTTTTTGATAATTTTTTTTTGCATAAATCAGTGCTATTGAACAGTAAACACCCTTTACGTCTGTTGTTTTGAAAATATTGAACCAATGGAAAGTAGTAAAACCTATTTGGACAAAACCTTAACTCCATTGCACTCTCAAACTGCAACTAACTCCACCACCTCTCCCATCTCATGGAAGTAATTGAAAATATATAAAGTCACAAAACTTTATATATTTTCACAAAAACGTAATTTCCTGAAAAATGTATATTTTTCAGAAATTTTAACTTTGGCCTACCCGCCCTGGCAGGACAAAAGATCTGGGATTCAGTGTAGATTATTTGAAATTCTCTTGTGCGTTGTGGTTAGCTCGCCTTCATCATGATCCTCGTCACACATGGCATGGACAAAGAAATACCTGGCTTATATACAAAAAGGCCAAATGAGAACCAGAGATGGAAACGTATATTAAATGCTCTTCAGTACATGAACACCTAGAACGCCTGGGGGTATTTAGGAACATTAAATCAGAGCGCCCAGCGATTTACATCAACGGAGCACATTTAGCGACGCACCAGGTGCTATCCCGGATGTAGCTGATGTAGCCAAAACACTCCCGAGGCGGGGGGTATAATTATGATTAATTCTAATGTGACTAGCGACGTGACCGCGATGGGCCGTCTAAAACATAATCTTTGCTTAGAATTGGACTGAATGATTTAGAGCAGGAGTTAATCACATTTTAAGATTTTCGATATCATCCGCTAAAATGGGGGGGGGGGGGGGGGGGATTTTCGATGACGTCCCAACCGGAAATAACATTGAATGTTGCGCAACAGATGCTCCCAGCCTGTGGAGCGATGCGATCGGTTTTCAATTTATATCAATAAATCTCTGTCCTTTTATTAATTCCGTCCTGGGCGACGAGCGTTACTAATTGATAGATAGATAGATAGATATCTATATAGACCCCAAATCTCGGCCGGGCCACTCACTCACACTTTGTCACTCCAGCATGGCAGTGTTATGGTGACCTGATGAAATATGTGACAATCGTGTAGACCTCACATAACATCAGTTTCCGAACGCTACTAGTTCAACTTAGCGGTATTTAGGCCACGTATATATAAAGACCTCCATGTAAGTATCTAAGTTGTGTGAAGTCCACAAGATGGTCAGATATTTCGGCAGGTCACCGATTTCACTGTAACACCACCAACACTGCCAAGTGACCGAGTGTTAGTGAGTTTTGGGATATTGAAAATTGGTCCTAGGGATTCCCTGAAACGAGGCAAATCCTAATGTGCAGTAATGATTGTTTTCATTCACAGTGGCCAGGGAAGCCTACTGCAGCCTTTCATTTACTACAGATTCCTCACACTCCGCTACACATCCAGAAGAAACCCATACTGCCGGTGAGTCAACATTTAACTTGGCTGTAAAGCCCTTTTGGTGTTTTAGGCATTATGTTATACTTTAGCTATTGAAAAATAGCAGATCTACAAGCTCATAGCGCGGCACGGTGAAGATCTGATATTTTTGAGAAATTGTGAAAATATGGCCCAAATCTTTGAATATATATATATATATATATATATATATTATTTTAGAGCAAACGTTTTGAACTCAAATCTTTGCTTCTGGGGGGGGGGGGTCCCTGGAACAACATAATCTGAGATTGGGGTTCACGGCCGATCACAGATAATTCTGGGGGTCCTTGACATGAAATGGTTTGAGAACCACTGACATTTGTAGAATCGGTTCTCGGGTCCAAATGGGTTAATGCACCCATTCCTTGAATATTTAGTATAAAGGGAAGGGCATTAATGCATATCGGCATATCGTTGCTGTGGGGAAGAAGGCTCTTAACTCCATATGTTGACTTTGTTATTTCGGTAATTTAATTTAATACTCTACTTCATCATACAAGAGTGTTGTGACACATTGTGAGCGCGTAGGCCTGCTATTCATGCCATTTTTAAAATGTTTAAGATGATGATAAAAAAAAAATTGTATTGGACATGCAAAGCTTTCCGACAGTAACGATGATACTCATTAACCTTTTAGCTGCCAGCAGGGGGCAGCATAAGCACACATAAGGACTGCCACCCGTCCGCTCTACTGCTGCAGCCTCGTTTCCTTTCCGGGTTATTCAGGAAGGTCGGGGCCTTTTGTTATGAGCACATCACCACTCGCATTAGCTCAGACCCCTTGGCTATCATTACAACCAGTTACATGTGCTCAGTGATGTGGTACAAACTCACAAATGATTTACGATCATCGGGTGCGTCGGCGGCTCACCATGGACAGCTCTCGAACCTTTTGAGATACATGCGTTTTGAAAATCCTGTTGGAGGCTCAACGGAGCTGGATTTAAAAATCCCATAGCAGGTGGGGACGGAGGCTCTCCATACTAACCGGAGCAATGCTTAAAGGTAAATAATCGGTCACTGCTTTCATATATGGATTATGGAGTATACGGCTGTCTACGAACGAACATACGCGTCGATAGCACCAGTAGGTACCGTTTAGCCTAGCTAAGTTTTGTAAACTTAGAAAAAGTTAACCCATTTTGGGGCGGGAACCCTTTTTGGTGTTTTAAACATTGTTATAATTTTAGCTATTGAAAAACAGCAGATCTACAAGCTCGTGGCACGCTACGAGCTTGTAGATCTGTTGTTCTTTTTTAATCGTGAAAATATGTTGACAACTTGACATCAGGCCAAAATGGGGTTAACGGTGCCTCTGCCCCCCCCCCCCATGCAGCACCTTGTTTACGGAGCTGAGGATCCTCCTGGAGCACTTCATCATGAAGCCCACGTGCCCCGCCTTCTTTAGGAGGGCGTGCCACAGCAGCATTGCCTTCATCAGCCGCCTGGCCCCCACAGGAGTCTGATCTTTAACTTAAACCACCACCACCTCAACCTTATTCTTCTCTCTCTCTCTCTCTCTCCTTCTGAAACCCTAACACCTTCTGATCTGTTTTTGTTTTTACTTTTGTATTGTTCCCCCCGCTGTGAGGGTTGGCGTTATAAACTTCTGTTGGAACCACAGACCTTATATACCAACAAACCGAAGAATGTTACCGAGTCTAATAAGTCCTGCTTATCTGTATATTTGTGTACTGTGGCAGTGGAGGACCAGGCTTTACCGTGCACTGAAACCCTCATGGTGTCTTTTTGATTTTGATTTTGATTAGATTTTTTTTTAATGATCTGACCTCATTCAGAAGCTGGACATTCCCCCTCGATCCGCTCTCCTCTGTTGGGCCATTGAAAAGAACCGAAGTCGCCTATGAGCTGCGACGTGACGGTTGACTGACACCTGTCCTACTATCACCTTTATTTATTCATGATAATCGCTTATTCTGACACATAAATAAAAAACATGCATTTTCAGAGATTAGTAATTTAAATGAAGATATACTATATACAGTTTCAGATTTTTTTATATAATTGTTTTTCAAAGGAAACGTGGATGAAAGAGGATGTTGTGTGAAATGTATACATCTTCCAATTCCATTTTTTATGTGCATAACATTTGATGTTATGATTAAGTTTTAACAACTACTATAAATGCCATTAACACTTAGATCTAGAGGTGTGTAAAGATGGGTGCTGCATTTAGCAAAAAAGGTATCTGCTGTTTTGTTTTAAGTCTATCGTAAGGTACCACACATTGCATATATGAATCATCAAATGTGCATGGTTTTATGCAGCACATGGAAAGGGTGCTGAAAATGCATAATTTGCATTCTAGATTTTGTTAAGGTTGCAAATTTTCATGAATTGCATTTGATTCAGCCTCTTTGTGGCTTTTGTAGATATGCTTATTGCATGCCCAGGTATTTCTACTATGTTACATGTATTTATTTGCTTACAGATAAGTCATGTTTGTAGGACCAGAATTAAAATGGAATAAATAAGTCAATAAAATGAAGAAAATCGTACAAACAAGGTTGCATTCCATTTATGTGATGCCACTATTTTTTTTTTCTTCTTGAGCTTCTGTGTCTATCAACTAATGGTTAACCACCATGGTACTCATATTTGTTTTAGTAGTCAAAGTTATTAGAAATGCTCCGTTACAAGTAAAAGTTCAGTATTCACAATTTACTTTAATGTACTTAAATTGCCAAGTAAAACTACCGGTAGTTGTTATGCAGAATGTCCCATTTCAAATAAATCTACAAGCACTCTTAAATAAATAAGGCTGAAGTGGCAATGTATGCTTTGCAAATAATATAAAACTACAAAGTAACTAGTATCTAAACATTTTAAATAATTGCAATGGATTGAAAGTACAATATTTGCCTCTGAGATGTGGAGTAGATGTAAAAGTATTGAAAATGGGAAATACTCCCATAAGTACAATACCTCAAAATTGTACTTGGGTACAGTACTTGGGTACAGTACTTGAGTACAGTACATGTACTTTCTACTTTCCACCACTGGTTAACAATTCGTAGTGCATATTCACAGACAAAATAAAAAGTATTAAGTATTGAAAAATACTATATAAGAAGAGTAAATGTACTTGTTGTTAGCAGGTCCGCCGGACGGAGCTATAGGGGGCCCTGAACCTGCTGTGTGGGAGACTAGTACATCTCTTATCTGCTCAAGGATGGTATGTGGCCCTCGGTAGAAGGACGTTTGAAACGTTTTTTTGTTGGCACTAAACCTCACCACGTCATAAAATGCTTGCTTAACCACTTGAACCCTTTACTTGGTTGACCGAAGTGGCCTTGTGTCGATTTATACACATTTTATACACTTTTCTGTTTTCACCCTACACGACGTATCGTATCTTCAGTGAAAATAGCCTATCTGCGAGCTCTCGACGCGTAAAACTGAGATTAGGTTTACAGTTAGGGCAGCGTGTCAGCTTCTCTTTATATGAGCTATTTTTCATTCTCATAAAAAGATCCTTTTTGGACAATCATATTTTATTAATCAGTTACTTGAAATGGATACATTTTTTCTCTGATTCTTTCATCATCTGTCAGTCTCCAGCATACAGCTCTGACCTTTTCAATCACCGGCTGCTGTTCAGAGGCTTGAAGGTCAATAGAATAGGTTTTTCTGGTATCACGATGAGCTCAAAGGTGCTCTCCACTTCCATGTGCCGCTGTTTCTCCACTCGGAAGTTCTCAAGCATCTGCAAAAAGGCAGAAGTCAATCCAAGAACATATTAATACTGGCCTTTAGTGTCCTATGCATATACACTCCCATATACACTTTTTCCTCAAATGTTTTAAAATGTATGGTCATGATTCACCAGGAGCCTGGATGGATGGCTTGATCAATATTTTTGGAAATCTCTATGGGAAAAATAAATGGGTTTTGGATCGCTGGACCCACCAAATGGCTGAAAATAGCCGATCTACAAGCTCAATCGCGACACATTGTGAGCTTGTAGATCTGCTATTTTTGACATAGTTTAATACTTAATAATTTGAAAACTTGTGAAATGGGACATTTTTCATAATGTTTTTATTTAAGTAAAAGAAAATCGAGTACTTTTACCACCACTGGTTCTAACATATAGGCTAGCCTTCTCTGTGTATCTCACATGGATGAGGAATAGCTGCATCTCTGCCTCTGCTATCCTGCGTCCGAGACACTGCCGTGGGCCGAAGCCAAAGCTGAGGCCCCTGAAATATTGGTTGTGCTGCTGGAGCTCTTCCGACCTCAGCCAGCGAGACGGCTGATACTGCTCTGGTCTGGAGAATACCTTGTGGTCTCTGCCCATGGCATACAGGCCTAACTGGACCAGAGTCTATAGAAACACAACAGAGAGAGAGTAGCACGCTCAGTGTAAACACTAGCTCTAATCTAAAATGTAATTTAGATTACATGATTTGTAGACAGATGCCAGGTCATTTGTACACCTGGCATTTGTACAGATACCGATTTTTGGGGCCTTCATGCCTTTGTTGATAGGACAGTAGACTGACAGGCTGTCTTTGATATATACAGTACTGTTTAGATTAGGGATGCACCGAAAGGTAAATTCTTGGCCGAATACCGAATATAGGAAACAGTTGGCCGAAAACCGAATATCCGAATATGATTAATATATATATTTTTTCCTACCATAGCGGTCATGGCCGTACCTTAAAGCTACCTAATTTATGGCAAAATAAATGGTTATGGCAAAACTTAACTTAAATAATAATCACTATTATGGGTCCATAAAACATGTATTCAGCTCTTTGTAATGCATTAATTGCATACACTATTCGGTGATATATTTTCTGCCTATTCGGGCCGAAACCGAATAGGCCGAAAATGCATTTTTAGCCATTTTCTGCCGAATATTTTCTGCTGCCGAATATTCGGTGCATCACTAGTTTAGATTGATCAGGTCTTGGTTTACCTGTGATCCTAGATGACTATTTCTATGCATTTGATGTATTACCTCGTATTTTCCTTGCTTAGTGCTTACTGTGTATGTAAGTCACTCCGGATTAATAAGAGCGTCTACTAAATGCCTACATTTTGTAAATGTAAATTGTCTAATTATACCAGTTACCATGCTGAAACCATACATACAAAATACAATTTACTACATTAATCACTTAAGCAGCCTCTTACCCCAGATGGTATGTGGTAGTTTTGAATGATGATATCTTCAGTTATGTATCTCTGCAAACTCACTGCCACAGGATGGAGCCTGGAATGAGAAGAGAGAGAGAGAGAGAGAGAGAGAGAGAGAGAGATAATCAAGTAGACTTAACCTATACTGCCAGCAGAACATGACATGAAAGCATGATCACAAGAAGTGTTCAGAAGTGGTAACTTTGGACTTTTCTGATCAGAATTTCAATGAGGTAAAAGTACATAACCACCATCATTCCGACTTGCTTACATACTGTATATACTCAAGTATGTAGTAAGTAGATCTTATTGTCGGTATCAGCCAGAGTGTGGGTGGAAGTCTATCCTTGTTTCACAGTGCGAGATGGATTGGTGAGGTGGAGCGCAACACCTACCATCAGCTCCCAGTAGTTACCGCATGACTTGCGTACCCAAGCCATGCTACTCAATCGCTGAGTTGGCGGTGCCCAGGATCGAACACATGACCTTGCTCTACCAACTGAGCTACCCGGACAAAAAACATGTCATATACATATATACATGTATATATACTGAAACATGTCAGAACACTGGCTAGGTTTCAAAACAAACTGTGTGCTGCTCTGAATCAGTTATACTGGCATCATGTTTGTACAGTATGAATATATACTGTATTTCTTTAGGTTCACACTCTGACTCCCTTTCTACCGGTTGGTTCCCAATGGGAACCGGTTCAGTTCTTTTTGGTTCTTAGTCCATGAGCCAGAGCTCCAAAATTGGTGGGAAAAACTAGACCTATATTAAATTGTTTATAGGATCAATACAAGTAGATTAATACATGATCACCCTTCCACAGTAGTAGCTTTTTCATATTTTCGATTATTTTGCATATTTTCCTATAGGCCTCATTTGCATATTTAAAAATGTAAAGTTTGTAATTCAATAAATAATTGTCTTCGTGTAAGTACTCAATTGGGGAAGTTTCATGGTGATAACAATCTAATATAGGTATGGCTTTGCCTACTCAATTCATAATTAACGTTCCAATTTTGTAGCTCTGGCTCATGGACTAAAACCAAAAAGAACTGAACCGGTTCCCATTGGAAACCAACCGGTGGAAAAGGGGCCTCTGAGTCACATTAACACTAAGGATAATGCTGTGTGTAGTTTGCCTTGCCTCAGTGTTTCCTTCAGGGTTGCTTTGACCAGAGGGACCCTCTGCAGCATGTCCACCATGTCTCCTTGGCTCGCTGCCCTTGCTGCAGCCACCTCTGTCCTCAGCTCCTCCTGCAGCCCGGGGTGTCTGGCCAACTCGTACAGTGTCCACAGCAGCGTTATGGAAGTCTGAACACCTCACAGAACCACACAGCGTTATATGGAAGTCTGAACACCTCACAGAACCACACAGCGTTATATGGAAGTCTGAACACCTCACAGAACCACACAGCGTTATATGGAAGTCTGAACACCTCACAGAACCACACAGCGTTATATGGAAGTCTGAACACCTCACAGAACCACACAGCGTTATATGGATGTCTGAACACCTCACAGAACCACACAGCGTTATATGGAAGTCTGAACGCCTCACAGAACCACACAGCAGCGTTATATGGAAGTCTGAACATCTCACAGAACCACACAGCAGCGTTATATGGAACACTTCACAGAACAGAAGAACCACACCACAGTCAAGTTAAGCCTGGTTCTTAATGACCTTGCAGGCTTATGCAAAGGCTAAAATGTAACTTAGATAGCATGTTATGTAGACAGATAACTGGTCACTTGTAGACCATACTCATGCAGCATACCAGGAATTTGGTGGTGTCATAATGTGAAGAAATGTACTGTTCCGTCTATATTTGGCGGACCAGAATGCAAGTGTGTTGATGTGTACAATGCATGTGTCTGTGTGTACCGTGTCCACTCCCCCAGCCATCAGCTCCGTGACACTGGCCTTGACGTCCTCGATGGGCAGTTTGTCCAGCATCAGCAGGTTGGCCAGGACCCCTGGGTATTTGTTTGGACAGGCAGTCTCCTCGCGTAGCTTTCTGTAGCATTTGTGGATGCATTGGTCCGCTGGTGGTGAGTCACATAAAAGCAACACGCACGCACGCACACACGCACACACTCAAGAAATGCACAGTAAAGTTTCCTGTGTTTATGAAATGTGTCCAGATGCCTGGTGTCATATCTGCAGTAATTTGTAGAAGATACCAGTGATGGAAAGTAGCTAAGTACAATTTCGAGTTTACTTCCAATTTTCAATCATTTTACTTCTACTCCACTATACATCTCATATTGTACCTGGCTGTTACGCCACTATAATTGTTGGAGCCAAAATGCTTTTTGTTTATTTTGTTTTGTTTGTTAACCTAATTAATGATGTCCTTCTTTACGATGACGTCATGGGAATCAGTCAGTCAGAATGGTGGGTGGTTGTCACACTAGAAACACTCATCAGTGTGATGGCACTCAGGTGCGACAGGGGAAGACGACACAGTTTTCGACCGTGCGTGGTCGACAGGTTCAGTTGTTTGTTTGAAAGTTTACACAGTTTATTTACGTTTGAATACTACTGATGAAAGAAAGTGGATATTAATAAATGGATTGACATATCCGAAAGTAACACAACTCTCTGGACATTGAATTAATCACTGCACGCGTCAAACTCAGTACAACCCAGTTTCCCTGCTGTTTAGCCTAGTTGTACAGGCTTCACAATAATGATTTGAAGATGTTTAGTTACTATTACTTTGTAGTAAACTTTGTGAAATGGGACCTTCTGAATAATGAGTACTTTTAATTTTGGTACATTTTGATGCCTATACTTATGCACTTTTATTAAGGGAATTGAATTGAACACTAAAATTGGGTATTGATAATTGCACTTAAAATAAAATAAACATGACTGGTTGCTAAGGGCATACCGTGGTTAAATATCCCGTCCCAGGCCTTGGCATGGTCCTTCCACAGCTTGGCACCCATCAGCCTCAGCAGACGTGGGGGCAGGAACAACATGGGGGTTGTGGTCTTGAACATCAGGGTGATGCAGTCGATGAAATGTTGAGACTCGGGATCGATGTGATCTTGCAGCAAGCCCAGGCGTTCGCCATACAGCACCGAGGTCACCGCTGCAGAGAGCACATAGAAAACACAAGCTTTAGTGCAGTGGTGGAAAAAGTAATACATTGTTTTACTTAAGTAAAAGTACCAATACTGCAATTTAGAACTACTTCGTTACTGAGCGTGTGACACGTGTCATTCAACAGTGTAATCACAGTTGTCAAATTCGAGCAGTGGTGGAAAAAGTACTACGTTTATTTAAATAAGTAAAAGTATCAATACATGCATGTATGGAAACACAAAACGTACTTGAGTAACAGTGCAGTACTTTCCGCCAATAAATTAAGAGTTGAGATTTAAAGCCCATATAGTCTTACATTCCAGTGCATATTTGAACAGCTCATGAGAGAAATCGGCGGTCCACTTGTTCTTTCCACTCTTCCCTATCTTCTTATGGACTCGAGCCACAAAGTCCTGACCCACCTCGTCCAGCAGGGGTATGAAGTTTCTCATCACCTTCGGGGAGATAACCTCCCTGTTGAGGATCACCCTCTCCGACCTCCAGTCTTCACCGGTCCTAGATAGATAAATAGTCCAGTAATAATGTCATTTGACCTCAATCTAATTGCAAAAAAAACAAACTCAGCTGATTTTGCATCTTCAATATATCCTGAATAACAAAATAAAGTTGCCGGGAATTGTCTAAGGGGAAAGTGTTGAAAATGGCCTTTAGCCCAGGCCGTGGCGTAACGGTCTGGGCACCTGACTGGTAATCCAGTCGCAGTGTGCCGCGGGTTCGACTCCCGAGCCCGACACGGCCTTTACTGCATGTCATCCCCCCATCTCTCTCCCGTTTCCTGTCAGCCTACTGTCTGTCCCTTCAAAAATCAATAAAAGGCGTAAGCCGCAAAATAATATCTTAAAAAAAAAAAAAAAAGGCCTTTACAGTATTGCCACCATTGACATCATCATCATAAGGCAAAATATTCTAAATTTCCTTTAAGTACTGTAACTAATAAATGTTATCAGTTACTGGGAAGTCTGAGGTTAAGAAATTCCACAGAAAAGGGAGTGGGTGCAGTCTACCAGCTTACCTGATTGAATCATTATTAGGAAATGTGCCCATTTGTCTGCTCTATTAGTACTGTATCAGTTAATCTGAGTTTAATAGGAGGATGGATAAAGTAAGAGAAGTGTAACCGTGGGATAGGAATAGATCAGTGGTTCTCAAAAGATATATATCTCGTATATTTCAGTTAAATAATGCCTTGGCTTGATACAATAAATATTTTCTTACATTTGATGTTTAATTTCAATCTTTTTATTAGCTATCGATTCAAATATTTTCTTACATTTGATGTTTAATTTCAATCTTTTTATTAGCTATCGATTCAAATATTTTCTTACATTTGATGGACTTCTGAAAGTCCATGTGAAAAAAACATTTTCCCATGGACCACCTGCAGGCCTATTTTGCCAGAGACCTAACTAGTATAGTCCGTGGACCATCTGTTAAGAAACAGTGGTATGTATAGCTATAGCCTATATTGCATAGCATTAGCAAGTGTTATAAAAGCGCTAAGCTTACCCCATATACCCTCCCAACACAACAGTGGTCCAGAGCTTGATTCTTAGTCAGGGTGGTGGTCCCTGGTTCACAATCAGTTGAAAACCCCTGATCTAGATTAACGTATGAGTAAACTAAGGCACCAGTACTTGTTTCAGATGTTAGGTATATGTTTTTATGACATTTGAGAAAGATTTTGTGTTGCCAAAATCAATATAACACATTTTACAAGCAAAAACGGCAGCGTTTTTTGGTTATATACATTTCTGGCTTGTGACAAAATACTGCAGGATATTATGAGTAGAACTTTTAACCCAAAGTCCAGAAGGGTATTATGTATGAATAAATGCATTGAATGTGTAGTGCCCATGACGTGGGAACGGAACTGAACGAAAAGGGACCTCACAATATGGCCTATAGGGGGTTTTCATCATTCCGAATCCATTCCAAGCATTAGTTTTGCACAAAACACCATACTGTAATTTCAACACTTTCCCCTTTTTCTGTTATTCAGGATATATTGAAGATGCAGAGTTTTTTTTGTACACATACTTGAGTAATATTCCATATTTGCGGCCTCTGTAGTCTCTGTATGCTGTCCAGGGTTCTACATCCAGCCGTTTGGGATAGTGGCCCTCTGCTTTGAACAGGATAGCTGCATCCTCAGGATTGATGATATTCACACTCTCATAATAACCAATTTTCTCCCTTATGTTTGTAGAGATAGAAAGGTTATTGCTTTGTAATTTGTAATTAAACAATTTGTCCCTGTCAGTTCTTCTTGCTTGCTTGCAAGCACATTTGAAAGAGAACAACACAGAGTGCAGACTGTCATCACCACTCACCACCATTAGTGCGGCAGATAGGCGCATCATATGGAAGGTATTGTGCATTTTATGACTAAAGCATGAAACTTTCTACAGTGTTTCTATATACTATGAAGTTTGTTTTCAGACGTGGAACCACTTCTGAGTTGATGTCTGTAACTCGTTAGAGGCTGTACACATATCGGGTTGTCAAAAACATGCATTTTTCCCTTTTTTGCAGGCACAAAGACAGTACCAATAAGAAGAGTTCTGGAAACCACTAGTCATCATCAAATTGCTTTAATAGGTTAAATTAACAGTAGAAGATATGTCAATTGGGTTTCATGGGTCATTAGGTCACACAAACACCTCACATAAACACAGACACAAAAATCGGATTTTCAACCATTTGTGTTCAATTGGATTGAGCATTTGACATCTCTTCTTAACATATCCTATTTGCAGTAAAGAGTGTCTACCATGCAATGACATTATTAGAGAGGCCTAACAGTCTCCTGAGCATGAACAAAGGGCAGTACACTTGAGGGCAGACTTTTTGCACTTGCATCGCTTCGTGCACCCTTTCTTGCAACCACAATGTATCAGTTCATAGCAGCTCTGTGAGGCTTCTGGAAGGGTGGACCACAGTGGCTGCCATCCCAATTCCTCTTTCACCCAGCCCCAATCAGAAGGGCTAGGCTGGATGAAGGGAATGGCATAGCCACATTGATGACCAACAGTGCACAGTAGCACAAGTCCTGTCGAGTAAGATACAATCAAACCAAACTGCAGCGACGGCGGAAGTCTCTTTTGGCCTTGGTGAACATGATCCTGGATGGGGCCAACATCAAACACCAGACTCAGCTTCTGGAAAAAGGAACTTCTACCGCTGCTCTTTCAATCTCACAGCTGTTGGTTTTCAGTGTCAAACATACACGAGCAGAAAAGTCATCAGGTACAGTACGTCACAACCGTAACCGTGAAACTCCACTTCCTCTGTATGTGGCAATGAAAGTCCATGCTGTCACACGCAATAGAGGGCTAATTGACACTCTCTTCAGTCTGGGTATGTGTGTGGCATATGATCGCCTGCTGCAGGTGTCAGCTGACATTGCCAATGGAGTCTGCCAGCGTTTCATAACCGTGAAACTCCACTTCCTCTGTATGTGGCAATGAAAGTCCATGCTGTCACACGCAATAGAGGGTTATTGCGTGTGCTGCTCTGATGAGGTCCATTGAATGTCTTATCATGGCAGCAGAGTGTGCGTTGTCCAGGAATAAAGGCAATAGTGCATTGATGGCTGCAGGGGGGATTACTGTCTGCTGGATGTGAGCATGATAGGCAGACCATGACACCCAGGTTGCCTGGTTGGTTTCTGGATCATCCAAGGCTGCCTTCACAGTTCTCAACCACCCATCTTCTTCTCTTGTTCTTGCTATCAAGACTTTTAAAGGGCCTTTTACTGGAGGGGCTCTGAAGGTCTTTGTCTCCGAGCAACTGGTGGCACATTGGTGTAGGCTTGTGGCAGTGGCATGAATGACCTAGTGGATAGAGTGGACTGGTTAATCACAAGCACACCACGGTCAGAGCCTACACTTTCATGTGTATGGTGCTGCATCAAGGAGATCCCAGTGCCATGAAAGGAGTCCTTTGCTGTTCCAGAGCTCGGATTGTGGTCAATATTGTCCTCCGCAGCTGTTGTGAAGAGTCCATTGCGCATTTCTTGCGGGCACACAACATCTTCTGCCATGAAACGCTGGCAAACTCCATTGGCAATGTCAGCTGACACCTGCAGCAGTTTCGATGATACTTTGCCTCGAGGGCTATCATGTCCCCAGGTGCAAGTTTGCCTAGTAACTCAGTGTCTTCCGTTTCCAAAGCAGCTTGTCTAACATTGAAGTCCAACTGTTTTGTTGAAGCCTCATGTACGTAGCACTTTTCTGAGTTTTTTCTTTTTTTTTTATAGCCTGCTAACTTTCACCTCTTCTGGCAACTTCCGCCGTCGCTGCAGTTTGGTTTGATTGTATCTTACTCGACAGGACTTGTGCCAATGTGCCCTGTTGGTCATCAATGTGGCTTCTATGCCATTCCCTTCATCCAGCCTAGCCCTTCTGATTGGGGTGAAAGAAGAATTAGGATGGCAGCCACTGTGGACCACCCTTCCAGAAGCCTCACAGAGCTGCTATGAACTGATACATTGTGGTTGTAAGAAAGGGTGCACGAAGTGATGCAAGTGCTAAAAGTCTGCCCTTTGTTCATGCTCAGGAGACTGTTAGGCCTCTCTAATAATGTCATTGCATGGTAGACACTCTTTACTGCAAATAGGATATGTTAAGAAGAGATGTCAAATGCTCAATCCAATTGAACACAAATGGTTGAAAATCCGATTTCTGTGTCTGTGTTTATGTGAGGTGTTTGTGTGACCTAATGACCCATGAAACCCAATTGACATATCTTCTACTGTTAGTTTAACCTACTAAAGCAATTTGATGATGACTAGTGGGTTCCAGAACTCTTCTTATTGATATACTGTCTTTGTGCCTGCAAAAAAGGGAAAAATGCATGTTTTTGACAACCCGATATGTGTACAGCCTCTAACGAGTTACAGACATCAACTCAGAAGTGGTTCCACGTCTGAAAACAAACTTCATAGTATATAGAAACACTGTAGAAGGTTTCATGCTTTAGTCATAAAAGAAGAGATGTCAAATGCTCAATCCAATTGAACACAAATGGTTGAAAATCCGATTTTTGTGTCTGTGTTTATGTGAGGTGTTTGTGTGACCTAATGACCCATGAAACCCAATTGACATATCTTCTACTGTTAATTTAAACTATTAAAGCAATTTGATCATGACTAGTGGGTTCCAGAACTCTTCTTATTGATATACTGTCTTTGTGCCTGCAAAAAAGGGAAAAATGCATGTTTTTGACAACCCGATATGTGTACAGTATGTGTACAGCCTCTAACGACTTACAGCCATCAACTCAGAAGTGGTTCCACGTCTGAAAACAAACCTTTAGGTGTGTAGATGATATGCTGAAAGTTTCATGCTTTAGTCATAAAATGCACAATAGGTTTACTTATCTGCCGTACTACATCAAAAGATTTGCCAGATGAAAAATGAGAAAACACAGAATAAAAGAAAACTACAAAAGTATTGTGTAATTTGAAATTTGGGAAATTACAGAATTATGATAAACCATGATGTAAAACTCCACCTCATCTGCAAATTTAAAGTTATTGATAGGGCTTATTTTTCCATCAACGTTAAAAACCACACACATGATCAAAAATAGAGCTATACAGAATAAATGGAGCTTTTCTATTATTGAAGAACCTCTGAAATACATGCAGGAGGAATCACATAATCTCAGAATTAACATTTTCAACGTTTAATTCTTTCTATAACTATATGAATGGATATATATTCCTACAAAGCAACATTTTAAACTTAACAGATGGGACGTGTGTTGTTGTTGTATAATCCATACTTGCCAAGTGTACTTGTCTCGTCAAGGCCACAAGTGTTGACCTGGTGTTCTTGTTATTGAAAAATACCCATTTGTTTATACAAGAGGAAATACATTCATATAGCCTTGCCCTAAACTAGAGTTACAATATGCAAGGTCAGATAACAAGACACTTTTAAACAAATTTAAAACAACCTTAAGGAAATTCACGATACTTGCAAATGCATGCTGTCAAGTATACCCTTCATAGTTGCCTTTTGCGTCTTTTTTACCTGTATATGGGTCCAAAAGTGTTGAAGTTGTGAACCATGATGCGGTGAATGTTGCTGAGTCCACCAAGCTTCCAGAAACTGTACAGGCTGCTCAGAGCGCTCCTCTTCCCGGGAATCTCGCTGAAGGGCCTCACGATGCTGCTGCTGCTGTTTGGTGATACCTGTCTGATGGCTGCGGTGTCGCTGCTGTGGCGCACGCCAGCTGGAGCCAGAGGTGTCCAGGATGAGGAGGACAGAGTCCCAACAGCACCACGACATACTCTCCATCTGGCCATCCTGGCACGATGTGACTTGCTGCTGCTCTGTGGCATGGATAGTATGTAGTGACTCCGCCTCCCCCCCCCCACCCTGGCCCCAAACACACACACGCACATGCACGCACACGCACGCACACACGCATGCACACACACTCGCAAACACACACACACACACACACACACACACACACACACACACACACACACACGCGCGCGCGCACACACACGTGCGTGCACATAACTTTCTTACATGCTTTGCTCTTTAATTAGCTATTGTCTATCTACAGTACATGAAATCTAGTGTGTCTCCAACTGAGAGACACTGAATTGTTGTGAATTTAGGAAAGTTAGCCAAGATTTTGACCAATCTGCAAAATAATTGCTTACCAATAGCTTTTTTCACAAAATATGAACTTGTGGCATGTCTAATTATGTTATGTTAGTTTTTTTGTTTTGGTGGTCCAGAATCCATTCCATGAAAGGGAGCTTAGTAACGCACATCGACATGGTGGGTGCTGCGCTTCAGCTCAAAAAGGGTAGAGCCTGCAGGTATAAAAACATCATTAGCTGACAACGTTTCGATTCAGTGTGAATCTTCATCAGGTCATGTGAAAATTCACACCGGTTTTCTTCCTTATGAGGAAGTACCCCTGAATCCATTCTAACCAATAGTTTTTAGTTAAAAAAGAAAAGAGTATATAGTCCAAAGAATATAAAGAGATATATGACCACTACAGTCTCCCATCTTTACTGAAGGTACAGCCAACTAGCCACGGCCACACAGATTCCTGGGTGGCAAGCCTCCAACTACTTTACCATGTGGAAGAAGACTCATCATTAGGGGAAAGTTAGGGATACAAATTAACTGACTTTCTGTCTTGCCAAGGAGGCCAAACGGAAGAGATGTAGTGTCGCCAACTACTTTGATACACACTGTGGTGTATTATGAATCATATCATCATCATCATCATCATGGCTTTGCTTCACGAAGATCTAGGAAGGCGGATGTCCACGTCTGCTGCAGGCATGTTGGTGCATGATGAGGTGCATGATGCATTTTTACCGGCAAGCTCTGCCACAACCGCTGCAGCGAAACGAGTGTTCTGATGTTTCTGCTATGAATCATATAGCATATTCATAACTACCTGGTTAGTCATAATTGTACATTGTACATGTACACTACTTTAACTTCTGCAAGCCATTTCTCCCTGCATCTCCCTCCAGTGTCTCACCAAAGTGCCTTAAACTGAAGTCTATTTGCATGTAAATTGTTCTACAGGCAGGAAGCCAATCTATGGCTGAGAGACAGTCATTCCAAAATGTAGGTTTACGCTTTGACTTCTCAAGATAATTCTTGGGGAGTGATCTTTGATTTTATCATTAGTACTACAGTGCCTGTCACAGTTGGGGGTCTTTGACTTAGCTGTTTCCCCTGACACACACACACACACACACACACACACACACACACACACACACACACACACACACACACACACACACACACACACACACACACACACACACACACACACACACGCCTTATTGACCAATAGAAAAAGCAAGCACCTTTTGTTTGATGTTTTGTGAAATAAAGCATGGGGGACACAGGGTTGGAGTTAGGGTAGGGAGTTAGAGAACAGAGGAGACCATGATGGACAGGCTTGGCCTGGCCTTAATGTGCTATACTATGGAAAGATGATGGTAACCTGATGTAACTATATGGAAGATGCCTTGTTTGAATAAATGATGGACCTGGAATCACAACTCATTTCATGCTACATTAGGAAAATAAGGAAATAATCCACGGACCCTGTAAGAAAAGAGATTTAGTGTCGCCAACTACTTTTCGCTGTGCTGTACTTGTACTGTAGGCCTACATTGACAATAAATTGAATCTCTCTCATCTCTCTCTCTACTTACCGATGACTAACACACCATTCGGGAAATCATCAGCAAAACAATTCCTGTCAAAGATGTCTATCTCGGGCCTTCTCCGCCAAGAAAGCCCTATAGCCTACTCATTATAGTATATTCAACGGAAAGCCAAGGTTTTCATAGTCACTTCAGTCCCTTGTTTGTGCCGAATTTGGGTTGCACATGGTTTGTTGAACTCCCTCTGGTGTTGTGGGTGTGGACTTCGTTGACATTAAGGAAGTACTTAGACAGGTACATGGGTATCGTTTAGTGAAGTATTTAGACAGGTACATGGGTATCGTTTAGTGAAGTATTTAGACAGGTACATGGGTATCTTGGTGGCAAGATGCTGTACTCTGTCGTCAACCCAATTTCCAGCCTATCAAAGTGGGCAGGGGTGAGGTGTGTTCGGGCAACTTCGGGGAGTGAGGCCACACATGTTTACAAAACAGTGTAATGGAAGATGCCAATTAGTGTTTGATTGCATATTTATACTTGGTCATCATTTCTTGTCTTTATACATTTTATTTGCGCTATTGGTTTCGCCTCTCTGATTGGCTGGTAGCGTGAACTAGTGAACCAATTCAGATCCCTGTTGAATTTGTCCACGTCTGCTTTAAGCCAATGACACGGAAGCTTGTTACCATATGGCTCGTCACTCTAACAGTTTGCTGTGTTGTCATTGGCAACCGAACGACCGATTCATGTGTTCACTGTGTGACACTGTGGGCTCTGTCCGCGGCGCAAAGTATTGGATCAGGAGATGACGTTCATCTCTAGTGTAGAATTCATTCTGCATATGGATTTCATTATGGATTCATAATAATTCGCCCACTGTATAGTTGGCAGTCCCCAAAGCCTGGTTATTTGTAGCAGCTAGATGCTGTTTTAGCTTGCTGGCCAAAGTTAGCATGACAAGCTAACGCCTGATAATCTCTTTGAATTGGAGGAGGAGGCTAATCCTGATCTCGCTATCCTTCTGTGAGAGTCTTTTCGCTCAGTCCCAGTTCCAAAGTCGACGTAAGACACATTCCATATTAAAGTATAATACTAAAGTATTTGGACTGTTGAGAGAAGAAAATGGAGATCCATCTAAACCGAGTTGACTACATGCAGGTAAGAAGAGGTAACACAGTTTCACGTGCAAAGGATAACGGTTTACATTAAAGTTAGGCAATGTTGGACATTAGAATATTGGATACTCTATAGAAGTCCATATATTATGGTAGCCTTGTTTTGCTCAATCGAATTGAGTCATGATTGATTCAGGTATACTAGAATAGCTGTTAGTTCTATAAAGTCCAAGTCAAGAAAGATATCATAAACATTTGCTTCTTTTTTAAGACAATTTGAAGATTTAGCATCAATTGAAACGTATATAACTGTCTGTTACATGAATACATTCCTACTAAAGAAGAGGCCGCAAACAACATCTCAAAGTGATGGTTGATGCAAATTGCACATCTTTTACATTATTTCATCTCAGGTTGGTGTGACGTCCCAGAAAACGATGCGTCTCCTACCTCCAATGGGAAAGAAGGCAACCCAAAAGGTATTCTTCTCACTTGTCTATAGCCTCAGAACGAACATACATCGCATGGATGCATCCCAAGGTCATCGGGGTTTCGGGTCTCGCGAACATCATACACTTTACTCGGTTGACCCAGCCGTGGTGATCAAGTCCCGATTTACGTCCCAGTAGCTGCCCTCGATCAGACCCACCAGGGAAAGACCAGGGCCATACAATCCTTTGGAACCACTCCGGAACCACTATGCAGGGACTGAGAGGTACAATTCTGGCATGTGGAGGGACTAGGCTCTGTGGGTTGCCTCCTGTCCGGGCCCCTCCTACGTCTCACCAGGTCCACTCCTGCTCTCACCAATACAGCCAGGACCTTGCACCAGACTCCCAGTCCCAGCACCAGACACTTCATTCAGGAGTCGTGGATTCTTGAGCCGCAATGGTTCTGCAGGCTCCACCTGGGCAATGCAGGCTCCATTTGCGGCTCGAATGGCCCTCCTAAAGGCCTCATCGAAGGTTTTTTTTTGGGCTTCCTCCTCACAGAGGATGCAGGCTGGGGCGCTAACCCATACTGCTCCCGGGGTGCCGTCTACATTCCTAGCTAATATCTATAGAAACAAAAGCCTGAATCTTAATGTGTTTCACAGATTATAATGTTGTTGTACTCTTGTCTGCTTCAGGTTGCCATTGCAGACCATGATGGTGTACTGACATGTTTTGGAATGAAGAAAGGAGAGGCAGTGGTAGGCATCTTATTTACTCATCCCATGTTCTTCTTTCTCGTGCATTTTATAGGCCTGTCACAATTATTACATAATCGCCTACCGGTAATTGGAAATATTTGAGATTATTGCAAATATTTAGCATAATGCTTAAAACACCTAAATGGGTTAAGCAAGATACTGTTTTGAATTTGAGTGTGTCTAATCGTGTGAACAATCTCATCTCCTTCAGCCCGTGTTCAAAACCCTTCCGGGACTGAAGATAGGCCGCCTGGACCTGGGAGGGGCCGAGGGTACACCTCAGGAGAAGATCTTTGTGTGTTCTGGTTCTGAGGTCCGAGGATTCACAAAGAAAGGCAAACAGTTCCTCACATTCGAGGCAAACCTCACGGAAAGCATCAACGCCATGTACGTGTTACTTCTGTGCACCTTCATCAGGTTAACCACATCCACCCTGGTGACTGTCCCTATTTCGGGGCAAGTCATGATAATAGGCAAGAAATAGCAGATCGACAAGGTCACAACATTGTGAGCGGGTACTGTTTTATTTTTTTTAATTGGGGCCAACCCATTTAGGCCTGAGGCCGATTCTAAAAATGCCTCTAAATCCTGACCTAAGGTTTCTGAAAAACGTCAAATATTTATATAGCAGAATCAAAATGTTTACATTTTTGAATACTGTACATACCGATCTGAGTGGGTAAAACACCAAAATGGGTTGTGGTTTAATGTACACTAACAACGTGACAGTGCAGCGCGTTGAGTGGTGTTAGTGATCTGTGTCGTTTTTGTCGACTAAAACTAAGACGAAAATATTCATGTTCAACTACCTTTTTTCACTGACGAAAACAAAATGGAAACTAAATGAAAACTTAGCTATGATGACTAAGACTAAATGTATTGACAATTTCGTTGACAGATACAAACTAGACTAAAATGCTAGGAAGGGGACTAGTGGACAAGATATCCAGTATAAGTCATTTTACACTACAACACTGCATGCTGAAAATAGTGCGACGCGTTGTCACTACGACGGCATCAAGGCCCGCCAAAAAATGTTGTTCGACTAAATCAACTGTAGATTTAGTCGACTAAAATCTGATGACATTTAGTCGACTAAAACTAGACTACCACTAAAACATTCCAGGTGACTAAAATGTGACTAAAACTAAATTAAAACTATTCAAGAGAGTACGACTAAAACTCAAATCAAAATTTGCTGCCAAAAACAACACTGTTCGTGATCTGCATTTGCAGGCATGTCTCCGGCGCCGACCTTTTCGTCTGTGCCAGTTACATCTACAACCACTACTGTGACTGCAAAGATCAAGATTACTACCTCTCTGGAGACAAGATCAATGACATTGTCTGCTTGACCAGCGAGAACCTCTCTCGTGTAGTCCCCGTTCTGGCATGCCAGGACCGTGTTCTAAGAGTCTTGCAGGTAAACTCGCACACAGTCTCACACTCTCTTTTATGTACCAATTTCAATGCAACAAACATGTCTTTATGTATGTAAATTGTCTTATTCTTTGTGTTATGTCAAATGTGTGTATATGTGTTCTGCATACTTGGCTGCTGGGTCGCAAGATAAATTTCAGTGTGAACTGACAATAAAATACTATATCATATAATTCTGATTTAGCACACGATATGTAATTTACAGTAATATTTTGAATATTTCAGTTGGTTTTGCACGACTGTTTATTTTCTTACTGTACTACTATTTACATTTTTAGTTAACTAACAAAGCTGCACATTAACTATTAATGGATTTGTTTTTTATTTCTAGATAGATTAGATTCTCAAACTATTTAATTTCAAGGACCAGCATTACTCTGAGAATGTACCAATGGAATCGAATGGACCTGTAAGTGTCAATTTGGGTCCATTTGGTTCCATTTGTACATTCCCAGAGTTACAGACCTTGTAAGGGTCCATTTAGAACCCCCTGGAAACCACTGTCCTAGATTATTTTAAAATGACACTGGTACCGGATTCGGTACTCGTTATATCGACCTATATGCAAGTTATTATGGGTATCAGAATCGGTATCCGGAAGGAAAGAAATCACACCCGTGTGAACTAAATGGTGCAACTCCCCCCCGGACATTGCTGGTTGTAGGAGTGGTTGCACCACTCAAAAATGATGTTATCATTACATCTCTACAAGAAGGAGCTCCTTTCTCAACACATTTCATATTCCATATAGGGATCAGAGCTTGCATATGATGTTGAAGTACCTGGCCCTCCATCTGTCCTGGAGCTTTACAACAAGGATGGAGGCAAGTCACACTATGTTTTTCCCGTCCACGTTCTGATTCTATAGGGTGTAAAAACGTGTACATCACCAAGAGGCGGGGGGGTGGCGTCTGAAAAGCTAGCTGCGCCATTTTTGTGGGATTTAAACTCTAGCCCACATGACGTAGAAATAGAGTGACGGTGGTCTGTTTTTGTAAACATTGAGCTCGTTCCTGTTGACAACACAGTGAGCCAACACCAGAATGGAAAGAAAAAAGGTCAGGCTCGACATACAGTAGCTTACAGGCGCCATTGTGAGATGTCAGTTTAGAATGGTTGCACGTCGTTTGTTGAACTCACGGATAGTCGCTCACTCTGTAAACAAGCTAGACAATCCCAGAAGTATGGCGGCCGCTACCACGTGACCTGACGCATATGTTGACGCCCCCTCAAGGAGATTTTGGTACACTCTATATACCGGTAGTCGGTCTACAATGCTCACAAGGCATTGCGATGCGATGCGTTGTGTTGTGAGCTTGTACTGTTTTGGCTATTTTTTTTTAACTTTTTGGAAAATGTTCACCTGTAAAGTGGTTAATAGTAATACTATATTTAATTGTATTTTTGCTTACCATAACTCCTAGGATATGAATATTTCAATAAGTGTAAACCTCCAAAATGTGCTTTTGTCCCCCTGTAAATTATCATGCACTTAATATGGATAACCTGTCAACAGGAGAGGACATTATTTATGGAACAGCAGATGGAAAACTGGGTTTGGTGAAGATCGGTGAATCCAGCGCCGTGTCCAAATGGGAGATTGAAAATGACAAAAAGAAAGGAGGTATTATGTCTTTTCTAATCAAGACCAGTACTGCTGTTGAGCATCAGTATGTATATGCCTCGAATGGAACAGAATCTTTGCATTTGCTTTAGTGTCAGAATGAAACAAACAACAACAAAATCAACCTGCACAAGATGCATCAATATAACCGCTCTCAAAATGTATTCAGTAAATATTTACAAAAGAAAACAAACGATTCAAAGAATAAAAGCCGTTCCAGGTGTTGCGTGCGGCTGTACATACGTAGAGCACAGAGGAAATGGCTTTAGAACGATAATAACCGATAATAACCTAAACGTAATTCTAATGAACAATGTTTCAGTCAGGAGATTTTATTTGGCTCGTATCACCCAACAGGTGTCCTATGTGTTGACACATATGACATCATTGGAGACGGTGTGGGCGACATCCTGGTGGGCAGGGATGATGGGACAGTGGAGGTGTACGGCCTGGACAGCTCCAGTGAGCCCACGCTACGCTTTGAACATGTGAGTCTGCCTATCTTCCAGTGTTCATTAAGGCCTCACTCACACGTAAGACACACGCAAGACACACTTGTGTCCTGTGTGTTCTGTTTGTTATGGCCGCCTCAATGCATTTCCAATGGGAGTCACATGGTTTGAAGACACAACCTTGTTGCATGGGGGGGAGGGCAGAAGACAGCCATGCAACAGCCATGCAACGATGTTGTCATGAAACATCCACTAGAACTATGTTTGTTGACTAACCTTTTTTCACTGACGAAAACTAAATAAAAACTAAGCTATGATTACAAACTATGACTAAATATATTGACAATTTCGTCAACAAATAAAAACTAGACAAAACTGTTAATTCTATGCTCGGTTGTTTGCAGGTGTAGTGCTAGCAGATCTAAAAATAGAAGATCTACAAGCTTAGCTCACCGTGTGTCGCAGCGTGACAATTTGTGAATTGTAGATCTGCTATTTTTGGCACTTGGCTACAATAAGTATAGATCAGGCATTACAGACATTTTAGTGGTCTCAGTCAACTGTAGTTTTAGTTGACTAAAATCTAGTCAACTAAAAGACTAAAATATGACTAAAACTCTAAATGAACACTGGCATCTTCTCAACTGATCAGGTAGAATAACCTTTATTTGACTGATGGCACAGACAATTCAGTGACTTATTTATTAATACGTTTATTTGGACGGGACGGCGCATATTGACAAACAGTGTATATACACCGGATTTAGCAAGAATGCAAATTTCCATCTGTATTCCCCCCCATACAGAAAACAAGACATTTCCAAAGGACAAATAAAGAGTATACAGATTACAGAAGGGTACGGAACACATGAGAAATTCTGTACCCTCATCATTACTTGTCGTCAAGGTTCTTTTGGTCTCTTTCTTCAGGTGTTGTCTGAGAGTGTGACGTCCATCCAGGGAGGCTGTGTTGGGAAGGAGTCTTATGATGAGGTCCTGACTGCCACTTACACCGGTCAGTCTCAGAGTCCTTCACACATTATCATCATCATCATCATTTATTTAACTCACGACCATGATCACATGTGTCACTTCATACATGGGCAACTGGCGGCCCGGGGGCCACATGCATCACTTCATACATGGGCAACTGGCGGCCCGGGGGCCACATGCGTCACTTCATACATGGGCAACTGGCGGCCCGGGGGCCACATGCGTCACTTAATGTGACCTGCAGGTTAATATCCGAACATTGATTGCTAATTACTAGTATTAAAATGTTATTGTCTTTTTTATGTCCAATATGTATTTCTATTTAGTTAATAAAGTTAACATAACTATAACTAAAAGCATTAAAAAAAAATCCCTTTTAGGATTCCAAGTCAACAATAGCAAAATATTATTCAGGATTTCAATTCAAATTAGCAAAAATAGCTGATCTACAAGCTCAAAATGTGTCGCAATGCGATATGTTTTGAGTTGTAGATCGGCTATTTTTGCTACGACAGTAATATGCAATGTGGCCCCTCTGGAGTGAGTGTGGAAATATGGCCCTCTCCATTGTTATTAGGGGTTCAGAGTCTTGATCAAGGACACTTGGACACTAACTCTGGGGGAGCCCAGGTTCGAACTGGCAACCTTGCGGTTACCATCCATCCACTCTACCCCTGAGCCGTGTGAGCGTGCGGCGTGCGCTCATGTTTTACTTTTGTGTTTACTTCTGTGTTCCAGGCTGGGTGACGGGACTGACCACTGAGGCCCAGAAGACAGAGGCCGGCCCCGGAGATGAAGTCAAGATGAGCAAGGAGACCCAGTCCAAAGTAGCCTCCCTGAGGTATTGCTTAGAAATGCTATTTCAAAGTTTTTTGAATGGTTTATTTTGCCATGACAAGCCATCGTCTGAAGTTAAATGATGATGCGAATGTGGGCATACAAGCGGTAAAATGTCTATATCAATTTAGCTGGCATCCTTTTGGTGTTTGAAGCATTATGTTATATGTTAGCTATTGAAAAATAGCAGATCTACAAGCTCATAGCGCGGCACTCGGTGCCGCGCTATGAGCTTGTAGATCTGCTATTTTCCTTGTAGGTCTGCTATTTTTGAAAAATCGTGAAAATGTGGCACATATCTTTGAATATATATTCTTTCAGAGCGAACATTTTTCTTTGCGCAACCCCCCGGGATTTAGATATATGCTTTGTTTACTGTCAGAGCTCAGGGTCGTTGGTGTTTAAAGGTTTGAGAACCGCTGCAGTATTTGACTGTGTGTGTGTGTGTGTGTGTGTGTGTGTGTGTGTGTGGTCGTCCTTCAGGGCAGAGTTGGAGCAGCTCCAGGTCAAAGTCCTCCAGGGCAGGGAGAAGTACCAGCAGAGCTCCCAGTCCAGCACGGCCGTGTCCGCCGTGCCCGTCTTCAGCGTCAACGACAAGTTCACCCTCTGCCAGGACGACGCCAGCTACAGCCTCACCCTGGAGGTCCAGACCGCCATCGACAACCTACTGCTGCAGGTACCATGTGTTACCAGCATGCAAACGACATGTCAGTGTTGTTTTCGTCGAGAGTGTTTAACTGACCTCTTGATTGAGAGTGTAAAATGTATTTAATTCTTCCCCTCTTTACAGAGCGATGTTCCTATAGACCTACTGGATGTTGATAAGAACTCGGCTGTTGTGAGTTTCAGTGAATGTGACTCAGAGGTGAGATGTTTCTTTTTTTGTTGCTGTTTTTTTTATTCACACGTTATGTGCCCTTTCATTCTTTCAAAATAGCGACGTGGGTGCCCACATTTTGACAGATTTTTTTTACCAAGATGTCCACAGAAACTGGACACTACATGTGGTTCAGGACGTATGTGGACATCTTGGGCATTTATTGTGTTAACTGTTGCTATGCAGAACAAAAATAGACCGTATATGGATAAAAAACCAATAAGCTTTATTTATTATGCATATAGCACCTTACATTAAGTGCCGGAAAAAACAGTGTTATTATAAAAGAGAGTAATTGATGCATCAATTAGCAGAATTGGCTGCTGTGTATAGCTTTGCTTAAATAAGAAAATATAACCTAAAACAAAGACCCCTCCTCTGCTCAGTGATGGATTGTCTTCCGTTGTTCCCAGCAGACTAATGGAAACTTCCTCCTAGCTACCTACAGATGTCAGGCCAATACAACCAGGCTGGAGCTCAAGGTACTACGGCTAGCCCAAAAGTTTACAAATTCCTTTATATAGAATGAACAAGTGCTAAAGAGAAAATGTAATGACCTATTTTCTGTGTGCGACGCGCTGTACTAAAATGTGATTTAGGCCTGACGTCGAAATACCTATATCAGTGGTTCTCAATATTTCATGTCAAGGACCTCAAAAGATTTATGTAATATGCCGCCAACCCCCATCTGATATGTTGTTCCAGGGACCCCCCAGAAGCAAAGATTTGAGTTAAATGGAAACACATTTTCACGTTTTTTCAAAAATAGCAGACCCACAAGTTCATAGTGCGGCACTCGGTGTCGTGCTATGGGCTTGTAGATCTGCTATTTTTCAATAGCTAAAGTATAACATAATGCTTAAAACACGAAAAGGGGTTCCCGCCCAAAATGGCTTCTGGTAAGTGACAGAGGGGAACCGAACTATTGCACCACTTATGTTTGTTTGATTTGATTTGCCAGATTTGTCATGTCTCTATATATCATGGATATGTTTGAAAACACCTGGACCTCCAGTACACAAAAAATGACTGCCTGGTCTCTCTAGGTGAGATCCATCGAGGGCCAGTATGGTACACTGCAGGCCTACATCACCCCCAGGCTGCAGCCCAAAACATGCCAGGTCCGGCAGTACCAGATCAAGCCGCTGTCCCTCCACCAGCGAACGCACAGCATAGACCAAGACAGGTAATCATGATCAATCACTGACATAAACTACTGGAAGTTTATGTAGTTTATGTCCCCCCCCCCCCCCTGCGCTTACTTGAAAAGCACTCAGTTGGGTGAATCTGAAAACTGAATTTCTGCCATGGGGGACTTCAAAAGAGGCAAGCAAATTCCCAAATTTGTACCTGATGAAGACTACACAGGTTGAAATGTTGTATACCTCCTAATAAATCACACTTTGGGCGCAGCAAAAACTGTGTTCAGATAATCCATTATATTCTTAAATTCCAAAATAAATTATCATTAGATTGTTTAAAATTAAAATAGAATAAGATCTCAGATGGACACACTCAGAAATACACATCTGCATGTGTTGATAATAGAAATGCTTGAAATAACAAAGGACATGGAAGAAAATAATCCCCCTTCATGAAAAAGCTTGAATAACAAATGTATCTTGTCTGTATTTACCCCCCCCCCAGACCAATGAACAGGCTGAGTCTTGTGGGTCAGTTTAGTTTTGCTGAGATCCACTCCTGGGTGGTGTTCTGTTTACCAGAGGTACCGGAGAAAACCCCCGCTGGAGAGACCATCACCTTTCACTTCCACAACACTTTCCTCAGCACACAGCTAGAGGCCACCTACTGGTAAGTATTGCAGTGTTACTTTTGACAGCAAACATTTTTGACATGGTTTTGTAATATTATATTATATATTATATATAATATTTTAGTAAATCAACAGTTGATTTAGTCAACAAAAATTGATTTTGGTCCTGATCCTGCAAAAATGTAATTACTTGTCTTTTACTTCTACTGGATCTCTTGTCCACTACTCCCTCCCTAACATTTTAATCTAGTTTGTATTTGTTTCCGAAATTGTCAATCTATTTTGTCATAGTTTATGTCATCATAGGTTTTTTTTAGTTGAAAAAGGTAGTCGAACATTTCTTGACATAGTTTTAGTAGAAGAAATGAACACTGACAGAAACCTGTTGGACCAGCATTTTCCCATTGATACCACAGCACAGAAAAATAACAAACAAAATGTTATAATAATGTCTGGCATATTTGCCAGAATAACAGGCAAATATGCCATCCTAATTGGCCTAATTGTCACGTGGCGGTGCATTCATTATTTCTATCAATAAATGTAACAAATTGATATTGCATTGTGTCGACGAGCTGCACAGCCTCTTCTTGTAATCTTCAGTCTTCTGCGCCGTGAGCAGCACTTCCACAACGCTGGTGTGCGCTTGGTTCACCGCAGTGTGAAAGCGGCAATAAGAATGTACAGTAACTGTTTATCTGAGACAGTCTTTCATCCTTCATTTTGGAGTGCCACTTTTTCCACTTTGGTGGTATTTTGAACTTAGGTATATTCATAGTTGACCTCCCACTGTCTAAACAAAAAGGCAGCTGGTGTTCTTGTTTGGATTAACTTCTTTCTAACACTTTGTAATTAGCGACACCTGGTGTCAAAAATACGTTACTGTCTGTAGCTACATTGAATATAGAGCCATGGAATACCTTTATAAACTGTGGTTCAAGCGGGTTAATAGTACACTGTAAGCAAGTCATTTAGAAGAAAATAAACTGACTTGTTTTTTGCATGATAAATTACTTATTCCCACTGCACTTTCCTTTGCACAATTCATTTTAATATCACTGCATAATATTGAGGAAAAATCATATTGTTTTCTTGCAGATATAGTGATTGCAAATTATGATCTGTGATTCCATAGTTTCTTTCTCTGTGGTCAAAGCAATTTAAATAAAAACTTGGGAGACTTGAATGCTAATGCACCATATGCACATTCTGAAATAATTTTAAGATTTCTTCTGACATATACTTGATTTATTCACCGTAGTCTACTTACACCAGGAACACTGGTGAAGCCCAAAACATTATTGCTTGCACAAACAAATTGCAACCACTTGCGATTTGTATCTTGCACAATGATGTGATTTGAATTTTTTTACCAGTTAGTTTTCTGTCTTTATGGAAACAAAACATGAAGTCTGTATTCACACAATTCCATTTTGAAATTTTAGGTTGTGTCTTAAGAGTGTCTCGTTTGTGCATTCTCATTTTGTCAATGTTTGTTTTTTAAATGTATTATTTATAGTAAGTTATAATAGTTCAATCTTCCTATTGACAAGTCAGCTCTGTTTTTCTTGTGGCATCAGCAAAGGAGAAGCCCACTTCAGGTCAGACAACATCTCCACTATTTCCATTCTGAGCGATGTCCTCTCTAAAGAAGCCACGAAAAGGAAGATCAACTTGAACATCTCTTATGGTAGGTCTAGACTCTAGCTCTATTGCTGTTTTAATACAATTTACAAGTATCATTCTAGTATATTGTCAAGGGCGGGTGGAAACCTCATATGTCCAAAACTGCTACTTCTCAGTATTCAAATAAAAGAAAATAGCAAAAGTATCAGAACGAGCTTGCAAATCTGCTACTTTTTATGCTTTTGTGTGATGCTGTAGTATGATCAATTAATTTATGAATAAACACAACAAGTTAGAATATAGAGGTGAGGTTTCTGCCCGCAGCAACAATATACCAGTACATGTAATTATTGTGTTATTACTGTGCCCTAAGTCAGTATAATTAAGCAACTTAACTTACAGAGGTATGTAACAAATATCAATGTCGCTCCTGTTCGAATACGTTTTGCAGATATCAATGATGAGTCTGTGAGCCACACTCTGAAGATGATCCACCCAAAGCTGGAATATCAACTACTGCTGGCTAAAAAGGTTCAGCTTATTGACGCGTTGAAAGTATGTATTGACTTGAAACATAATCTTAAAATCATTTTAAGCTAAAAACCTGTTGACGCCTCTCACGGTTTATCTTTTCTTCTTTCACTCTCTCTCTTTTTAGGAGTTGCAGGTTCATGAAGGGAATGCAGACTTTCTCATCCCAGAGTACCGTAGTATTTTAGACGAATCCACGTTTCTCCTGGAAGAGTACAAGAAGCAGCCAGCGCACCTTGAGAGACTTTATGGTGTGTCACAACCTTACATTTCAATGAGTGATATACATGACGTTTTTGAAAAGATACTCTGAAATGTTTTATTTTATTTTTGGAAACATTAGCAATGAGTCCGACACTAGTTTGTAGCACCGCTCTACCTATTTCTTTGCTAATTTTGCTCCCTAATGCTAGAATATCACCACTACTCTACACCCCCTTACCCAAACCAGGGTTTGTATCAGTTAATTTCCAGCAATGTATTCTTAACCTCGACCCTGCTACTACCCTGCCCAGGGTCCGATACCCATAACTTGTGTATCGGTCGATACCGAGTGCCACATTTAGGACAGTGGTTCTCAAAGTGGGGCCTGGAACTGGGCTCCTATCTGGGTTCCTTGAGGGGGTTCCAAAATAAATGGACCCTTACAGGTCTGTAACTCTGACCCTGTACAAATTAACCAAATAGCTCTCAGAGCTATGGGGATCCACTTATCTAGGAATGAATCAAAATTCCATTTATTGTTAAAGTGCAGCTGCCATTTTCCCGAAAAATGCGTTCAGTCTGCAAGGACCTTAAGAGTATAAATAAGTCGTGCAACACCAACTGAAGCATTCAAAATACGACGGTTAATTAAATATCATGGATTACATTACGTGGTATCGGAATGGCATATACTGGCATACTCGCCGATACCAGCATTTTAAGCAGTATCGGACCTGGTAAAGACTACTGAAAACCCGCGACTTTTATGCACAGATCCTGTTGCTAAAAGTGCTTTCAGTCAGGCAGATACTAGCCTGACCTAAGCAGAGACATTTCTGGCCTAGATGGGAGGGCCGCGGCTCAGAAAAACGCGCACCCTGATTGGATCTCATCGATCTGTCCGTCACCCCCGGCCCCTCCTCTCCCCCCTAGTGCAGCGCTACGTCACATCATTTAGAGCGACGCCTACGCGGAAGGGTTGACTCCCACTTTTAGACTGGTTCAGCCCACGGCTTTTTCCAGGCTTTCATCTTTCGCGCAGATGAAATGAAAGCCTGGGTATCGAGGCTAGGCAGATACTAACTTTTGCATATGTACCCTCCCTATAGGTATGATAACAGACCTCTTCATTGACAAGTTCAAGTTCAAAGGGCAGAACGTGAAGACAAAGGTGTCCTCGCTGCTGGAGATACTGGACAACTATGACTTAAACTCTCTGCTGGAGTTTTTCAACGAGGCCTAACTTATTCAATGATCAGGCAATGTTATTTATTTGTACTAGCTTTTGTATTGTAAATAGAACACTTGTGGTACTGTGATGTAAGATAAAGTTGGTATACAAAGTAAGTATACATTATCTGTATTTTAGATTTCCTTCTGCTTGACAATGGATTGTAGACAATATATATCATACAATTTCATCACAAATTTATTTTCCATTGTATATTCTCTCATACTGTCCTGAAACAGTAGCATTGATTCAAAGCTCACTGACAATGAATAAACCGACAAAGAGGAAGTCAAAACAGTGATTTATTTTCCAGTCTTGATTCATTGTTAAAGTTTAAGAATTATTTTGTATTTTCTCCTATTAAACAGCCAACAGGAGAAGGGCACACACCAGTGTTGCTGACACATCAGTCACGATGCAGAAATAATTGAATGATAATAGCCAACATTTAGACCTGGACTGTTCTTCTCCAGGGATTGAAGAAGACCATTCCAGTTCAAAGTGTTGATTCATCATTACATTATTTAGTGTTAGGACTTTTCTTCAGTTTTATATTTTATCCTATTGACTGGTAAAAAATAAATAAATGTATAAATAATGTCTTCATATATCATTATCATTTGTATACTACTGAATTGTTCTGATCTGTAGTCCCACAGCAATTGGAAATAAATATTTTATGTAGTTTGAGTGTTTTTTCTGATGAATGTTTGTCAACATTAAATTCATATCATTGACTTATGGGCTAGCCTATAGGCAAAATGCAAATTGTGAGCAACATATTGGAGTAGAATTTTCTTTTGGAGACTAGCTCACTTGTGATTTATTTGCACTATTACTTGTGCTGTGATGAAACAAATAACATATTAGTGATTGTTTACTTCAGCACTCAAGAATTAGGAATATTTAGGAAACAAATGGACCCTTTATTTGTCTAACTCTCCATTTGGTCTCATGTGCTCTGAATTAAATGAACACTGCTGATAGGCCTACAACAGTGCAGATTGGGGTCCCAGAAATCAAAATGGTATCAAATGCGGTTCTGTGTGGTCCTAATGCATTTCAATCTGGGGGTCCTTGAAATTAAAAACTTTGAGAATCACTAAAAAAAAAACTGTGGTGTATCTTTTCAAATGGGGGTCCACACAGGCTAAATTTGTCAATTTTATGAAAAAGTTTGAGAACCACTGTTAAATGTAACCGGAACAGGTTACTGGACACCATTAAAAAGGTGGCCCAAAAAATTCAGGCCCAATATTTCTGCATCAAAACCTGAATAGATTACCGTTCATCTCCAAGGAATGCAAAGTACCAGAAACTGAATGTTTTATAAACTGTTGTTGATAAACAGTCAGAATTCGATGTTTCCCTGGCCAGCATAATTATGCAATATGCACCCAGGGATTATTTGAATGCAATGTGGGGGGAAAGCCGATCTACAAGCTCACGATGCGTGGAGGACGCGGCGCGCAGTGAGCTTGCAGCTCTGCCGTTTTCCACGCCGAGGCACCGTCGCACCGCGAAGCGCAACTGCGCTTTGAGTTCTCTCGGATGCCGTAGGGGCAGCGCGTCAACGCCCAGCTCCGTCTCCTCATTGGTCCGTCGTCGCCCGGACTGTCTCCTCATTGGTCCGTTTCAATAGTCGCGGGCTACTTGAACTGGAGAGAGAGCAACACAACAGTTCTCCAACTCCACCAGTGTGTTTTAAAGTAAAGGGACAGGCAGCTGAGAGGAGGAAGCCACCGGTCATTGTTAGAAAAACAGTTTAGGTTTTAGGCGTTAGCTTTTTACGCGCAAATTACGAGAACATGACGAGCTGAAACATTAATTTACACGCAGTTGTTTAGACGTCCTTTCGTTCTTATATATTCGAGTGTTCTAACTAAAGCAGAAAACCGTTGCAGCCGCGGAACCGACGTTCTGAACAACCGACAACAAACCTGATACTAGTAAGTGATCTTCCCTACCGCGGTTAGCAGCTAATGCTAAGCGCCTAACGTTACTTGACTGAACAAACCACCCGTTTGTTTTGTGTTTGAAAACGAGTGTCGCGACATTATAGTAAAGCGGTTTTAAAGCGGAATTCCTGAATCTTTGCAGGAATCGTCCATCATGTCTCGTTTGAACCACGGACGCGCGGTCGAATCCTCCTCCGCCAACCAAGAGAACGTGCTGTCACGGTTGAGGGGGCTGAAGCCCCGGGCTAACGTTACTAACACTACCGGTGCTGCTGCCGAGGGGAACCAGGAGAACCTCGTTCCCAAAGCGGGCAACAGGACCGTCCTAGGACCGCTGCACGGCAACCAGCACAGCATCAAGCCTAAGACCCACGGCGGCACCAAGCAGGTTGGTAGTGGTACTAAAATGCGCATGGTTTTGTGTATGAATCGATGCTAAGCCGGCTAATGTTAGCAACCATATAGCTTGTTGTTGGACTCTGAAACAAGAGAGCGGCTAAACTTAGCTTAGCTTCTGATTAGCAGTTACAACTGCCGTGTGTGTTTTTTTTAAACTAAACACATCCGGCCTTGTATTTCTTACGTTATCATGCTTTTCAGAGCTGCCATGTCTCACCCTTTGAGTGTGACAGTCACGCAATTTAACCCTTTACCACGCACCACGCCACACATGCCATTTCACACGCATTATAATGATAAATAACAATTTTCTCTGCGGCTCCGCCGCGTAATAACGCACGAACGGTAAAATAGCCGATCTGCATGCAGCGCTGATATATGCAGGAGGGACCAAATCGTCAGCAGGGTCCCTGACTGTGTGACGCATGGAAATGAGCCATGCGGAGTTTAACATCGCTTCGAAATATTTTTCATGGAAGACAATATAGCCCCCACAAGTTACAACAAGTGAGTAAGTGACCTGTGACTATCTCTCTTCTATACTGGTGTGTGGCGTCTCTTGCGTGATATGAGGAAGTGGAACGGTGCCATAGCCCATGCACATTATAGGGACAAAGTCGTGTGTGTGTGTGTGTGTGTGTGTGTGTGTGTGTGAAGTGAAGTGAAGGGGGAGGGGCCGCATCGCGACTTGTTTCTGTTCATAGAGAGAGAGAGCCCACAGATGTGTTTGAACTAAGAAAATGTAAAAATAAGGAATTTTCCCACATTCATATATATATTCCCCAATTTCCACTGAGATTATGGGGTGAATGAATGTGGCAAGACCCATCTTCTCTTTCTGTCATAGTGACATTGTCCTGACTCCTGCATCAGATCATGTCCAAATCAGGTTCTCCAATCTCCAGTAGCCTCTTCAGTTTTTTGAAGATTTTTTGAGGGAGCTATGTGTGTGGCTGGCTGGGTCTGAGCACTGTGTGTGGCTTGCTGGCTGGCTGGGTCTGAGCACTATGTGTGTGGCTTGCTGGCTGGCTGGATCTGAGCACTATGTGTGTGGCGTGCTGGCTGGCTGGGTCTGAGCACTATGTGTGTGGCTGGCTGGCTGGCTGGCTGGCTGGGTCTGAGTACTATGTGTGTGGCTTGCTGGCTGGCTGGCTGGGTCTGAGGAGCATAGATAGATAGATAGATAGATAGATAGATAGATAGATAGATAGATATATTTTTCATTTCTACTTTAAGCATGAGGAGGCTGTCAGTGCAGGGAGAGCAGCTGGCATGGAGGTAAAGACATCAGTGTTAAGGTTAAATATCAACGTTAAAACGGGCCAAATCGACATTAAAAAAAGCATTTTTTTTCGCCGCCGCCCTTCGGACGGCGTCGAACACATTAAGACACTAGAGTCTCACTCTTGACATTTTCTGAAATATGGCAGCCCTGTGCTTTTATTCTTTGTGAATCGATTTCGTCTCTTATGATGTTGCTCTTGTCTATAGGAAAGCTTTGGTCAACTGCTGTTTTCAGATCTAATATTTTTACCTAATTGGAATGCTGACATTTGTACATAAATGCAGTCGCACTAATTGTACTTTAGGAACAAACTAAAGTCAATTTTATTTATAAATCACATTTACTGCAGACTACTGTACACCAAGAAACAAAATGTGTGTATATATTTGTGCAAAAAACATCACATGTTATATAACTAGGACCCCCCCCCTTACTACAGGGTTGCATATTCACTGCCAGTCACAAGAACAGTGTTGCTTAACCTGTGTGCCTGTCTCTCCATACATCTCATTACAGGCGCTGTCCTGTAAAAATGAAGATGATGGCAAAAGCTGCTATGAGAAAGTACCTTCCAAGCAGCAGCCAGCTTTCCAGATTCATGTGGATGAGCCTTCCAAGCTGCCTCCCTTCCAGATCCACATGGATCAGCCTGATGGTGCCTGCTTCAAGAAGCAGGTGGCCATCAAGCCAAGGCCCACCACAGATGACTCCCCACTTCTACTCAACCATGCTATAACCCGCCTGAGACAGCCTCTTGCCACCATTGACATCCCTCCCTGCATGGATGTCAGTTTCGGTAAGCTTTCAGCTTCCAATCCTACTTTTTATATTCCACCTGTCTTATGTCCACAGTAGTATGCACTAATGAGCAAAAACAAATTTTTCATTTAGCTATTAGTCTTTATTTCCTTTTGCGGTTGTGTGTAAACCATGCAATAGTTGTCATCCAATTTAATGTATATTGACTTTTGCCTAATAGATTCTCCCATGGACATGTCTGTAATCGAGGCTGAAGAGAAGTCGGTCAATATAAACAACTCTCCGGACTATGCTGAAGAAATTCACACTTACATAAGGGAAATGGAGGTGAGTGTATTCATGGATCACATAACTGCTATTAAAATAAAAGAAGTGGTGGTTGCCATGGTGGCTCAATATTTACATTTTCTTTACCAGGTGAAAACTAGGCCTAAAGCTGGCTACATGAAGAAGCAGCCTGACATCACCAACAGCATGAGGGCCATCTTGGTAGACTGGCTAGTAGAAGTGGGAGAGGAGTACAAGCTTCAGAGCGAGACACTCTACCTGGCAGTCAACTACATTGACCGCTTCCTCTCCTCGATGTCTGTCCTTCGGGGAAAGTTGCAGCTTGTTGGAGCTGCCGCAATGTTGCTTGCATCGTAAGTCTCTCCATAAAGCTGCATTTCAGAAGTTGAAGGTGACACAAGTTGAGGTGACCTGAGACAAAATGCTCCCAACTGCTCTTGTGTTAATACAGGAAATTTGAAGAGATCTACCCCCCAGAGGTGGCAGAGTTCGTTTACATCACAGATGACACCTACACCAAGAAACAAGTGTTGAGGATGGAGCACCTTGTTCTGAAAGTGTTGTCCTTTGATCTGGCTGCTCCCACAGTCAACCAGTTTCTAACGCAGTACTTTGTAAACCATTCGGTTAGCAAGCAGGTGGAGAGCCTAGCAATGGTTAGTGTTATGATCATTTAAAGGTCTAATCTTTAATTGAGTTTTGTCCTCTCCTGACATGGAATTGCAACAATGTCCAAAGTATACATTCCAGTTGTAGCTTATTTGAAATGTGTAGGCCAGTTTTGAGTTATTTATTTATTTTCCCTTTCTAGTTCCTTGGGGAGATAAGTCTGGTTGATTCAGACCCATTCCTGAAGTACCTCCCGTCACAAACGGCAGCTGCAGCTTTCATTGTGGCCAATAGCACCATCACTGGGGCTTCATGGGTAAGTTGAACACATGATGTTTGAATTTCAAGTAAAACGCCTGGCATTCATTTCTGGAAGTGTGCTTTTTATATAGGGCGGTCAAAGTAACATTGGAAACATTGCACAATTCTGCCATCAGTATATTGATTGATGTATGATATGCTACTAGTCTAAAAGAGAAAAAATCTCTCATCTCCCACATAGCCCAAGACCCTGTCGGAGATGACTGGTTACTCGCTAGAGGACCTAACTCAGTGTGTCGAAGATCTGCACCAGACATACCTCAATTCCCCACAGCATGCCCAGCAGTCGGTCAGGGAAAAATACAAGGCAGTCAAGTAAGTCTTAGTCTTAGTAAATGAATACATACTGCGTGTACTATATATTGTCCGAAGAAGCCTGTGCAGAGTAGTGTATATTTATAAACCTTTTTTCCCCCCCTTCTCCCCAGGTACCATGAAGTCTCCCTCATTGATCCTCCTGCCAAACTGCTTTTGAAATGATTTTGTTTTTGCCCCTTTTTATATTTTTATTGTCTTAAAATGCCACATTTCTAATAACTGAGCATGTATAGCATCTGTTTTTGGCAGAGCTGCACAAATGTGCGCTTTAAAGGAAAATCATACAGTTTTATGAACAATCTTGGAAAATTGTTCTTTCATACTGGATATTACCATGAGCATCGTCCATGCAGGATACTACGTAATCAAGTGCAGTTTGTAATTTCTGATAGTTTGTCTCTAAGACGAATGCACATTTAGTGGTCTTAACACCACACATTGTAAATGCATATTTTCTCTGACAGGCCTGTGAATATTTTCTGTCCTTGTGAGCCTGACAACTACATTTTATAACTATTTTTGTAAGAGCTTTGAGTAGTTATCTAAAGAGCTTTTTATATACTGAAAGATGTACTTCTCCAGTTAGTGCTGGCTAAATTAGTTCACCTGTTCTGCTGATGAAGTTTTTCACCCATTTTGTCCAACAGGTCTTAAACACTTAAATGCATCTTCTGCTCTGTAAAACAAAGGAACAGCTCTTGTAAATAAAAATTAATTTAGACCATTTGTTTGTGTACTCATGGGGGCAGCAGAGAGCCACTTTTGGACTTGTAAGAGGAGGTGCCTGTATTCTGCAAATGTTTTTTTAAATGTCAAAAGGCTTCACAATTAGACTGTTTTCCACACTGTTACTTGCTCAGTTGTCATAGAAGTATTACTGCAAATGTTTGAATACATTAACCACTTGACTTGAGCCCCAGGATCCATAGTCTAGGGTGAACATGAACCCAAATTGGCAGAGCTACAAGCTCACAATGCATGATATGTGCTGTGAGCTTGTAGATTATATATTTTTTTTTAAATTATGCATGTGAAGTGGAAACTTTCCTTGTCCATCAGTTATATATTTTTTCCAAATCTCCATTTGCTGCCCAACAAGTGGCTACTCTTCCTAAGCTTCAAATTGTCTTACTGAAACGTTTTTGGTACTCTGCTGTACCAGGCCATGACTCAATCAGTTTCACATATGGCTGTGCCTAATCTCCACTTGAGTAAAGAAGTAAACTATACATTGCCATCTTTTTGTAGTGTCCATCTTTGTTGCAGTCTCTAATTTGAGCCACTAGTTTTGTTGAATTGTATGGTAGTCATAACATTGTTCAAGGGGTTTCTTAACTTGCCTTACTGAGTGCTAAATAGTTGGTAATGTGTTCCATATGGTAATTGCCCTATACATATCTTATTCAGTTTTTTTTAAACTGACCCCTAGTTTGCCTGGTAGTGTGACTATGATCTCCCAATGTATTTGTGTACGGATGAACTGGTTCTTTATAAGGAAACCCACCAAACTGCAGGCTCTCTTCTACTCTGAGCCATGAATGACTGGCATGCTGCAATCTCAGTACTCACGCCTAACCTAATTTACGGTGCAGTGCAACTTCCAGCTAGATGGCTCTTATGCTATAATCAGAGTTGAGTAGGGACACGCTTTGATCTCGCCGCAAAGCAGGTGCCTATGGGATATAGTTCCAAACATTGCTCCTATGGCTGGAACTATCCCATTGAGATAGAATGAGCACTTCAGCATTCCATTGTTACAATGGGAGTCAACGCTAGTGTCGCCACTCTTACTATATTACTCTGGCTATAGTCAGATAATGTTAGATTCTGCTGGCAGCCTAAATGTCTCAGGGCGTGCTTGTCTTTTTAAATTGTAATTTATTTTGGTTTTGACCCCCTTTACGCCTTAATTTAATTGTTATGCTAATTGATCCTGTCCCTGCTGTTGTATATCCTACTGCCAGTGAGCTAGGAGCCCCCACCGGGGAGACGCCTTCGTCCCACCCAATACTCCCTGCTGACAGGTACCGCCCCAGCCTTTAGGAATACGTGCAATGACAATTAGCACCCTACCTACCCCTAACACGGGCACACTTGTGTTCATATAGAGATGCGCTGCAAAGCCGGATGCACCACAGAATCCACTTTTTTAGCTGTTCACATGTACGCAGCACTGTAATTAAAACGTTAAAGATATATATTTAGACCTGAGGACGATTCTACAAATGCCAGTTTTCTGAAAAACCCATCTGAAAATATGTTGTTCCAGGGACCCCCCCAGAAGCAAATATCTGAGTTTTTTTATTCAAAGATTTGTGCCACATTTTCACGATTTTTCTAAAATAGCAGCTCTACAAGCTCTGTGAGAGCTATGAGCTTGTAGATCTGCTATTTTTCAATAGCTAAAGTATAACATAATGCTTAAAACACCAAAAGGGGTTAATAAAGTCAAAAGTCAAGTCGGTGTTCACGGCATAACTATAACAATGGTGAACAATCTATAGTTATAGTAAACTTAAGAGTGGGTGAAAATCCGGATTAGAGAGGAAAGGAACATGCCGAACAGGTCAAATAACAGGAAGGCTGAGGCAAATATACAAAGCCCTTTATGCATAAGGGGGGGGGGGGGGGATATATAAGTTGCATCAAAATCAATTCCAAGATATTAATGCCATAGCACTCATTTACTGTACATGGCAATAAACACTTGCCCCCACTTGTACACTTTTACTTATGTGCAAACAATTAAGTTGCCAATAAATTGACCATACTTGAACAATTGAATAGCCAGCATTGATGTTTCCGCTTCACATTAACGCAGGACTTGATTTGAGGTGAGGTAAAGACGGCAGTAGCCAATGGCAGTGAGGGGGTCTGTCTGTCTTTCTCTCTCTCTCTCTCTCTCTCCCCCCTCTCTCATAATAAATTGGGAGGCAGGGTTTCGACAGGGAGTCTGGGAGGGAGAGCATGCACAGAACCCTGCAGAAAGATTCCCTGGATTCCACCACTACTCTCTGAGAGAATGCCGAGCTTTGACACCATGATACCTCTTAGTGCTTTCTTATCGTCACTGGTTCATCATACCTAAACTATCTTTGGAGCATTAAACCATGGGAATGAAAGGACATTTTATTCCATAGCTGGATCATCTCCACTTAGATCTGCAATTTGAAGATGGTGCTCACATCCTCAACAGCGGGTCCTGTATAACCATTTGAAGAGGGTCCAACTTCGGGAAGCCTCCAACAGCAGCCTTTAACAGCTCGGAGAGCCTACAGAAGGGGGAGGCTCTCTGAAAAAAGCCCATGCCCTCCCCCAGGAGATTCCTGGTGACCTCCACCTCCTTGCCCCTGGCGCTGAGCTGGGGCTCGAACTTCTGCCTGTACCTGGGACTGCTACTCCTTCTCCTCTTGCTCATGATTCTTTTGATCTGGATGATCGTCAGGCAGCTGAGCAACTCGGTCACCAACTGTTCCCTACAGCCAGTGCGCTCGATGAGAGAGCCTTGCTTTCGTCAGAGATGCCACATGCTGTGAAAAACTAAATGGATGCCAAGCAAAAGACAAAGACTTTTGAGACTGTGTGGCTTTAGGAGACAGCATGGTTTCCTGTAGTGATATTGGGGGATTGTTTGTGAAACACTGTGGCACAATTTGTGCCAAAAGATTGGTGGGTTGTTGGATTATGAATTATCTCTGGATGTGCCTCAGTGGGTTCACACAAGAACATATATTTGATTTGTCTATAAATGCAAGCACAATGTTAGAAATGAAATACATTAATTCAATGTTCAACTTCTTTTTTGTTGTTGTTGTGATGCTGTACTTTCTCTAAAGAGCTTGCCATGTAGTTACAGTGGGGTATATCTTATCAGTGATGAAGTACCCAGTCAACATGGAATCCTGTCCTGTATTTTCTTGCTGCTGTCTTTGCACTTGCTCATGTCTCATCTTTGAGATACATTTTACCCAGCACTATCTATAAACACAGTCTTATATTTCCGGTTAAAATAAATAGGCCCCATGCACGTTTATTCATGCTTATTAAAGCAATGCACATAAAGCAAGGGAACTCCTGTCATTTGTGAATTGGAGAGGGTGGGTGAGATTAACGGCACATCGTTGTAGAAAGCGAATTAGATAGACCCATGGGGGAAAGGTTAATAACAGCAGCACAAGACAGACGACAGTGTGTGTAACTGTAGCCTATGTGTGGGTGGTGGCTGTACAGCTCAATATACAAGCAGAAGACCCAAACAATGCATTCTTCTTAAGTTCTGTTTTTTTTAACACTTTCTCGAGTAATAGCATGCTGCTCTCTGTGCACATGATGTGGATATTCAAAAAGAAGGGCTCAGTATAGTTGGAAAATTAATTTAGTTTTCTTGTTTGTTTGTTTCTTCTCCCTCCTCCAGAAACTCCAGTCATTCATGCTAGGCGGAAAGGCTGTCATTGAATAGAATAGAATCGACCTGAAAGTAGGCCCACTAATCTATAGCCTCTTGTCCCCATGGGGTAAGTGTTCATTTATGGTTCAACGCCCTGACTTCAGTGTTACACAATAAAATGCACACAAAAAGCATTACATAGGAATGAATGCCCCAGCAATCGCCCCTTTTTATTTTATTCATCTATTTATTAAACTTTATTTTTTGCTAATCTTTCTTTTATTTGTGTATTTGACTGTTAGACGATACATTCTTTAACAGATTTGAGTTGCAACATCGAGTAGGCGTCCATTACTGTTTGTTGTTCCTAATTATTCATTGACATTTATTTTTCACTCCCATTTAAGTATATTTTGTTTCATAACTTATTTATACCTCATGCGCTCATGATGAATAGCCTACTTTCTGAACCGTTTTGCAAGGGTTTTGCAATCTATCTGCAGAATAGATGCATTTTTAAACTACAGGGACGTGACATGTGTTGGTCTGGCCCCGTTTAGCTACAGTGTCAGGATCTATAGATCAATAAGACCTGTGGATCTCTCTCACACACACACGCGCACACGCACACACACACACACACACACACACACACCCATTACTCTTCTCTGCATGGACAGGATCATTTTTCACCTGTTCATGTTTAGTGTGAACAGGCCGACACACTGGCTCCCCATAACAGCCCGCCTGTGGTGTAAAAAGTAACTGCATGTTTTTATAAGAAAAATTATCAATACTGAAATGTAGAAATACTCTGTTATAAGTAAAAGTCTGGATCTCCGGAAGTACAAAAAGTATGAAAATGCACTTAAAGTACTCGATATGCAGAATGTCCCATTTCACAAGCTTTCAAAAATACATTAATTGTATGAAGATCTTTTGAAAATAGCCGATTTACACGCTCACAATGCATCATGTTGTGTTGTGAGCTTGTAGATCTGCTATTTTCAAATGGACAAAATGTATATAGGGCTGATTATAGGACTATACATATCAGATACAGGTGATGGTATTCCTGCTGGGCATTGCTGCCTGACGCACCTCCCCCAGTGCCTTTTGAACAGGTGTGCTGTGCCACCTCACTGAACACCTCTGTGGGCCTAAACGGGTCATCAGCTGGGGACCACCATTCATCAATATAGTCATAGTCTTTTGAAAAGTTTTCATTTAGTTTTAGTCACCTGGAATGTGTTCTAGTCGACTAAAACTACAGTTGATTTAGTCGAACAAAATGTGCTCGTGATGACGTTTCTTTCCACTTGCTGAAAATAGCCGATCTACAAGCCCACAACGCGTCGCAGCACGGCACGTTATGAGCTAGTAGATCTGCTATTTTCAGCATGCAACCAAGTGTAAAATGACTTATACTGGATCTCTTGTCCACTAGTCCCTTCCTAACATTTTAGTCTAGTTTTTATTTCTTGACAAAATTGTCAGTATATTTAGTCTTAGTTTTAGTCATCATAGCTTAGTTTTCATTTAGTTTCCATTTAGTTTTCGTCAGTGGAAAAAGGTAGAGGTAGAGGAGAGAGAGAGAGAGAGAGAGAGAGAGAGAGGTGTGACATTAATGTCCTCTGTCACCACTTGGTCACCTGTGTGTGGCGCTTAATGGACTGGTTGACCTTTTAACACCAGCTAGCTCCTTTTATCACCTATAAAGAAACGCAGATACAGGAGTTATTAGGCTTGTCACAATTATTACATAATTGCCTAATCGCAATTCTATAAGATAATCACAATTATCTTTGCATAATCGATTCCATGTTGAAACATATATTTTCAAACATTTTCCAAAAGTGGAATTAGCAGATCTACAATCTCACAGCGCTCACGTGAGCTTGTAGATCGGCTATTTCCACTATTTAAAAACTGCCCCCTTTGTGGGTTATTTTGTCCTATCTGCCCTGCGCAACTTCAAAGCGTAAAAGCCAAGCAGAAATGTCATTTAATTGTATTGATAATTATGTTCCAGTCTTCAAAACACAATTAAATCGTTAATTGCAATTATTTTCGTGACAATTGATATAATTATATAATCTTGACAGGCCTAGGACCATGTTCTGTCATTGTACATTCATCATGAATAAAAAATCGAATTGATTAGGTTTCAAAGCTGATATGGAATTCAGACTAGCTTCAGGCAAATTAAAACTATACTATTTGAGAAGCAAGGAGCTGCCTTGAAATCTGCCTATTACACCAAACCTGAATTGAAAGTGTAAAACCTTTTATGTATATTGTGTTATGTCCTTTGCCAACCCACGATCTGTGGAGTCTTCCTAAATTTGAATCCAATATTTGGCATCCCATGTTTGGTTGAGATGCATACCCTGGGAATTTATGGTTTCATGAAAAGGTAATAGGCTACCTTCACCTTATTCTTTATTTGAAATACTAAATAGAGGAGGGTATGCGCATGCATAAAGTGGGTGGCAAAGTGAGTGGCAAAGTGAGTGGGAAACTGGCAAAGTGAGTTTAACGTTGTTTAATGCAATAGGATAGATAGGAGGACCTTTCTGTTTTTTTCCTTTCTGTTTGGAATAGTGTCTCAGCTGTATTGGAAACATCTTTACCGTAACAGACTGACACAACGTTCCAGATTGCTTATAGGTGCGTGTCAGTCAGTGGCGTAATTAGGCTGTATCAGCCATGGGTTCTTAGCAGTGTAGATTTTGGCAGCAAATTTCCATTTTAGTTTTAGTCATATAGTCTCTTGAATAGTTTTAGTCACATTTTAGTAACCTGGAATGTTTTAGTGTTTGTCTAGTTTTAGTCGAGTAAATATCATAAGATTTTAATCGACTTTAATCTACAGTTGATTTAGCCTTGATGCCGTTGTAATGACTGATTTTTCAATTGCTGAAAATAGCAGATCTAAAATAGCATATTTTCAGCATGCAACAAAGTGTAAAATGACTTGTCTTTTACTTATACTGGAACTCTTGTCCACTAGTCCCTTCCTAACATTTTAGTCTAGTTTTTATTTGTTGACGAAATTGTCAGTATATTTCGTCATGATAGCTTAGTTTTCATTTAGTTTCCATTTAGTTTTCGACAGTGGTCGACGAACATTTTTCGTTTTAGTTTTAGTCGACGAAAACAACACTGGTTCCTGTACACGCACGCAAACGTATAGCTTTACCTACTACAAGCTCATTCATTCATCAGCAGCATCACATGTGCTGCAGTGCAGAATGTGAAAGAATTAACTTTCATATCAGCAATTAGCCTACTCACCCAGTGCTGAAATGGACGGCCAGCCGTCGCTTCCTTCTCCCATTACTGACGGGAGGAGGAAACACCGGCCGCCGGGGGCCCCCTAGTGGGGGGGCCCATGGGTTGACAAAACCCACCAACCCTATATATGCAGAGTACCCCTCTGGTGTTGGGTCATCCATGTAGTCCATGTAGTTCGCATGTTTGCTAATGCTGTCTCATGTTTGCTATTTAAAAGATTGGCCCTTGTGTCAACGGGGAAGCTAGAGCTCTGATGAAACAGAGCTATTGTAACTGGATAAGCGGCGATAAGCTCACTCACTCACACTCTCCTCTCACAAGTGCTCACTTTAATTAAGACAGTGACAGTCATATACGTGACCGTCGATATGTGAGATGTATCAGCGACACACACTGTCAATGCCACCACCACACATTACATCATCAAAGATCTACTGTCTACCTGCCTCCACATCATGCTTCGTGCCAAGATTCACCCGGATCAGATAAGCTCGGAAACATGTTTGCTTTTCTTCAAAGGTGTATGCCTGTATGGCACTGAGAGACCCATGTCAACAGATAACAGACTCAAGTAACACACACACACACACACACACACACACACACACACACACACACACACACACACACACCCCTGACAAAAATGACCAAACACTTTGAGGTCACAAAGCTGTTTGAGTGACAGCAGGTGAAATAGAACACTGCATAGATCAGGGAAGTGTGACCAGAGGCTGCTTCCCGGACAGTTTTAGAGGCATTTTAACTCACTGAGTGTCCCGTCTGTCCTTCACCGCATCTCAGAGGAGAAAAGAAAACACCTGTCGGTAAGAAAACAGAAGTAAGTTCCACGGAGACCAAATTATATTTCCATTCATTTTGTTTACAGTGGATATAAAGTAGTAAACATAATATTGTTAGTACGTATAGACATAACGCTCCATGTTAGATTAGTTTGGCTGTTTATTTTTATATATTTTTTTTTTCAAAGACCTTACTCTTAACCTGTGTTGACATTTCTTGTGACTGTAGGATTATCACATCCGTTCCAAATCCCCAGTTTGGGCTGATTCATTCAACAAGAAGCATGGTAAGTGTTTCACCTTGCAGATATCTTGCAGAATTTCTTATGTGTCAGACGATATACACATGAGAAGAAATTGCTCTCTCTCTCTCTCTCTCTCTCTTTTGATTATGGATATTATCTGAAATTGTTTGTTTAGTATGACACAAATTCCAACATGCATATTATTAGCACATCTCCCAGAGACCCACAGCAACATACCTGACCTTCTGTTAATGGTCACTGGCTTTTCAAGCTGATTTTGGGCTTAAACAATTTACAATTTGTAATGTAGGCATTTAGCATTAGCGTAATCCAGAGCGATTTACAGTAAGGAAAACACAAGGTTATAAATCAAATGCATATAGAAATTGTAATCTACTGTAGGTCTATATAGGATCATAGGTGAACCAATAACCTATAATCAGTCTTATCTGTACATTGGAAACTATGCACACTGCCAGATCTACAAATGGCCTTGCAAGCAATATGTGATCAACAAAACCTGGTGATTACAGCAGTTATTAGATATCTTTTCCCTCCTCCTCTCCACGGATTTATTTGAAGTCTCATTTCATGGAAAAAAGATTTCTGTGAGGATGCATTCATTAGTAGAGTTGTATCCACCGGCTCACCCACCACGCAACACACGAAAACACGAAAAACAGCTTGATTTGATTACCCTTGATTCGATTCTTTCCCCCCTTCTCTGCCTCGTACAGACACAATATGCAGGTGGTTTTGATAAGGTTGATGATATCATTTAAAAAAACAAAGCGACAAGGAGCCCACATTGTCTCTGGGATGGTGGTCTATAATTTGTGCCATATTGTGTTACCGTTCACATGGAAACTGCTAGTTGCGTGCATCTCATTAGGATAGAATTTCATCAGGCGGATAGTGAGGACAGAATCTTTTCTTTCAGGTGTGTTAGCCGAGAAGATCAAAGCACATGCAAACTTAGCCTATAATGTAATCATTGCTCACAAAAATAAAAAATAAAAGATCAATTATTCTCAGTAAGATTGGTGGTACAACAAGGATATTCTATACATTTGGCTTTTTTAAAGTTTCTTTGAAATTGGAATACTCCCCTGGTCCCCCTCCAATAATGGCTCTTCTTTAACCCCTGACCTGTGTAGGGGCACTAGCTGGCCACCAATCTCCAGTGTCCCATTGACGATATTCAGTCCGTGGCCATCTTGCCAGCAAGGTGCTACCTAGGTGCAACTCCATTGACAGCCCATTCACCCAAACAGAAAAGTCCTATCTGATTGTATTAAACAACATTAAACTCACCAACATTGCAGCTGTGCAAAAAGCTTGAATTCTCCTCTTTCTATCAGCAAGTGTTTGTTTAATAAAAATCCACTAGCCTATAGACTTGTTATGAGATACTTCCTGTCAAGAAATTCCTTGCAGGTGATTTCTTTCCTATAAGTATTGGAGTTTGCAAGCAACCGCCTGCTGCCTCCTGCATTATGTGCAACTTCAAAACAGGTGGTACGCAGGGCTGTTGAGTGATATCCAACGAGCACTCCCAAACTCTGACACTTAGGAAAAAATAACCTGCACAGAATTTCTTGACAGGAAGTAGCTCATAACATGTCTACGGTGAATTTTTATGAAACAAAACCTTTGCCGTTGTTTAATATAATCAGATAGGACTTTTCTGTTTGGGTGAATGGGCTGTCAATGGGAAGTTGCTCCTAGTTAGCACCTTGCTATCAAGAAGGCCGTGGACTGAATATCGTCAATGCAGGCCTGGCCCTTGCATGAATTATATCACTTCCTTTTTTTTGTTTTTTTATATTTTTTTTATCCCACGATTTTGTAACCCATTTTTCACCCCTGTGTCAATCATCTAATGTGATCCTGGGCTCTACACACCCTCCACCAACCTATATCACTTCCTGTGTTGACATTCATTCAATTCATTTGAGTGATCTATAGTCGACATTAATGTGGGAACACAACCTGACAGAAATCAGAAAGGGTATACTCTACATTCTAGATTCTACAAGATCAACCTCCACACCATGCTGATTCAAATGAATGATCAATGGCTCTTGTCTTGACACCTGCACTTAGCAGTAGAGTAGCCTCCTGTCTTGTGTTTCATTCTGATCGCATGGCTGCTGCTGTGACACGTACCTGCTCTCTGCATTAAGTCAGTGCTTGATAATGAGGATTGGATGATCATTCATTTGAATAAGCTGTGTGGAGAGAGAGACCTTGTATAGAGTAAGTTGCTTGCTGCGTTTGACTGCCTGGCCTGCTCTAACTGTATACTGTAATTAAATGTTGAATTATATAATAATATATATAATATAACATATTTGACCCAAAGGCATTAACGATCACTATGCTTTTAACATAGTCTTTCCCCCCAATTCCTGTATAGCCTTTTCATACGCGCAACACTAAGATTGTCACCACGTGCCACGCGCCACACACATACACAATAATGGAGGGAGGTGTGATAATAATGGAGGTGTAATCCTCGTGGAGATGTGTTCCATTGAGTGATCATTTCTAGTTTTCACTGTAGCAGCAGCCGGTAGCTTGACAAAAGCTACATCACTAGTCGACGTAGTCGTGGAGGAACATCAACATCAAAATAGTGAGTTTGAGTGCAGTATATCCATCTCACAAATAAATAATTCGCCACCTTCATCCATTTGTAGCTTTCACAGTCCTGCTTTATTCAGTCACTCGATGAAATGTCCCCCTCAGCCACATATACCAACCATTACAAATTAGCTTCAATGTAGCTAGCTACTTTAAATAAGTAATTTGTAGTTAGTAGCTAGCTAGCTTCTTATTTAGAAAGAGAGTTTTAGTGTAGCTCAGTTACCTTTTATGAATAATAGTAGCCTACTACTAGCTTAGCTAGGTAGCCTACATTTTTTTACTACAGTATCTTGTAACATCTACTGAGTCCATTGGCCCCATGTGCATTTTTTGAGGGGCGCTAGCCCCTCCTATGCACAGCTTTGGCAGTGGAAGCCACGGGTGTCTTTCTCACAGAATTACCAGTCTGGTAACTGCCTTTCTGACAGAATTACCATCGGATTAATGCATTTCTGATAGAAATGCAGTGTGGTAAATGCATTCCTGAACCCTAACCCCTAACCTCACAGACTCTAAAACGTTATTTTATCATCAAATTTCGAAGAACTATACCAACAAGAAGTTTACTGCAGGAAATAAATATTCTGGTTTGAAACTTAATCAGTTTATGAAGCTTACAGACTAAAGATAAAGACCCCTTTGGTGCAAAATACATTTGAAAAAGCGAATACCTTTTTGTTTTATACTTCTATTGTTGTGCTGATGAAGCTCTAGTCTGATCTCTGTGAACCATTCATCATCATGAACAAAAGCAGAAAAGCATGAAAAGAAACAAACAGGAGAAAGAAAGAAAGAAAGAAGAAATTTAAACAGACATCAGAGAGGAGATTACAAGGGCGAAATTGAAGTTGAGGGGGGGAGAACACAATATTCCATGTGATCTCGCACCTGAGCAGGACTATATGAACGAAGCAAGCAAGGCAGTTGTTTTATTGCTTTTCCCTCAAATGATATTTTCCCTCGAGAGGAAGAATCCAAGTACCAGTGAGGAGAAGGACGATCTGGTGTGACATGTAGTGGTGAATCATTGTTCTCCCACTCCTGGGTTGCAGATGGTTCAGCACATGCATCACACACACACACACACACACACACACACACACACACACACACACACACACACGCGCGCACGCACACGCATACACATACACGCACACACACACATGACATGACCAAACACTTGAGGTCACGAACTTGTTTGACTGACAGCAGGTGAAAGAGAACACTGCTATAGTTTATAGTTACTGCAGTGATGTTTGGAGCGTGCGCTCTTCATCAAACAGAATTGTGACATCAGTCAGTGCCTGATTGATGTGTTGAAGCTGTCTGATGATGTCAACAGCTGCAATGCATCCTATGTGATCATGTTGATTGTTGCGACTGTAGGTCGCAGATTACTAGGCCCGACCCTACCTGGGCCCTCATCAAACCCTGTACACTCAAGACACTGCCCCTGCTGCCACCCTTAGATCTCCATATATGGAGTTGACCTGTTCTGACATTCCATATGTTGATCTGACCTCATCAAACCCTGTACACTCAAGAGACGCTCCATATATGGCCAGTACAGAATTCATTCACTATTGATCTGACCCCCCTCCCCATGCCGAAGCGGTCCAGCCCAGCAGTCTGCCATCACCCAGGCCCTCAGGGCGTCTTACTGGTTTATTTGCTTTCTACTCTCCAAATGACATGTCTCTCAATATACTGTGGAAGGTAATAATAATGAATTGCATTTTATAGCGCTTTTCCATGTGCTCAAAGCGCTTTACAATGGTTCATTGATTCATACATTGGGAGGTGAAGTGGAGAACAGTCGACGCCAGCGTCCTCACTTCCCACATTCACACACCAATGGTGGCGAGCTCACACCGACCGACTCATTGGAGGCAATGTAGGGTTCAGTGTCTTGCCCAAGGACACTTCGACATGTAGACAGGAGGAGCCGGGATTCGAACCGCCGACCCAGGGATCATGGGACGACCTGCTCTACCTCCTGAGCCACAGCCGCCCAGGTAGGCGAGGTAGGCTTCAAAGGGCGAGGTCGCTTCTCGCGACCCACAAATAAATCTGAGACCCACAAATGGGTTCCCGACCCTGATTGTGATTTAGGGATCACGATTTTCAACTTTATGTCTATATATTTGTTGTAAGGGCTAAGGACTGTAGGACTACAACCCTCTCTTCACTTCCCGGTTTTGAGCCACTACCCTCATGACAAGCAGGGTTGATAGAATGGTATCTATACTGTAGTAGGCCATATGGGTGTGTACCGTGTGTCAGTGACAATTGTTTCCCTTTTAACATGTGTTTTCTGTTGATCTTTCCTCTGTAGGCGGATAAGGAATACAGAGGCAGCGTTAGACCCTTTGTCAACTTCAACGCCAAGCACGATGCAGAGATCCTCCACAAGGCCATGAAAGGAATCGGTCAGTTATTTTCCTGATTTCCATATAGGCCACAACGTTTGTCATAAAGTCAGTCAGCATTTGTGAGGGTAGAACACTCCACGCTCATTCAACATTCTTATTATTATTGTGCAACGCTTACTCATAAATATACATCACTATCCTTTTGTTACCATGTGTGACTAGATTTGACTGAGAGCCTGCCATCGTGCAACCTCCAGCTATTCACCAGAGGAGGAAAAACTGAATTTATTTATATTTCTTCCACAATGAGTTAATAGCACAGGCAGACTCTTCACATACCAGAGCATGTCTGAAATAAATGTCAGAGCTGAAATCGACATGTACATTTATGAAATGAATGCTTAAACATGTAGCTATGTGTAATGTAATGTTAGAGTCCACAGAAGTGAACCTTTCAAGCCTGTTTTCTCAACTCGCTGTTTTCTGCAAGACATTACTAAATTAAAAAAGAAGATCCAATGGCAGTCCCTCAGTCAAATGTAGTCACATCTTTTTTATGCCTAACTGTATGCGGCTGCATAATGCAAGCCTGTTTGTTTCATTAATCAATTTTCATTAGTCCACTATACTCTGGTCAGGTCATTACCATCTATGTGTTCCACATTACACATTTTATATAAGTATAGATTATTTGGAATTTACCCAGACTTGCTGCACAAATTCAACCATGCAATCTAAGCAAAAATAGCATAACTTGCACCATCTGTCACAAGTTAACTGGCATAGCCTTGGGTAGGCAACCAGGACTGGGCGCTCAGAGGAGTGCACAGAAATCTGAGAATATTAGAATCAGGCACGTGCAGAGAGTGTTATAGAGAGGCAGGGGCTGAAATCCCATAAGAGGGCACTTGTGGCCCAAAATAGCGGAAATAGCAGATCTACAAGCTCAAAACGTGTCGCGCTGCGACGCGTTGAGAGCTTGTAGATCAGCTATTTCCGGGGCGCAACCCTGCACTCTTTATCTACTGGAGATGCGGTGTGTAACGACATGGATTTCGAAAACAAATTAGTTCAGGAGACTTCGGAGGAAAAAAACCTATTCTCCTGAATGCTGCCTTGTTTAATGGGCAGTTGTTTTACAGATGGGTAAAAGGGCAGGGGCTGAAGCCCCCTTTGATGTCTATGTGTGCACGTCCCTGATTAGAATATTCTATCCAACAACAATAGCAACAACGACACTGATATAGATGTACAACGACACTGATTGCTTTTATAGTGTTTGACCTCTGACCTCTCCATCTCTCAAGTGACCTAATGCCCACTACAGCATACAGAGTGGGAAAGCATAATTACAATATTTTGTCCTTTCACAGTTACTGTCAATCAGCTGGCCCCCCACGTAATCAATGTGGTATAGTTTTGAGTACATGCTAATTCGCAATGCAATGGTGCAGCCTATACTTATACTCACTGTTGGCAGACAATGGTTCAAACCCCATTAAGACCCAAAGCCAATTCTAAAACTATACTATATATCTTTCTGTGGCTCCAGATGATCCCTGTGCTTTAGAGTTTAGACCCACTGTTTACCTGTCTGTCTAGCATCAAATGTTGGATGAGTGAGAACCTTCTCAAGCTAAATGAGGATAAGACAGAAGTTCTCATAATCGGTTCTACTGAACAGAAAGAATCAATATTAAGCAGACTTGGCAACCCGACTGTAGAAAGTAACAGTACAGTAAAGAACCTGGGGGTTATTATTGATTCTGAATTGAATTTTAATTCACACATTAATCATGTTACCAAGATTGCCTTTTTTCACCTTAGAAATATTGCACGAATCAGAGCCTATGTGTCCTTGGACGATGCAAAAACGCTAATCCACGCCTTTGTTTTTTCTCGGCTTGATTACTGCAATTCAGGACTTTTTTCAGGACTGCCTAAGAAAACAACTGACAGATTACAACTTGTCCAAAATGCAGCAGCCAGAGTTTTAACTAGAACTAAGATGAGAGAACATATTACTCCAGTTTTGGCATCACTGCACTGGCTTCCGGTTGTTTTTAGGATTGATTTTAAAATGATTTTACTTGTCTATAAAGCTCTCAATGGTCTCGCACCTTCCTACCTACATGACTGCCTGCCTAAATATGTCCCAAACCGCCCGCTAAGGTCTTCCACTGCTGGCCTGCTCGCTTTGCCTAAAAAATACGGGGAAGCAGCTTTTTGCTTCTACGGGCCGTCGGCATGGAACAAGCTCCCACTGTACCTTCGTCAGGCAGCCTCTGTAGACATTTTTAAAGCTCAGCTCAAGACCCACTTCTACAACATTGCTTTTAATTGATCTTTTATTTTTTTATTTTTTGTTATTCATGTCCTCACTGTATTGCATTACTGCTTGTTTTTTTTTTATGTCGTTGCCTTGCTTTTCTTTTATTCTCCATTGTTCTGTAAAGCACTTTGAGCTGCATTTCATGTCATGAAAGGTGCTATACAAATAAAGTTTTATTATTATTATTATTATTATTATTATTAAAAATGTCTTCTAACAGTTTTGTGAGAGACTTATGTTGCTATATATCAGTGGTTGTCTCAAACCTTTTCATGTCAAGGACTCCAAGGAAAGTCTATATGTATTTGGCCCCGGAGTGGGGTATTTTAGTGACAGGAGCAAAGATTTGAATTAAAACAAAAAGAAAATTGGTTTAAAAAATAAATAATAATAATAATAATAATAATACTACATACTTATACCTATATCAATTACACACCCCATGAAACCTTGAATTGAATTCAATGAATTTTTGTTTTTGTCGAATTCCTAAGCCAATCTTTAGGAATGCAACAAAAACATCTGCATGAATTCAAGTCTTCATGTGGGGTGTGTGCTATAAAATAAGACAAACGACTCCTTTCACTGTGCTGGTCCATATGATCCAATCCCCTTGGAACCTTCTCCCCCACCCATTGTGAACTGTATCTCGTTGCTTACAACCTGTACTGTCAAACAACAGAGCATAAAGAAATCTCCAAAAGAAATCTGGAAGTGAATGGGAGAAGATTGCAATCAACCAGTGAGCTGCCTGTCTTTCTAGGCCTCATAACAGCGGTGTGACCCCCGGCGGTCTGACACGGTGGCTCTGTGGTATAATTATACCTTATGTAACGTATCAGTTTGACCCCCCTGGGGAAATAAATGACACATGGCTTGTTTTTTTTTCCTCCACTGTTCTTCAACAAAGGCGCCAGTGATTTTCTTATTTTAGGCACTATTGATTTCTACTGTAGATCATCAGTTTATCTCATCGTTTCACAACATGTTAGTCCAGGAGACTGCTTTCAGAGAGGTCAGGGCTTTGTTTAGATGTTGTGCACGTCAGTGTTGTTTTTGTCAGCAATTTTGGTTTTAGTCATATAGTCTTTTGAATTATTTTCCTTTTTTTAGTTTTCCTAGTTTTAGTCACATTTTTGTCACCAGGAATGTCTTAGTGTCTAGTTTTAGTCTACTAAATCTACGGCTGATTTAGTCGACTAAAATGTATTTTGGCGGGCCTTGATGCCGTCGTAATGACTGATTTTACACTTGTAGATCTGAAAATAGCAGATCTACAAGCCCACAACTCTGCTATTTCCAACATGCAATATTGTAAAATGACTTATACTGGATCTCTTGTCCACTAGGTCCTTGCTAACATTTTAGTCTAGTTTTTATTTGTTGACGAAATTGTCAATATATTTAGTCTTAGTTTTAGTCATCATAGCTCATTTATCAGATCGCTACAGTGTACTATAATACCCATAAGTACAGAATAACTATACATGCAACTATGATGTATTTATTGTGTAAGTATATGCATTGTTACTTTCTCCAGCATGCAGTTTGCCTGCTTTTGCAAAATGAGACGCAGGATTTAATGCCATTTAATGCCATTCCCCAACATCGATATCGTGTTGTAACACATGGGTCAGAGATGCTATATGCGAAAACAGACGTAAGATGTGTATAACATTTAGACAACAACATAATAAGACACACACAAGTATCCTGTGTGTCTCAGGAGGATCAGCGCTGGACAGCACCAAAGGTGGCTTTCAGTCCGATCAATATGTTCAGCACTGGACAGCGCTGAGGCAGCTTGATTCCAGACAAGCTCCCATATGTCATTGCCTCTCCATTAGGCCAAGGCTCAACAGAGACTGTATATTATCCAAAAAGCACACCACAACTGGAGATGCCAACACATTCAGCACAAACATACCGAATAAATAAATAAACAACAACAAAACAAAGGGTGTAGGAGACCCCAGCCAAAAAAAAACAATAGGACAAAGGATGGGGAAGCTAAATAAAACTTTCCCCATGTCCAACCAGATCAGAAAATAATTAACTACTCAAACTAATGTATGTGTCTGACATTGGGGGGGAGGGGTGCTATAGGTTGATGCAGTGGCTCAGAGAGAGTGCAGCACAGACGCACTTAATGTGGTCTGCAGGTTAATATCAGAATACTGATGTTATTGATTTCAGCTGTTCCAATTGCAATTCCAAACATGCGAACATGACACGCTTTAATTACTTCAGTCTAATGTGTTAATAGCTTAATGACTAGGGGTGGTTAGGGCGCCACCCTCCCCCCCCCCCCCCCCCCCCCACAAAGCAACCCCCGACTCTGTAGCTGCTACAAAATCTACAAAGCTACACAGTACAAGTTGAGCTGCCTTCAGTTCAACTGCATGCTTCAAAGCTACAAAATGACCACAATTCCTGCTTGTAAAGCAGCCAGTGTTCATTGTAAACCACCAGGGTTTATTTATTTAAAAAACAATTGCTCATCAGGCGAGCCTAATATTACATAATAAAAATAAAGCATTCCAGGCTGTGTTGATTTTGGCGGCAAATTTTGATTTAGTTTTAGTCATAGCCTTTTGAATGAAAAATATATAAAATTTGAGTAATATTAGTAATAATAGTTACTCATCTGATTTTTTTTTGTTACACAGTTTATTTTGTCGACTAAAATGTATATTGGCAGATTTTCACTTGGTTGCACGCTGAAAATAGCCGATCTACAAGCCATCTGCTATATTCAGAACGCAACCAAACATAAAAATTCCGTTAGTTCTGGATCTCTTCTCCCTAACATTTTAGTTTAGTTTTTATGTGTTGATGAAATTGTCAATATATTTAGCCGTAGTTTTAGTCATCATTTTAGTTTTCGTCAGTTAAAAGAGGTAGTCGACAAACACCTTTTGTCATATAGTTTTAGTCTACAAAATCAACTCTTCCATGCAGGGAGTGCAATGGCGCTTTATTCATCTCTGAACCTTAATTTAATAATGTACTTTTTTTTCTTTGCACCAATACATTTATATACCTTATTTTATTTCTCTCTCTCTATCATCAGGCACGGACGAAGACATGATTCTCATGATTCTGACCGCTCGCTGCAACGATCAGCGCCAGCAAATTAAGGCGGCGTACAAGAAGGCCTACGGAAAGGTAGGCTGCACCACCCGCTTGGGGACCGGAGCGGATCAATATACGGGCCACTCCTCCGCTCTCAATCTGCCACATGATGACGCATGCACGGCCCGAGGCTGCAGCATGGCGGAGGGCTCGGCCATCCATCCACGGAGGCTCGTTGTCCCATGTGGTGCGCTGCAGGGACGTGCAGAGAGTGTTAAGCCCAAACCACACTATTGCAACTCATTGAGTTGCATTAGTGTGGTCTACCTTAAAAACCGTTTTGCCCCAACCCGACCCTTTGGTGTGGTTTGGGCTTTAGAGATAGCCTGGCTCCAGCCCTGATTCGCTAGCCACGCCCATTAAGAAAATATGTTCTGGCGATTCAGGTCTGGACTCAGTCTCTGCCTATACGGCTGCGTCAAAAATCTGAACGCAGCAGCTGATTGGCCATCGGCCTCGTCACTCAACAGTGTCAGACAACAAACATGGCTGCCCCCACTGCAGTAACTCACGACTGTATCAATCTGGCTATTAAATCGACGTATGATACATAGTTTCAGACACGAGAGGTTTTATAAACAGATTTTACCGCTTTTCTTTACATGCTAGTTCAGTCAGACAACTCACGAATAGATTAAACAATATTTATTGCAGAATGAGTAATGAGTGTGCATATGATATTTGACTTGGCGTTCGGCTCTGCTGGATTTCTCCCTGCTCGGCATGATTAAGCAACATCATAAAACATAAGAGCAGGAAGATAGATATACAATAACCCCCCCATGGGGAGCATAGATAGCATAGCCCACCGGTGGTGCTGGGGTGGTGGTGGGAGAAAACATCACATACAACCGGGAACCATGAGCAGAGGAAGGCAGGAAGAGCATGGAGTCTAGTGAGCTTAAGTAGCCTGCCCACTTAGTCAGCTGACTGCCGCATCGGCGAATGACGTGTGAGACTTGCACACACGTATACTCCCACATAGTAATGCAGCATGTTAACCCCTTGAGCATAGTATGGGCCTTTGAGCATGACAAGAACCTCCCTTGAGGTTGACTGACTGAACTGACTCCGCCGCTCCGCGCGCTGCGTTTGATTAGCGCTCATTGGCTGTGTTTGTTTGGTTAGCAAACGGGTTAGCCATAGCCATAGCCATAGCCGCTTTGACGACACCCATCCCATAAACTGCTGCCGTGGGGAGGGCTTTCAGTCTGAATTATGAAGTGAAACAAATGAAATTCCGACTGAGTGTCAGGCTATAAAGAGGCAAGGGCTGAAATCCCCTAAGAGAGGGTACCATTGGACAAAATAGCTAAAATAGCTGATCTACAAGCTCTCAAGAGAGCTTGTAGATCAGCTATTCCCGGGGGCGCAACCCAGCACTCTTTATCTACTGGAGATATACGACATGGATTTCTAAACACATTTGTTCAACGCAAAATTCTGCGTTCAAGTTCAGGAGACTTCGGGGGAAAAAAGCAATTCTCCTGAACGCTGCCAATACATTTAAACACGTATGGCATGGAAAGGAAAGGAGTGGCGTTTGCAATTCTTTCACACCATCAGTAAATGCTGCATGCATGGTCTTGGGAGGGCAGTTGTTTTAAATACGGTTGAAAGAGCAGGGGCAGAAGCCCCCTTTGATGTCTGTGTGTGCACGTCCCTGTTGTGCTGCTTCCTCGCACTCCAGATGAAAATGCTAAAATGTAAAATAACACAGATGCTTTCCTGGCTTTAATGGTGACACCAGAAATGTTTGAATCACGGTTCTGCCTGGTCCGCTTATTTACACGCACGCACGCACGCACGCACGCACGCACGCACGCACGCACGCACGCACGCACGCACACACACACACACACACACACACACACACACACACACACACACACACACACACACAACCTGCCCCCCCCCAAATCAGTATTCACACTCACAACAAAAACACGTACTGTAAGTGCATGCCCTCATAGTACTGTACAAAGCTCCATGCATATACTGTAGGCCTACACATGCCAATATGAGCCACACAAGAATATGAGCACACACACACGCCCGCATGCATTCTATAGGGACACGTGATTCCTTCTCACTCTCTTCTTTGAGAACACTCAGGCCTCACCACCACCAGGAATGCCCAAATCTGTGATTAACTGCATAAAATCAATTTTAGACGCAGCCCTCAATGAGTGAGGTGATGCTGGGTGTATAGTTTATAGGGCAATACCCTATAGTAAATATTGTTAGGGGGCCATTTTCTAGGTTATGCTTGTCTTAGGGTTAGATGGAAGTACAAATGATGTCTGTCTCTCTGTCTCAATCTCAATCTCTCTGAGCTCTTTAAACCTCAAACCTCAAAACCCTTTGACTTTGGTTATTATCTTTTTTTGAACGATAGCGAAAGGATGCCTTGTCCTAGAACGTTTTAGAGACTGACTACTATTGGTTGTGCATTAAGGAATTGGTGGAAGGATGAAAAAGGATGTGATATTGTTGTACTTTTTCCACAAGTGATCCCATAGTGTCTCCTTCTCCTTCTGGGTAGTATGTGGTAGTAATAACAGCAGCTGTATTTGTGTTGCTATGTTACTATTACTTGTTTTATATTGTATTATATTTCTGCTGTCCGGAGGAAACCTCATAACTCCAAAACGTTCATTTTTCAGGAAATGAAAGATTATAATTTTTTTATAGAAATGAATAAAACCTTAGCCTATATATTTTTTAAACGTTGCAATACTGCCTCGTCAAAGTTGGTGTTGTGACATTAGATGTTATCAATTACTTGTATGAGAAGGAGAGGAGTGGTGGAGTTAGCTGTTTTAGCAGACAGTTTGTGTTTTTTACTACTTTCCATTGGTTCAATATTTCCGAAACAACACACGGACGTAATAGCACTGATTTATGGAAAAAAAACAAATAACCTAAAAAATTGAGTTATGAGGTTTCCTCCGGACAGCAACGCCATCATTAATTTGTCCACAGGATCTTGAAAAGGCTCTGAAATCGGAGTTAGGAGGGCTGTTTGAGGACCTCATTGTGGCCTTGATGTTACCGACCATCCAGTACGATGCTGCTAAACTGCACAAGGCCGTGAAGGTAACTATTTTTAGAGTAATGCTTGAATTATACTTAATTGCGTCATGGCTGTGTCACTCACGGATATAGCCATTCTACAAGCTCACAATGTGTTGATTGAGGCTTGTGAAGCGGCTAATTTTGGCGTTCTACGTCTCTTAATCAGGCTTATCATTATGTTCTTCAAAGTGATGGTCTTTTCCAGGACAAACACAGCATGTTGCCTTATTTCATTTAATGGAAAGATATAAATGAGTACAGGCCACAAATGAGTCCAAATCAAGACCTTCCGAGTAAGATTTCCAGAAAGGTGATAAGAAGATAAACATGACAATGACAACATTTCATTCATTAAATACTAATTTTAGTGTGGAGAGAGATGCAGGACAAATGGATCCCGGAGAACTCGCCAGTTTACCAAGTCGCCGTGGCGGAAATTCTTCATCAATATCTTCATCGTTATGCTAAGATGCTGTCTTCATGTCAAACTCACAGATGTTATAGTTCATTTCCAAAGTGATCAAATTATTAGGTGAATACCAGTATGTGAATACCAATGATAAGTAGGCCTACCATTTCAGGATATTGTTTACTAATGAATTTCATTGTTTCGGTACTTTTGTGTTTAAACTTTTAGCATTCCTATATGTTCTCTAGTGTTAACTCTAAACAACTATCCTCTCTCTCTCTCAATTCAATGCAATTGAAATGAAGGTGAAGTCAAACTAAAATGCACTAAATTAGAGTTGGTAAACTGGCGAGTTCTCCGGATATACCAGACATTGCGGACAAATACATGAAGGCATAATGTTTACAATACACTGCTGCATTGGCAACAAACAATGCAGCACAGTATCGTACATACAGTAGAGTCACAACAACAACAAGCAATATACTGTACGGGTGACGGCAGGATTTAATAATGATGACTTCCCTCTAGAGCACATTGTAATGACAGCCATTATTCATGTGCCTTCAGGACTATGCTGGGTTACAGGTCAGGGCAGTTTGTCTTTGAGCTGCTACAGTACAGTATATTGCCCTCCACTGTGTCCCAAACAGTGGCTCAGGACCCATTTGTGGGTCATGGTGGACACATTTTCTGGGTCGCGGGGCTAATTTCCCTTTATAATTTTGTTTCCCATTATATGTTTTGTTTTTAATTATTATTATTTGGGCGGGCGGGGGAGGAGAAAAGATTTTTCCAAAATAATTTCATGAATAAATGAAAAAAGAAAATCCATAGATAATAATATTTAATGAACAATTTGTATTATTTTGTATTAATTAATAAATAAATAAAAATAAACTTTAATAGTAGAAAATATCTGATCTACAAGCTCACAACATGGCGCAAAGCAACATGTTGTGAGCTTGTAGATCTACTATTTTCACTTTTGGGTCTTGAGCTAAATCATCAGGGAACCACTGACTGCACTGCTCTATTATTATCTCTGTGTATAGGTGGTACAGATGGGGATACCTTATCCAGCTCTGGGCGGGAACCCCATTTGGTGTTTTTAGCATCATGTTATACTTTAGATATAGAAAAATAGCAGATCTACAAGCTCATAGCACGGCACCGAGTGCCGCACTACGAGCTTGTAGGTCTGCTATTTTTTAAGTGTGGCGCAAATCTTTGAATATAATTATATTCTTTCAGAGTGAAGGTTTTTAACTCAAATCTTTGCTTCTGGGGGGGGGGAGGTCCGTGGAACATCATATTTTCAGATGGGGTCGGCGGCCAAATACATATATTTTTGGGCGTCCTTGACGTGAAATATTGAGAACCACTGACATAGAAACATGAGGTTTTTCAGAAAACTGTCAGGATTTAGAAGCCATTTTTTTAGAATCGTCCTCAGGTCTAAATGTGTTATTATGCGACGGTTGGTTTATATGTATTCATGAACTCCATGAGCATGATCCCTGCAGGGAGCTTAATTTGACAACTATGGACTGTATAAAGTCCTACTGTAAGGCCTCTTGTGTGGGAGACGACAGGGGCCAAAATAAAGCAAACAAATCAATATGCAGGTTAAAAGCTAATAAAAAAAACCCAACCATTTGAATGAAAATTGCTGGACGGATGAAAAAGAATGCGATGTTGTTGTAATGACAGCCATTATTCATGTGGCCTTCAGGGCAATGCTGGGTTAGGTCAGGGCAGCTGTTTGTCTTTGAGCTACTCTATTATTGTCTCTGTGTAGTCGATGGGACGGATGGGTTAGTTGGTTCAGTATACAGTATGTGTTTATGTGAGCCCTGGGAGGTACTGAGGATCTGAGGACGATTTTACAAATGTCTTTAAAACCTGACAGTTTTCTTGAAAAATCCACTTTCTATGTCAGTCGTTCTCATACATTTTCATGTCAAGGACCCCCAAAAATATATGTATGTGGCCGTCGACCCCCATCTGAAAATATGTTGTTCCAGGGACCCCCCAGAAGCTAATATTTGAGTTAAAAACGTTCGCTCTGAAAGAATATATATTCAAAGATTTGCACTATACATTTTCACAATTTTTCAAAAATACAGATCTACAAGCTCGTAGTGCGGCACTCGGTGCCGCGCCATGAGCTTGTAGATTGCTATTTTTTAATAGCAAAAGTATAACATAATGCTTGAAACACCAAAAGGGGTTCCCGTCATGAATGGGTTAAAGCATAACACACTGCATTGTCACACCCTATAATATCGCCCAATTTAATTAAACGTTGCATCGACAAACTCCCCCAGGCAGCACCTGAGGTCTTTTACATTTTATCATCTGAACATACAGTACATGATCTGTATATTGTTGGTACGGTATTAGGCAAGGAGGTTTTTTTTTAACAATGTAAAGAATCAGCCATCATGCAAACTCTCTTCTATGCCATTGCAATGTAATATGCAGTTAATTATTTGTTTGTTGCTTTCTACTCTCCAAATTACACGTCTCTCAATACCATTGTTGGCAGGGATTTCAAACTAGATTTCTCAAACTTTCTTTCATTCAACAACCGTGCTAATGTTGCAGGGAGAGAAAGACTGTAGCTCGAAGTCCCTGCCATTAACGGTGCATTTTCGAAGTTTCCGACTGCTCGCCTTCGAGACATATGCAGGTCAAATAAGTAGACAGAAATGGTGTCATCTATAGTAAGCATTAATGAGGACAGGACCGAAATATGGAGATGTGGTTGAAAAAAATATGCGTCACTCGTCTAGAAAAACATCTCGGCTGACGCTCTGCAGATTTCATCCAGATGTTCTGCTTGGTTCTCCAGGGAGCCGGTACTGATGACGAGGTGCTGATTGAGATTCTGGCCTCGAGGAACAATGAAGAGATCAAGAACATCTGCAAAGTCTACAAGAAAGGTACGCTTGTCTTGCGGCTCAGCAGAGGTGGAAAGTAACTAATTAAGCAAACATTAAGCAAAAATAGGCAAACATTTGGCAAAAATACAATCTCACAAGGTGTTGTGAAATTGTGGTCTTGTAGTTTGGTTATTATCAGCGTTTAATTTTGTGTACAGGGAAAAATGAAGTTAGGCCAATATAAACTCTACACAGGGTATATACCATATAGTCAACAACAGTATATAACTTAAGTTATATATATTACATATTATATATATATTAACTTACTTTTATCTTTAAGGGAAACTCTAATGCGTTTGATGTGCATTTCAGTGAATTGTTGATTGTTACCTATTAGAAACAACAATATTAATAGTACAATAATCCATGCAGGCATTTCCCTTTCTGTCTGTGTCAGCGTTTATCTGTGCTCCTACAATTCCCAGCATTGTGTGGGCAAGTATCGAACAAAGTAGTTTTGTCATCATTATTACGAGTGTAAATTTAACTGAGTGTAAAAACAGATAAGAGTTGTTAACCCATTCTGGACGGGAACCCCTTTTGGTGTTTTAAGCATTAAGTTATACTTTAGCTATTGAAAAATAGCAGATCTACAAGCTGGTCTGCTATTTTTGAAAAATCTTGAAAATGTGCCTCAAATCTTTGAATATATATTCTTTCAGTGTTTCAGTTTTTAACTCAAATCTTTGCTTCTGGTGGGTCCCTGGAACAACATATTCTCAGATGGGGGTCGGCAGCATATTACATATAGTCTTTTTTTTTTATGGTACGTTATCAGCACCCTTTTATTTTCCACTGGAATAGCTGAGTAGTTATGTACGTCACTGGCAAATCAAGTGTAATGAAAACCTCGACATTAGCATCTTGGGGCACTATCATAAATATTATATACCTTACGTAACCTGTATTGAATCATGATGAAAACAACATACGATACTGTACCATTGTGGGAACCGCTCTATGCTTTTATGTGACTGGGGGGTGGTGTGTGTGTGGGGGGGGGGGGGTACACAATTCATACTAGCAATGCAACAAGGCACGAGGGGCCAGAGCCAAAAAGACTATATGAGCCGGACAGAAGAGAAGGCCAGGCCATCCGCTAGCCTTGCTAATCGAATATGTGTGGTCGGTCGGAGACCTTCTGAAAAACAGAAGCTTGGCCCACTTGGGTCGATTGCAACCTTTGATGGTTAGTGAGAAGTGTAAGCAATCTTCCTTCCCTTCTTCTCTTGTTTCCTTCCCAGAGTATTCTAACAAGCTGGAAAAAGATATCTGCGGAGACACCTCAGGACACTACCAAAAACTGCTGGTGATCCTATGCCAGGTAAGGAGAATGTGACGACGAGAGGGCTGGGGGGGGGGGGGGGGGGGCAGGGGGGGGTAAGAGGGAGGGCGGTGGAAAGACGTATACGAGGCGGGTGACAGCGATTAAGTGAGAGAGAGGGCGAACAGGAGAGGACAGCTGGAACCACAGATCTTTCCTTTCCTGTTAATTAGAGTCTCTAATCAGGATGCCATTAGAAAGTCATTTGAGGTTTGGGTGGAAATTAGGGAATGAAGGAGAAGGGGGTTGGAGGAGTACGTGCCACTATAACTATGACACTGTAAATGTCAAGACAAGGTGGAAAGGGAGGAGGGGTAGGGAGGGAGTAAAGGGGGAACAGAATTATTAGGAGATGGCAGAGGAAACCTGAGGGTGATGGAGGGAGCAGGGGAGAGAGTGATGATGCACTATACAACCTCCACGTCTCAGGTGTAAGTTGGTATTAGAGGCAGAATGTAATCATGGGTCGTATGCCACTCAGTATAGTAATGTAATCTCCCTTTGGTCGCCTGATCTGACAAGCATGAGATCACTTCACCACATTTCCAATCACGTCTGACCTTCTGCTTTCTGTAGTACATCGGTCAATCTACTATGGTAAATCTGTCTGTTTGTGTCTGTCTGTCTGTCTGTCTGTCTGTCTGTCTGTCTGTCTGTCTGTCTGTCTGTCTGTCTGTCTGTCTGTGTATTGATTTCGCCATCAAGGGCAGCAGAGAGGAGGAGGTAGAAGAAGACAAGGTTGAGAAAGACGCCAAGGTAAGGACCTAAAGCGACACCGTTTTAAATTCAAATTCAGATTTTAGTTTAGCATTTTTCAATAATACTTAAAATGCAGGGGGACAACACAAGGCTTATTTCTTAGTTTTGCATAATCTGACTCATAAAGTCACTCATTATGGTTAAACAGTGCCCCCTGTCACTGTGAGAAACAATCGAACCTCAATGTGATGTCACCACCGCTCCCCCTTAGACCCCTATTAGCTGCTGTGAGGCTCTGCCTTTCAGTTCATTTTTGCTCTATGTCTTCTCGTTTGTGAAGAAACAATACATCAGTCGCTGCCTAGCTTAGATGCCTATAGCTTAACTGTCCCACTCTAAAACAGCAAAACAAAAAAAAAACTGCAGACCTTCTTGTCTGAACTTACGGTGGTCTGAGTTATGGCAGGCTGCTATCAAGACACATGCCCGTCTTCGCTCACTACCTAGGAGTACTAGAAATTGGATTGTATTTCCACCCCTTTGCTTGGTACCGGGATAGTAGGAGGCCAAGGAGCTGCATGGGATGGCTCAATATGCCCCCATCTAGGTCTCTGACTGTCGCTCACAGAGGGATAGTAGGAGGCCAAGGAGCTGGGATGGCTCAATATGCCCCCATCTAGGTCTCTGACTGTCGCTCACAGAGGGATAGTAGGAGGCCAAGGAGCTGGGATGGCTCAATATGCCCCCATCTAGGTCTCTGACTGCTTGGTACCGGGATAGTAGGAGGCCAAGGAGGCTCAATATGCCTCCATCTAGGTCTCTGACTGTCGCTCACAGAGGCCACCTTTTCTGCAAAGGCCGAGGGTTGCGACATGAATGAATGAGCCTGTATGCATATCAAGGCTTCACCTTGCTATATGACCTGCAGGTGTTAAGTGACGTGTGCGTGTGACTGTGACGTTTAAATAGCGTCCCACCAGAGGTCAAATCACCAATGCAACACTGTGAGAGTCAACTCGCAGCTAGTCGTCGCAACTATAGTCGCAAGTCATGTCACCTCTCTGTAATTTGAATTCATCCAGGACCATTATCCATTCCATTCTCTTTTGGACTGCTTCAGGACATATGACAGTATAGCCTATAGCCTATGCCTACAGACTACAACACTTAACAGGTCACACGTGGACCATTGATATGCATTATGCACAAGTCAGCAGCTTGGTAAAAGATGCGGATGGGACAGCCAATTGTTGTCGGAGGAGCAGATTACTTTTCTTACTGTACCTCCGTCTTTCAGCAGCCTAACCTGCACGGGTAAGAGCTCTATATTGACTGGCCCAGTTGCCCAACAGAGAACAGACGCTACGCTTCTGCTTGGCGTATCGTATGGGACGCGTTTACTTGTAAACGTGAGGCGTACGTGTGCGTGCGTGTGAAAAAAATACTGGGCCCACGCCATGGTAGAGAGCCCTCATCCTCAACTTTTGTTTGCGTCTATTCACCTTATTCTCGGCTCTTCTCCAGGGCGGTGCCATTGCCCTTCTCTATACAGCTTAATTAGACTGCAGGTGTAATGTGGGTATAGTCTGTTTGGTGCCAGATTTAGCAGGAAACTAGATATGTTGGAGACAGTGAGAGTGGGTTCATTATTAGGACTATTCGGATTATTACCTCCAAACACAGATGCTTTGCAATAGCTCCACATGCAAGAGAGAGAGCTATTTTAAAGAAAAGAAAGTATGTTTTAAAATTGCCATATAACGATGGCATGGCCAAAAATAATTAAATTGGAAACTCAAATTGGAAACTTTTAAAATGTCAACATGTTATCTTATCAGTAGTGCCAGCTGTTGCTGGAAGCTGGTCTCCAGAGAGCCATAGAGAGGCAAAGGCCATGGGAGCTCTGCATGGGCAGTCTTAGATTAATGAGAGATCAATAGATTTAGAGACGTCCTGATGGAATGGAAAAATTTGTTCAGAACCATTTCTGTGTTATTGAATTTTGATCTGAATACAAAATGTCCTAATTTTTCTATTTTTATATATATATTAGTTGTGCTGAAACATTTTCATTCCATGGGCCCCCAATTTTTATTTGGCTGTGGACCCCCATCTCAAAATAGTTTTTGGAACATGAGGCCGTAAACATTAATTAACTAAACACACAGTGTGTGCGTGTGTGTGTGTGTGTGTGTGTGTGTGTGTGTGTGTGTGTGTGTGTGTGTATCTGTGTTTGTTTCATTTCAGGACTTGTTTAAAGCTGGCGAGGGAAAGGTTGGCACAGATGAGGAGAGATTTGTCAACATCCTTGGCAACAGGAGCTTTGAGCATCTTAGATTAGGTGTGTGTGTGTGTGTGTGGGGGGGGGGGGCGGGGATGGGGGTTGTGCATTCATGTGTGCGTGCCTGACATTGATTGATTGAATAATTGACAGTTTAAGAGTACAGCAGTGTGTTTAAAAAAGCCAAATGCATAATCGCAAAAAAGCAAATTAAAGGCTTGTTTCCTGTGGCCCAGGTAAACATACAACATCAAGACAAGCAACAATACGAAAAAAACACATACAAAATAATATATAGAATATGCATTTCAGGGTCACAGCTAGAAGGTCCTGGGTTCGATTCCCGCTGGGGACGCTGTGGGCACTGGGGGCGTGTTTGTATGTTCTCCCCGTGTCCCCTAAGGTAGTACCCTCACAAAAACATTCAGTAATCCTGGTCTCTAAACTACCTCCCCCTGGCCAGCTGATGGAGGGGAAAGGAACTGGTCGGAATAACGTGTTCCTTCCACGTGCTACGTCCGGCCGGGGAAACTCCCTCCTGTCAGATGAAAAGAAGCAGCTTGGCCTCCTCATGCATAGAAGGAAGCATGAGGTCAGTCCGCTTCCCCCCCGGGTTGGCAGGGGAAGTGTAGCGCCCAGGATTACATTAGATAATTGACACTGGGTGAAAATCGTGATATAAAAAAATAATAATATGCATTTCAATCTATTCATGCCAGTATATAGTGGAGGACATTGTTTTGCTGCAGCTTCACTCTGGATGTGTCACTTATGATCACTTGTGTGGGATTTCACACATTTAGGACATTTTCAACAGAGCACGTTGTTTTTGTATCAGTATATCAAGTGTTCAATTTGTAAAAAATAAATAAATCGAAGGGGCACATTTTCTTCTCATACAACAAAAAACGAAAATAGCTGATCTACAAGCAAAAAAAAAGGAATTGAATTGAATTTTGAACGTTTTTTTCCCCTATACAGTATTTAACTTCCCTATTCTGGGATATGCGTTCAGCAACAAATAACAGTGAAGCTCACAACATGTTGCACTATGACATTGTAAACTTGTATATCGGTGGGACTTCAAAAGCAGAGGCATGAATTTCGCCCATCATCATCATCCATAGCGCATCAAAACCTCATAAGTGTAGTTTAGATCGCTGAGTTGGAATAACTTCCACAGTTCCACACCCGATTCATTGTCTCGTTTCCCCCACAGTGATGGCTGCCTACAAGAAGATATCTGGGAATGAACTTATAGATATTATTGAAGGCGAGACCACTGGGAACTTGGAGAACTTGATGCTTGCTATCGGTAAGACCGTTGTTGTACTACTAGGGATCATGGTAGAGCCATTTACGTTTGTATATTTGAATGAAATACTGCAACTACATTGTTAGCCATTTATTTTATTGGGGACAGTTAGGTCAGTCAGTTATCTGACAAGAAAATCTTTGCACATAATTATCGTCACCCTTTTTTTTTTTTTTTTTTTTACATCACAAAGCATCACAGAAACACATACATAAAAGCAACAACGTACACCCCCCCCCCCCCCCAAAGAAACAAGGACAAACAAAGCCACTTTCAACCCTGTCACAAACTTGGGCATGTTGTGATTTATTTTTTTAATTAGCAAAAAAGATCTACAAGCGTTGTGAGATCGTATAGATGAGCTATATAAGTCTCTACACTGTAGGTTAAAGAGAGGTCAACGTGGCAAACATTTCACATTCAGTATTAATATCGTAACAATGGTTCATTCATTCATTCATTTATCCATTCATTCAATCATTCACATTTCCCACAGTGAAATGTGCAAAGAGTGTCCCAGCCTATTTGGCAGAGGAATTACGTGCTTCTATGAGGGTAAGTATCTGTTTCCACACTATGTTCATATCGATAAGGCTACTATTATTGACCCACGACAAGTGCTAAAGTTGCTGCATTTGTTCCAAAGACAAGTTTAGTCTGATGAAGAGAAACAAAGAAACAGTTGCTGCTCACTCTCTGATTGCATAATTTATTGATTGTATTCACTCATCCTGTCTTCGTCTTATCAAGTATCAAACCAGAGCTCGTGTTAGGTTCAATAAATTATAGGAACATGAGAAGTGGTGTGGACCGTGGAGTGTAAAAGAAAATAATAATCTGTGATTAACGCTCAAAGAACAAAAGTGGAAGATAAGATAACCATGATGGATGATGGCATCAGCTTAGCTGAGTATAGTTAATTCAAGGGGGGGGGGGGGGGGGGGGTTAGGGTTCTTGAAGACTCGTACGCTGAGTTGGCGGTGCTCAGATTTGAACCCATGAACTTGTGATCCAAAAACGAGAGCTTCACCTACTGAGCTATGCAGACACAATCACTTGTTCTATGTTCTATTGTAAACAGCAAAATAATTCAGTGTTTTTAATGTCAATTGTATGTCTCCTGGTTTTGGGGATGTCATTATCCATTACTACAGTGTGTTTGCTGTTCATGTTTTCACACACAAACTTCTCTTCAACTGGGATTTCAGATAATGTTCCATTTATTGTGTATAGAACGTTTTACACAAATTGCTCAAAAATCCAGGCAGAATAAGCATTTTTCAAACTGCTCAAAATGGCGGAGGGCGGAGTTACTGGACAAAGTAACAGATGTGTTCCCCATGAGTCAAGGAACACGTGGGAACAAGACCTTTTGCCAAACGACTGGTTTTAGTGCTATTTGGCATGATCCTCTACCATACTCTAAAGTTTCATAAGTATGTGACGCTGCATGTATTATGGGCAGAAGAAGAATTTTCACAAAACAGCAATTTTCATTGGCTCATAAAACCTTCATTTATGCACTTAAAAATGTACTTTCGATTAGATGTAGAAACTTTCGTGCATTTTCATCAAAGATCCTGGGAGGAGATAGATTTGAACAGTTTTCCATATAATTTAAAATGGCGGGTGATCAAAGGTCAGAGGTCGAAAGCAAGAACACGATACTTGTCGGCATGAGGAGACGCGTGTTTGTATCGAAGTTTCATTGCCGACAGTCAAACGGTTCATGAGCTATGCGCGTTCAAAGTTTGCATCTTCAATTGAGTGCTATATCGCCACCCTTTGGCAAATGGTCCTTCGGGTATGGTCCCCTTAAAAATAAATCTGTTCACTTCTCTGACACTTGTCTTTTCTGTACTTTTCCTTTCCTGTCGATATGCCGGTACTGTCAAATAAAAGCTGCTTCCAGCTGCTGATGTTGTGTTTGTGTGCAGCGTGCCGGGACCGATGACGGCACTCTGATGAGGATCATGGTGTCCAGGAGCGAGGTGGACATGCAGGACATCAAGGCCTACTTCACAAAGACGTTTGGACAATCGCTCTATACCTGTATCAAGGTACTGTACGCCAGACCACAAAGTAATGATGGGTCTTACTCAAATAAAATGGTATGTAATCTCTGGGAATTTACCGAAAAAGTGAGTAATAATTGCAAATGGGTGTAGAATCTCTACTCCACCTCTTTCCCCCCCTCGACTTCCTTGACATCCATCATCTAACCCAATGCATTTCAAATCACTTGCTGGACATAATGGATATGCTTCAGTTCCACACCACTCATGTCAGAGCGGTGATGGAGAGAACAGTTGATTTCTTTCCAAAGCTTTGCTCAGATTTATTCAACAGATTTATTTGTTTTGCCCCCAAGATCAGTGCATAATTACTGTCTCCACCAGCCACGGCATGTGGAGAGTAGGCTACTCCGTCCGTGCGTGTGTACAGCTAATCTCCGGCAATATTAATCCAGTCCATGCCAACGGACGGAGTGCAAAACATACTCTCCCCATGCCTCGGGCTGGTGGAGACAATAAACAAACGCTTATAAAACACTAAAACACAGTTGTCAAAAGCCAATGAATCCAAGTGGAGACTACAAAACTCTCAAGCTGTATTAAAAGATACACGGTATAAACAACGTATGAAAAAATATCTAAAACGATCTTATAACAATATCATATTAACACTAAGATATTATAATAATATATTAACACTAGTATTTGCCCTATTCTTGCAACACTGATGACTCGATCTGTGGTAGTAATTACTTCATAAAACTAGTTCATATATATATATATATATATATATATACAGTATATATATATATATAGGCCTAACCTTATTGTAAGTCAACATTCCTTTATATTAACGTATCATTTCAGAATTCTAGCAGACATTTTTTGGGTGTCAGCTCCACAGTTAGTGTCCCTCTTAAACCTCAACATGTAATTGGTCTCTAAACTGCTTCCCTCTGGCCAGCCGGGGCGCCTGATGGAGGGGAAAGGAACTGGTTGGAATAACGTGTTCCTTCCACGCGCTTCGTCCAACCAGGGAAACTCCCCCCCTGTCAGGTGTAAAGGAGCAACTTGGACACTCAGGCATGAAGGAAGCATGAGTTCAAGTCCGTTGCTCTCCCCATGTCCCCCATATATGGGGAGTGGACTAGGTTGGCGGAGGGTGTGTAGAACCCAGGATCACATAAGATAATTGACACCGGGGTGAAAAATGGGTTTTTCAAATTATATATATAAAAAACATGTAATTGCTACATAAAACAATAAATGTGAAATGAAGAAGACAAGAAGAGGAGGAAGCCTTAAATTGCTTTCTCATTGACTTGTATCTTGAAATGATATAATAGGATGTTGTTAGCTGTCAACAGCCTACAGAGAAGGCCTCGACACATAAGTTGCCTTGTTTGTTTGTCCTGAATTCAAAGTAGAGAGAGAGAGAGAAAAACAAAACGCTGCAGATCTGTGTCCGTGATTACTATTTCTCGTCATAGACATACAAAGCCTCCTGGGACTCATTAGCTGAATCTGTGCCAGCCAGTACAATGGAGACTCAAAATATGTGACAGGTATTTTATTCGGGTCAGTTGCACTTGCAGCGCAGGTACAAGCACGTGAAGATTATGTATAGGCTGCACATTTTCTTTCCTAGAAATGCTGTCGATATGTGTACATATTAGTACATGTTTTTCCTTGGAAATAAACCAAAACTAAAAAGTTCATGACAGCTCGAGATTAATCATGTTGGCAGTCGATAGGTTGTCTGTCATAAATTCAGTTTGCGCTACTTCACTTCACTTCACAATTACCGGATGTTTTACCTCGGAAATAGAGATTAATTAGTACATACACCACTATGTATCAAAATCCCACTTTTTTTTGACAACTTGTCATAAGACCGACATTATTCTTGGAGCTGACAGCTCCTGGCCTGACAGTCTGTCTATCATGATATTTAAATGTTCTCCACAGTTGTTGAGGACAACATGCACTAGCATAGAAATAGTCTGGGTTTTTTGCATTTTTTTGCATTTTTTGCGGTTGACAGCATATCTGTTTGCCATGTAGTTGGCTCCCCTTATGTATCAGAACACGAAATGATGTGCTCCGCTGGAAAAAACAAACAAATAACAAATAGCCCTATCAAATACTAGTTTTTGTGTTTATTGATTTGGTCCGACATGCAGACAAGACGAGATCAAACAAAAACAGTAGACACAACACAATGTTTGTAAATACATACATCAAAGATGCGATTATAATTTATTTCTAATGGATGAAGCCTTGGCCTGGAAGAGAGGTGGTCTAGGTGGCACGGTGGCACAGTTGGTAGTGCTGTTGCCTCACAGCTAGAAGGTCCTGGGTTCGATTCCCGCTCGGGGCGCTGTGGGTGCTGGCGGCGTGTTTCCTCCTCCGCGTCATCAGTGCCCATACCCGAAGGCGGGGTTGGCGAAAGGGCCTTTCTGTGTGGAGTTTGCATGTTCTCCCCGTGTCCCCTAGGGTAGATACCCTCACAAAAACATGCAGTAATCCTGGTCTCTAAACTGCCTCCCCCTGGCCAGCTGGGACGCCTGATGGAGGGCAAAGGAACTGGTTGGAATAACGTGTTCCTTCCACGCGCTACGTCCAACCAGAAACTCCCCCCTGTCAGGTGTAAAGGAGCAACTTGGACACTCAAGCATGAAGGAAGCATGAGTAAAGTCCGTTGCTCTCCCTAGGTTGGCGGAGGGTGTGTAGAGCCCAGGATCACATTAGATGATTGACACAGGGGTGAAAAATGGGTTACAAAATCGTGGGACAAAAATATAAATTATAAAAATAAGAAGAGAGGTGGTCTCCAACCTTATTAGAGTGTTTCAACCCTCAACCACTACACTCTCCAGTTGGCGGGTCAGCAGTGATTGGCCAAGTCACTGCCCCTCTCCTCCAGGCTTCCAGCTATAGACGAATCAGCGGAGGGCCGCATCCTGCCAGCCAGGTGCAGCAAACCAGTGCTGACTACACGCCCCCGCGCATCCGCCCACTGTCCATTATCTCTCTGCCTTTTGTGTTCTTGGGGGACTGCAGGTACTGAGAGGTCTCTAGGACTATGGTTTGCCTCTACTCCTGCCTCCTGCCTGTCCTCCTACGTCTCACCAGACTGCGTCTGTGCGGTGTGCATGCGTCCATCCTTGTCCACGCTTGGCCTTACTCTGGTGTATTTGAGTCAAGGAAGCCTTCTCTGAGACTGTCACAGTCATTGTTGTTGTCGTTGAATCTGTCCTATCGAGTCTCTCTTCCTCCTCCTCTCGGGAGACTCTGGGGGTATTGCTCATTTGTACGTTCTGTAGCTTGCTTGGTGCCCTCTTGCGAGTCCAGCGTCACTGACCTTCCTCGGTTGCCATCCAGACTTTAAACAAATAAAACAAACAAACACGAGATTATGCATGATGAACTCAACATTAATTCATAATTATGAGGATGGTACCAGACACAATTCCAAAGTTGGGCACAATAACAATCAGCAGTCAATCGACAGTCAACACACAGGAGTCAAGATGACACTGAAGGACCCCAGATGTTCTCAAATATTGCTGAATTAGACCCAAAGTTCCTGAGAAGTGAATCTGCGTCTGATAATGTTTGTGTAAAGTGCTGACCCTTTCTGACCCTTTCATTTGGTGTTTTTCTCTTTCTATGGATTGGTTGAGTTACCGCTCCGAATGCGAGAATCCCAACGGTCCGATGCGGGACATGGCTATCTACGTTTAGCGCATGTTTTTATTTATTACTTTCAATCGCCTTTGTACACACCCGGACAATAGATCAAGCAGCCCCGATTCATCCCACAACACTCCGGTCAAAAAAAATTAAAGCCTCTCCCCCTCCCTTCCTGAAAACAGGACGGGAGGGGCGCATTGTGTAGAATAGTCTCTATCAGATAATGGCGGTGCCCATGCGAGCGTACTCCAGTCAACAGAATCAAACTGCATAAATTAAGATTTATTTTGAGGTATGCGGTGTGCTTCTCGCTATAAGAGAATATTTGCTGTCTGCCTTGGAAAAGGTTGGTCGTCCAATGCTATCAGCGTAGTGTCAGGCTGCGGTATCGTTAGCACGCGTTGGGAAAGTACATTTCTCCAAGTTCCAGTTACACCGGCTGAGTGTCGCCATTTCCTGTACCCGTCGTAAAAATAAAGGCTCTCCAGCAGTTCCTATACAGTCCAGCCATGTACAATTTAGGCATTTAATCCAGCTCGATTTACAGTACTCTACTAGGTTTTGACCTCTCTTGGTTTCTTTTCCCTGCAGGAGGATACAGATGGAGACTACTGTAAGGCTCTGTGCTACCTCTGTGGTGGACAGGATTTACAGTACTCTACTAGGTTTTGACCTCTCTTGTTTTATTTTCCCTGCAGGAGGATACAGATGGAGACTACTGTAAGGCTCTGTGCTACCTCTGTGGTGGACAGGACTAATGACCACACCTGGACATTACACGGTGCCTACAGTGTGATGGCCACTGCAAGACAAAGCTATATGTGAGATGAGGCTATCAATTCATAATTGCTAATACTCTCTTGAGTTTATGCTGTTGATTTAATAAGTTAAATTAGGTTGCTTGTAATTTTTGTTATTCATGTTATCAGTAGTTGGAGTGCATTCTATTAAACTCTCTTGATGTGTACTTTGTCTTAAAAATAAATCACTAAACCTGCTCTAAACATCTCTGGGAGAATCTGTTTTTAATATAGTTCAGCACTGTCATTCCAACTATAAAGAAAATTGAATGTTTATTTATTAGTAACATAACTAAGTTGTTTGGCATTCGTTCACTCATAAAGCTGCCATGGCTGCGGAACACTTAATTCCACAAGTAAATTGTTGCCTCAGCATATGCTTTATCAGCATAATGCTTTATCAATGCCTTTACCCCATTGCTATGTGCCTTCATAACACAATACCAAAACAATGTCATCACATTCTCTCTCTCACTCACACACACACACACACACACACACACACACACACACACACACACACACACACACACACACACACACACACACACACACACACACACACACACACACACACACACACACACACACACACACACACACACACACACACACACACACACACACACACACACACACACACACACACACACACACATTTTTGTCATATATTTAGTCAACAAAATTAGCACTGGCTGTTAGCATAATGAAATTAAACGGCTGAATTGACTCAGTTCATTCATACATCAATATATTTATGCATAGCCTACTATAAGGCTTCTCAATAATGGCTTGTACACTTTGTACTGTATGAATGCAATGTGTCAAATGCAAGTTGTTGAATTATTAAAAAACCTCATGTCAACACTGTTCCGGCCCTTCATTAATTACAAATGAAACCTGTCCCGACTTGATTTGCAGTGTGGCTGTCGGTGGTCAGGTCAATAAGTGATGAGATGCTATTTGAAATGGTTGTGCCTCAATTGGCTTCTATTGCCTCTAATCGGGGAGCTTTAGTTCAACTGATGTAAAATGACACTGCTTTATTGACGCAGTTACCACAAGGTGGCAGGAAAGTCTGAGGCAATCAAAAAGCATTTGCTTACTTGGATGTCCCCCATTTAGTGGGCAACATAGTCCAAGATAGTAGGCCTAACATGCTTGTTGTTGGACTAGCATTATGTTGAACATCTGTTTATCTCCACCCGGCCAGTATAGGCAGATACCGGTAATGATGTTTTCGGCTTTCCTTGTTCACCGTTCAAACTTGGACTGGTAAATGTAATATGTGCCTGCATGTGAACGTGTTGAATATGTACAGTGACTTTCGGATTTAAAAGCGAAGAGGATAGGTACAAAGGAAGCTTACCACACAATTAAGGCCTTATAAATAGATAAAATACAATGTTGCTCTCTACAACAACTGCGAGAGATGCAGATGCAGCGTTCAGCGTGGAGAGCGAAGTGTACAGCACATCACCATAGTCAAAGAGTCGCACACGGCACCCCATGTCATTTAAATATTACAATTTGGAGTGGGAGAATTTTGATAGTCCAGCAACACCATATCTTAGTCTATTCAGGAATTTTCAACAGTGCTATATCTTGAATGCATTGCATATAGCTCTGCTCCAGCATGGAGCTCCTCACTTGCATTTAGCCCCATTGTTGTTCTTGATGGATGTTTGCTCAGTCTTTCTTCCCACTAAATGGCTCTTTTCCAGTTTTCCTGCTTGCATGTGCTCGATGTTTCAAGGGAGGGTGACCCACCTTAGGGAGCTCTTTCAAGACTTTAGATCACTGGTTCCCACACACCGGGTACTACATTTGTGGGTCACAGACACCTTTTTTGTTTCCTGCATTTTGTTTTTAATTATTATTTCAAAACATTTTCCAAAAACAGGAAATCATGAATTAAAAACTAATACATGTTTTTTTTCATGAAGAAATAAAGAGAAATCAAAGAAATTTGAAAACAAATGTTTAAGAAGTAAATGGCAGATCTACAAGCCCACAACGTGTCGTTTAGCGCCGTGTTATGAACTTCATAGATCGTTTTCTTTTCATCGATTTCATCGATGGGGAAAAGTTGCAATGCGAAAATGGCAGCCATCGTTCTCACGATAATACAAATCTAAATATTAGTTTAAACTGCTCACAGTGCTCCTATGAGACACAGATTGAGTGGGGGAAAATGGTGGTATTTTATCATGAACATTAGTGAGGACCAATTATATGAAGATAAGTTGAAAAGTAGTGAAATGGTCCTTTAACACATGCCATAGTATATTATTTGAACACCCCAGCCTGTCTCCTCCGTGAGGAGGAAGCCCAAAAAAACCTTGGTGAGGCCTTTAGGAGGGCCATTATAATCCACCACTCCTGAATGAAGTGCCCATGGTGCTGGGAGTCAGAGCCAAGTCCTTCCACGCGCCAGAATCTGGTTCTCCCAGTCCTGGCAGAGTAGTTCCGGAGCAATGGATTATGTGGCCTTGGGTCTTTCCCTATAGTGGGACTGATCGAGGGTTGCTACTGGGACGTAAGTCGGGACTTGATCACCCCGGCTGGGTCACCTGAGTGAGGAGTGTGATGTTGCCAGACCCGAAACCCTGTTGACATTACAGTGTCATGTACAGTAACATCACTGAGGATACGTCCCAGACTCCCAGGTGCATCCATGCGATGTTTTTTAGTTATAAAATAAAGAGATATTAGACTACATGTACTTTTGTGGTAAAATGTTCCATAAATATACGTGATCTGTACGTAAATCCATAATGATTTGCTTGAATTGAACACTATTTCCAAGTGGGTTCTATTGCAAACCGTGAAGCGCAACTTGTGCTCACAAGAGAGAATGTCCAAAGATGTGGGGAATGCAGGTAGAGATTCCTGAAGAAGAGATTATTCAGAAACACCTGCCTATACAGTACCATTACATAAGTACTGTAGTTATTCCTACAAATGTTAAGGCTCAAGCTGGAAACTCCTTTCATGTTTTGACAGGAATCTTCTCCCTGTGGTTTTAGTCTAGGAGACAGCGATGTGATTCAGACAAAGTAATGTTTCGGAGGGGGGGGGGGGTGCTCTTTCTTGCACTCTTTATCCGTTTGTTTTCTGTGCTTGCCTTGTTATTGTTGTTTTGAATACTATGCTATCTATGTCTACTCAGGGACCCCACTTTGAGAAACATTGGTATGCAAGGGATAATGTAGTCATTGTTGAAAAATAATCACAGACAGGGTGATTGTGATTAACATTTTCAAATTTGAGAAATTTAGAATGGGGGTCAATGGCAAAGTTTGCACGTCAAAAAATCTGTTTCATCTAGAAACTCTATTCACACTTTTTATAGTTCAGCTTACTGTGGACACACAAGCTGGAACTTTTTACTTTGAAATGTTTTGTAGTTTCTGAGTTAATTAACTTAAACGCCCAATGCATTATCAATGGCAATAGCACAAACTGTGGCATGCTACTAGTCCTACATACTTACACCTATAGAAACCCCATTCAAACTTTGCTGGGTTCATATTACGGTGGACGTGTTTGCCTGAAAAGGAATCTTTGAAATGTTTCATAGTTTTAGAAATATAGTTCTTTCAAATCTGATACATTTATAATGGGGCTCAATGGCAGCTCTATGGCACGTCAAAAAGTCACTTTCACCTAGAAACTCCATTCACACTTTTTATAATTCAGCTTACTGTGGAGACACATGCTGGAACCTTTTACTTTGAAATGTTTTGTAGTTTCTGAGTTAATTAACTTAAACGCCCAATGCATTCTCTATGGCAATAGCACAAACTTTGGCATGCTACTAGTCCTACATATACTTACACCTAGAAACCCCATTCAAACCTATTTAGTTTCATCTTACGGTGGACATCCCAAAATCATGAAAATATGACATATGTACTATAGCATGCCGTCCGAAACCATGGACTATAGTATGTCATGTTTTTTCATAATTTTCATATTTTTTTCAAATCCTCGTTTTTCATCATTTTTGACCATGGGCTGTAGCCCATCTCAGACGGCATACTATAGCATGCCGTTTTTCATAATTGAGGATTTGAAAAAAAGACGAAAATCACTCCGAGACGATGGGAACGGCATGCTACTGTATAGTATGCCGTGTATAGTAAGCGTGACGAAAAAGCGTGATGAAAAAGCATGACGGAAAAGCGTGACAGAAAAGCGTGACGAAAAACATACTGTCTTTTTTTCAAATCCTCGTTTTTCATCATTTTTGACCATGAGCATCTCAGACGGCATACTATATAGCATGCCGTTTTTCATCATTTTTGAGGATTTGAAAAAATACTAAAATCACTCGAGACAATGGACTATAGCCCATGGTCTCAAAGTGATTTTCATAGACTTTACATAGATTGTGCATTACATTCACACATTCACACACCTTTACATAGATTGTGCATTACATTCACCTATTCACAGACCTTTACATTGATTGTGCATTACATTCACCCATTCACACACACATTCACACACCGATGGCGGCGGAAACCATGCAAGGCACCCCTATACTTCCCTCAGCCATGGTTTGAAAATAAATGAAACACTATATGGATCTGAGCCTGTATGGATCTGAGCCTGTATGGATCTGAGTCTGTATGGATCTGAGCCTGTGATAAATAAATGAAACACTATATGGATCTGAGCCTGTGTGTAAATAAATGAAACACTGTATGGATCTGAGCCTGTGTGTAAATAAATGAAACACTATATGGATCTGAGCCTGTGTGTAAATAAATGAAACACTATATGGATCTGAGCCTGTGTGTAAATAAATGAAACACTATATGGATCTGAGCCTGTGTGTAAATAAATGAAACACTGTATGGATCTGAGCCTGTGTGTAAATAAATGAAACACTATATGGATCTGAGCATGTGATAAATAAATGAAACACTATATGGATCTGAGCCTGTGTGTAAATAAATGAAACACTATATGGATCTGAGCCTGTGTGTAAATAAATGAAACACTATATGGATCTGAGCCTGTGTGTAAATAAATGAAACACTGTATGGATCTGAGCCTGTGTGTAAATAAATGAAACACTATATGGATCTGAGCATGTGTGTAAATAAATGAAACACTGTATGGATCTGAGCCTGTGTGCAGACTTTGTTTGAAATGTATCCATTCTACAAACTGAATAAAAATGTCAATCAATCAAACGCAACATACATTATAATTTGACGACTGGATGACACTATCTCCTTTTCAGACTCATGAAATTATGGAAACTGACCCCATGTATATTGTGTAGGCTTATATTTTATTTGAATCATTTACATATTTTGCAAGACAGTGTGAAGCATAACTGGGATGACCCCCATTATAAATCCTCAAATTTGAAAGCACTATATTTCTAAAACTATGGAACATTTCAAAGATTCGTTTTCAGCAGTGATACTTTTGCTATTTTCTTTTATTTGAATCCTGAGAAGTAGCAGGTTTCCACCCGCCCTTGACGATATACTAGAATGATACTTGTAAATTGTATTAAAACAGCAATAGAGCTAGAGTCTAGACCTACCATAAGAGATGTTCAAGTTGATCTTCCTTTTCGTGGCTTCTTTAGAGAGGACATCGCTCAGAATGGAAATAGTGGAGATGTTGTCTGGCCTGAAGTGGGCTTCTCCTTTGCTGATGCCACAAGAAAAACAGAGCTGACTTGTCAATAGGAATAGGAATAGGAAGAACTATTATAACTTACTATAAATAATACATTTAAAAAACAAACATTGACAAAATAAGAATGCACAAACGAGACACTCTTGTTAAGACACAACATTTCAAAATGGAATTGTGTGAATACAGACTTCATTTTTTGTTTCCATAAAGACAGAAAACTAAATGGTAAAAATGTTCAAATCACATCATTGTGCAAGATACAAATCGCAAGTGGTTGCAATTTATTTGTGCAAGCAATAATGTTTTGGGCTTCACCAGTGTTCTTGGTGTAAGTAGACTACGGTGAATAAATCAAGTATATGTCAGAATAAATCTTTCAATAATTTCAGAATGTGCATATGATAGCAAGTCTCCCAATTATTTTTAACTTTTTTTTTATGAAGCCTAAAAGCTTTTTTTTTTTAAAGCTTTTAGGCTTCATAAAAAAAATAGTTGCACAAGGCAGATGTGACTAATTATAGCCCTAAGCCTAGAATATCTGTTACATATACATTGCAGTATTTCACATACCAGAGCCTGCATAGATCAATGCTGTAGACTTGCGTTTGCAGCGGCAGAATGGCGGCATAAATGTGGTCGGCGCTCCGTGTGTACTCGCTCAATAAATGGATATAGATATGAAAGTTGAGAACCATATCTGACTCCCAAGACTTTGAAATAAAGACTTGGGAGTCCGATATGGTCCTCAACTTTCATGTTAATGTGAAAGTCATTATCATAAAATGTTTGTCAAATATCTCCACTTTTTCACAAGCTGCACCCCGAAGGCTAAGGCAAAGGCACTCGGAATGACAGCTGGACTTAATTTATCAAAACTTCTTTTGACCATCACAAACGTCAGGGAAACGCAAGTTTGGGGCACAATTGGCAGGTGGTGTGAATAATTACCCAGCACCTATTGCAACCCACCTGCCAATTGTGTGCTTCCCTGGTCAATTGGTGAAGGGGTGGGGCCGAGTGGGGGTGTGTTCAGAGTGGTTCAGAGGAAGATTTGGTAAATTCATCCAGCTGTCATTCTGTACCCACCCGGAGCGTGCGTGCGTGCGTTTGTGCGTGCATGCGGTTGAGCTGCGGTGCACGGGATGCGCATATTTAATTCCTCACGTCGCTCACGGCACGCCACCTTTTGGTAAAATCAACACCCACCACGCTGCTTAGTGTTTGCTACGAACAAGCCGTTTGTTGTAATGAATAACTGGTAACATAACATTTAATTGACATGGACATCGAGTAGGCCGTCCGTGTTTTTACCAGGCTGGTGAAAAACAACAAAAAAAGCTTCTACAAGAAGCTGTGGAAACGAAGTTTGAATTCACTCTATCAAAATCAGGTGAGTGCATGTTTGCACTTTGCAGGTGTTGGGCTACTGTTAGCTTATTTAATTAGCTCAGTGATTCTCAACCGTTTTCATATCAAGGAGCCTATTTATTCGGCATTTGAGCCACGGAACCACCATTTGATGACATTTAGCCTTTCAGACCCATTTGAGCCACGGACCACCATTTGATGACATTTAGCCTCTCAGACCCATTTGAGCCACGGACCACCATTTGATGACATTTAGCCTCTCAGACCCATTTGAGCCATGGACCACCATTTGATGAGATCATGAGAATTAGGCAGGCGGCGGGTGCGTTTTACCTTTGGGTAGGCTATAGAATTGCGTTGGGGGGGGATTCTCGCGGCCGAGCGGAGCGAGGCCGCCGCCGCGGATTTATTTATTTATTTATTTCCCAGATGGTCTAAAAATGAGTTATTTAGCATACTTTTACCAATGAATTAGCCTATACACAGACAACGACTTTTGGACGTCTTTTTCTCAAGTCTCGAGTCAGTCAGTCAGTGACAGTGTAGATTACCCGGCGGTGTTGGCGTGTTGCTGCCCCTCCGGGAGTCGCGGCTCATGGCTCTCCACAGACGGCACAGAGACAGCAGTCACTCCACTGAACGTGCCAGTGTTGCTGCAGTGGTGTGAACTGTGAACCGTGCGGGCACTGGCGCTGCTGAGTTCTGACACCTTCTATAATGCTGCGCACATATATTATATATATAAAAAAAATACCCAGCATAATTTTTGGGAAGGCTAAGCCTTCCCTAGCCTTATGCACCCGCCGCCTATATAGCCTATATAGTTTTGGGTCTGAGTAGCCTAATTTAGGCTACTCAGACCCAAAACTATATAGGCTATTAGAATGTTTTGTTGTCGTTGGATAAGATTGATTGAAGAAACAGTTTTGCAGCATGGGTACATTTCACACGAAAACACAACTCAATACAAAGACTGTTACTGTGAACAGCATTACATTAGATTAGATTAGATGTCTTTATTATCCACAAGGCAAAATAGTTTTGCTCAGGTCAATGCATAGGCTACATTCAGGACAATACATACAGGACAATAAATAATTATACAAATACAATAAAACACCCAGCAAAGCACTAGTAAATAGCTTTTTTAAAGCTATTTAAAAGAAAGCAAAGTCTCTCTCCACACCATGGAACTCATAATGTGTGTGTGCGTGCGTGCGCTCAGTCCAGTTCATCTGCCTGTGTGTGTGTGTGTGTGTGTGTGTGTGTGTGTGTGTGTGTGCGCGCGCCTGGCCCTGTCTGTGGCATTGACACAGTGTCCCCCCCGATTGAGTCTGGCCGCGCATGCGCAGACCGTCGCTTTGTATTCAGACAGTCTCAGAGGCACTTAGACTGTAAACACACCCCCCCCCGCTTGGAGTGCCCCCCCCCCCCCCGCTTGGAGTGGGTCCCCCACGCAGGACATGGGGGGACACCCTTGTCAAACATCAGAGAGTAACTGATTAAGTGAAGGTTCCCTGCTAAAGTAATGCTAGTGCTTCCATGCTAGTAAAGTCATTTGCTAAACCAATTTCGCGATAAAATCCGTTAATTGTAACCGATCGTTTTTGAAGATAATACTAGTATGGTACTAACTGGCTAACAGAAATAGCAGAGAAGGAAATATTAACAATGGTATTTTGTAAAAGTGTATTGGCCCGCCTAGCCTACAGAGCTACCGTCAACAACAAAAGATGTTGCCAGATTCTGCGAGAGAAATAAGCAACCAGTTGTGAAAACAACTTCAAGCAAAAATAATAACACAAATCTTATTTATATAGTGTTTTTATTTGTACTCATTTGGCACATTTACACAGGCCTAATGCATCTGAGACTGTTATTTTAATGTTTGTTTGTTCATACAAAATGCCAAATAAATACAGTAGACTATAATTTTTTAAAGGAGAGATAACAGGCAAACGATCAAAATGACAATGGTTCTACATTATCTAATTGTGTAGAAATTAAGTAGGCTAATCTATTATCTCTAATGCAACAACAAGTAACAACAACAATACTATTTGTGTTGTGTGCAGGCAGCTAATGTGTCTGTTTGGTGTGGGGGAAGTTCCGGGGAACCCTTGCTAACAAAGCCAACTACAGCTTCCATGCTAGTGCTTCCATGCTAGTAAAGTCATTTGCTAAACCAATTTCGCGATAAAATCCGTTAATTGTAACCGATCGTTTTTGAAGATAATACTAGTATGGTACTAACTGGCTAACAGAAATAGCAGAGAAGGAAATATTAACAATGGTATTTTGTAAAAGTGTCTTGGCCCGCCTAGCCTACAGAGCTACCGTCAACAACAAATGATGTTGCCAGATTCTGCGAGAGAAATAAGCAACCAGTTGTGAAAACAACTTCAAGCCCAAAATAAGCGAAAATAACAACACAAATCTTATTTATATAGTGTTTTTATTTGTTCTCATTTGGCACATTTACACAGGCCTAATGCATCAGTTTAGTTTTCCATTCCTAGGTGTTCATTAAGGGGTCTGGAACAATGATCTGAGCTATCAATCAGGCCATTGCTATTCCTATTTTGATTGTGGGATGTCAATGGGCCATTCACAACCATCTATCCAGGAGGAATGTAATGTCAATAAGCCATCTCTTGGGCAATTGTGGTGAATATGATTGCATTTTGTATCCAGAAATAATGACAAGAGCTGTAGTGTCACCCAAAAGTGCTTTTTGTGCAAAAGTAATGCTTTTACTGTAGTGAATTAAACAGAGAGGACTGGAGTCAATTGGGTTATATTATTTTTAACACGAATTTGAAGCTGTCAAAATCTGACGGCCATTGTCACGCCCACCTTTTGGTAACGCCCACTTTTTTACCACGCCCACCTTTTGGTAACGCCCACTTTTGGCCACGCCCACAAAAAGGACCCCCCTTGTCATTTTCCAGGCAGGCTCCACTGCGTGCGTGTGCCGGGGGCACTGGCAAGCAGGTCCAGTTGAGGTGAATCAGGTATTGGGGGTCTGTGTTTGTTAAGGAGCCTAATGGCAGAATCTCGATGCAGTGTATCTCCTACCCGAGGGCAGGACCTTGAAACGGGTGCTGAGGTTATGAGTTGTCTCTCTCGCGATCTTTCCTGCTTTCTTCACTGTCATTACACTTATTTACAATAGGGTCCACCATTTTCAATTCATCAGAACATTTAGACTAGAGACTAACAAATATACACTTCGATAAAAGATTTTGTTCTGTATTGATGTTGGTACCACCTATTAGGAGAGATGACAGGCAAACGTTGATCAAAATGACAATCATTCATTTAGCTGGGGACCACCTGGAAGGACCAATGGTGCACTGGCTTAGCTAATTAACTGCTTAAAGGAATTGATGGAATTGCCTGCAATTTCACTTTGATGTTTCTTGATAAAGCAGCTAGTAGTTAGTTAGAAGCATTGTTTTGTGTGATATGAAGCTTTTATTGGCGGAGTATTTCCCATTTTACTTTTGTACTCTAGTGTGTGTGTGTGTGTGTGTGGCGCGCTGCAATATTTGGACAGCTTGTAGATCTGCTATTTGTATGCATTTCTTACAAATCTCCCCCCCCCCATGGGTCCACAGTTGATATTGCTTAATGTGCAACATTGTGATTTGGATTGCACACACACACACACACACACACACACACACACACACACACACACACACACACACACACACACGCATACCTGAGTCAAAATGACTAATTGACATCACCAGCTGCTGGATTGGAAGCTTTGTGTTGCATATGTTTTATTCCTTGTGTACAACATATAGACCATGTTTAAGTAACAACACGAGAGAACTAAATTTTTTTTGAATCTGTTAATTTATTGACACTGTGCAGAAGCTAAATTATTTGTGGGTCACCGCCGTCACCGGCCTGTCTGATCTGCAGTGTTGCTGGCAATCCTGTTGATTGGGAAGGTGCCAAAGCACTGTAGAGGGGTGTTCCTGTTCATATTTGTTTGGTGTTTAGTCTTTTTGAGTGGTGCAACCGCGGCATTCTTACCATATAAGTTAATAGCAAGGTGCTAACAAGGTCAGTGTTGTTTTTGGCAGCACATTTCTATTTTAGTCTCTTGAATAGTTTTAATTTAGTTTTAGTCACATTTTAGTCACCCGGAATGTTTTATTGTTAGTCTAGTTTATACTGGATCTCTTGTCCACTAGTCCCTTCCTAACATTTTAGTCTAGTTTTTATTCGTTGACGAAATTGTCAGTATATTTAGTCTTAGTTTTAGTCATCATAGATAGTTTTCATTTAGTTTCCATTTAGTTTTCGTCAGTGGAAAAAGGTAGTCGACGAAACATTTTTAGTTTTAGTTTTAGTCGACGAAAACAACATTGAACAAGGTGAACAAACTTCCCATTGACAGCACATTCATCCAAACAGAAAAGTCCTCTCTGATTGTATTACACAACGTCAAATTCACCAACATTGCAGCTGTACGAAAAGCTTGAATTATTCCCTTTCTATCCTCAAAGTGTTTGTTTCATAAAAATCCACTGTATACATGTTATGAGCTACTTCGTGTCCTTGGAGGTGATTCTTTTTCTAAGTGCTGGAGTTTGGAAGTGCTTGTTAGACATCACTCAACAGCCCATGCGTACCACCTGTTTTGAATTTGCACATGAAATGCAAGAGGCTTTACTGAAAACGAGTGCTTCCAAACTCTGATGGCAAGATGGCAGCGGTCTGGTCAATTGACCTTTTGCAGATGCCATGTTTCCATCACAGTTTGGAAGCACTCGTTTTCAGTAAAGCAACGTCCTGCTGCCTCTTGCAGTATGTGCTAATTCAAAACAGGTGGTACGCAGGACAGTTGAGTGATATCTAACGAGCACTCCCAAACTCCAGTCCAGCACTTAGAAAAATAATCGCCTGCAAGGACACAAAGTAGCTCATAACAACATGTCTACAGTGGATTTTTATGAAACAAACACTTTGAGGATAGAAAGACGTTGTGTAATACAATCAGAGGACTTTTCTGTTTGGATGAATGGGCTGCCTATGGGAAGTTGCACCTTGTTAGCACCTTGACATTAACATATATGGTATTGTGTGTGTGTGTGTGTGTGTGTGTGTGTGTGTGGTGTGTTCACCACCAGGTGTCACTGTTGCACAGACAGATACAGTACAGTACAGTACCACTCACTTCAGACGGGTCAGATTTTACTTTTTAAGTGTTGGGAGTTTGGAAGCACTCGTTTTTGTTAACTGTCCATGCTGCTGCCTCCTGCATTATGTGCAATGGTATGCAGGGCCGTTCAGTGACTTCAACAAGCGCTACCTGCACATACTTTCTTGACAGAAAGTAGCTCATAATTAGAGATGCGCCGATCGATCGGCCACCGATCATGATCGGCCGATCATGCCTGTATCGGATCGGATCGGATCCTCAAAAGAAATCAAAATTGCCGATCAAAATGCCCGATCAAAACAGACAGTGGGACAGTGGCAAGTGTCCTTTAAGGGGGCGCCTGTTTTTGCAGCTCCGGTCGCTGTTGAGAGCTTGGGAAAAAATAAGAAATAAGTTACAGGTGGAGATGAAGTGAAGTTGGAACGGACAAGCAGATGCGAGCCAAGCTATTAGCTTGGCTTGTTAGCTTGAAGCTAACATCACAACCACTGGCTGGTGAGTGTTTTTAGCCACAGCAACATGTAGCCTGCCCAGTGCTCCTCCTCCTCCCCGGAGAAGTGTGTGGGAGCCCTGGAGACGGAGAGCACGGCCCCGCCCTGCACCCTCCGGCTCGCAGCCTCGCACTGAATGAGAAGAGCAGCCGGGCGATTCCCCGTCATTTGCATTTTGAACGGATCGTTCACGGAAGTGACCGGATCGGTTTCGTTCACCAAAAAGAACTAGTTCTTTTGATTCGTTCGTGACCGACTCATCTCTAAAGTCTTGCCTCCCCGCACCGTCGGAGGTTGGGAGTGCCGGCCCCATGCTGCTGCTGATCCACACAGGCTCTCAAGGCATCGCGTCCTGCCTGTTTCTGCAGCGCAGTTCGCTACGCGTTGAGAGCTTGTAGATCTGTCTATTTTTGCAGCGCTGGTGTCGGGGTTCGTTCACGTTGTCAATAAAAAAATTACTTAGATTAAAGGCGGAGATGAAGTTCAATCAGTGGGTTGAATCAGTAGCTACACGCTAATCTAAGCACTAAGCTAACGATCAGCGAGCCTATACAGTATACAAGTGCTAACACTAGCAGCCTGCTTTTTATTTTAGTCTGTACAGTGAAATGTTCAGTTGTCTGTGTCCGTGCACTGAACATGTACGGTATGTTATTATTATTATTATATTTTTGTATTTGATGAAAGAAGAAAGCTACAGTTTACTCTCCAAGTTGTCTCTAAGGGCGCTTTCACACCGGACATGTTTGGTTCGTTTAAAACGAACCATGGTCCGCTTACCCCTTTGGTTCGGTTGGTGTGAACGTGCATACGAACTCTGGTGCGGATCAAAGAAACGAACCATGGTCCGCTAAAAAAGGCCGGACTCGGTTCGCTTCCAAACGAACCACAGTGCGCTTCGTTACTGGTGTGAATGCATTCAGACTTTATAGAGGACCAAATACAGGACGATAGGCAAAATAGCCGTCGGGCGTCGGCAGTTGTGAGGCTGCATTAATAATTATAGTTATAAAAGCATGTATTTTTTTACGGGGATCATATGACAGCTGACAGTCTGATTTTAATAGTAGACGCATACAGTATATGTCGAGGCGCAGCGCAGCATACGAGGTTCACATGCGCAAAATGTACAAGTTATCGACATGGAATGGTGTACGGTATGGCACACGATGTAAGCTTGTAGATCTGTTTATTTTAAGCATGCGCCGGCCGCCGCCACGCAAAGTTATGACAAAGCATGCGAATCTGCGATGCATGAGTCTTCATGCGAGTTTCTCTTTCAACTCGTGTCCCCTCCTTTTTTTTGTGTGTGTGTGTGTGTGTGTGTGGGCGCGTGGGCGCGAACGCACATGAGGGGACTGGGGGAGAGACCCATATATTTATATGGGAGAGACGCAGAGACAGAGAAATATTTAAAATCATCCATGTCGCGCAGGCCGCAGGTATCGAGAAAAAGCCAATGTTAAATAAGCTATACACAGGTGGTCCCAAATGATTAATTGATTACATCACTATAGCAAAAGACGTAAAACTAGGTCAACTCAATTAGCTGCAGCGGAGCTGTTCTGACTTGAAGCTCAATAACCAACTGACCAAACCATAAGATGACATGGAAATGCCCGCCGGCGCCGATTTGATGCGCAGAAATAACATGGGTGAAGGTGCACACATGGAAGAAAAGTCCTTTTTATCGGGGATACCTTGTTGTAGGCTATAGGCCTACGTCTCCGTGAATTTATGCATCAGCATTCAGCAGCAAGCACATTTATGTTCAAACACCTGCTCCTCTGTTCATCTGTTGCTCTTATTTGGCTAATAACATAATTAATAAGAATGAATGCTATAGCAAGTTGTTGCTGCCTGTCATGTTGCTGTTCTCTTCTCTCTCTGTGTGACTGAAGGTTGCCCCAAAAATTGTAGACAGTGATTTCCCCTCATGTTCTTTTCCCCCTCACTATTTGGTTCGCTTAACATGTCCACGTGTCATTTGTTTACATATTTGGTACGCTTTACAAAGTCCAGTGTGAACACCAAACGGACCAAAATCAAAATGCAAATATTTGGTCCTTGGTCCTTGATCCGGACCTTCTAAGCGAACTTTGGGTGTGAAAGCGCCCTAAGACAGTGGTTCCCAAACCTTTTCACGTCAAGGACCCCCAAATTGACACTGATCACCAGCCCACGGACCCCCATTTGAAAAGATATGCCAGGGACCCCCATAAGAAGATTGTAGCAGTGATTCTCAAATTTCTCCACCAGTTTAATTTCAAGGACCCCCAGTTTGACTACGAACCCCCATTTAATGCCACTTCTATCTCTGAGACCCCAAATTATATTGTAAAATCAATGTTAACCCTGACGGGTCCATTTGGTTCCAAACTATCCTTTTAGCTGGGGACCCCCTGGAACTCCCTCAAGGACCCCTGGGGGTCCACGGACCCCACTTTGGGAACCACTGCATTTTGAGTCTCTACAGTTTACTCTGTAACCTCCAAGTTGTCTCTAAGAGAGTCTAGAGTGAAATATTGCACGTTGCCTCAGCTTGCAAAAAAACGTTCTCATCTCCTAATTTTTATACTTACAATGTCAATGATGTGTAAGAAGAGTACAGTAGAAACTACAGTAAGTATATATGCTACACAATGGAAAAAAATATGGATTTCACGACGCTGTGATCGGTCGGTATCGGCAATATCGGTATCGGCCTGTACTGTTTCCAGTGATCGGTGATCGGCCCCAAAAAACCTGATCGGAGCATCTCTACTCATAATAAATAACATGTCTACGCTGTTTTAAAAATTTGAAATCCGGACCATATTTCGACATGGAACTTGGAAGCATTGATACTTTTTCTTAAACGGATAGTTCACAATGTTTTAACTTGCTGTATGAAATACTTGCCTTTTAATATAGTTGTTGCAACTGTATTGATTGATTGCCAGAGTCTCGTGGTGGGAGTTCTACTCTGGTTTTGGTGAATATTAAAGGGACACTTCACCCTTTTTTGCAAAAACATAATATGTTAATGATTAGAAGATTTAGAACACTTTCCGTGGGGTCTTTGTGTGTAATATGTGGTTTTAATATTTGAGCAGTGGGCCCATTGTCTTTGATGGCATCGACACTGGGCTCACTTCCTTCCTGGACTACAATTCCCATAATGCTTTGTGCACCGCTCCTCCTTGTGGATAGAGGGAGGGCTGTCTTACTGAGACAACATGTAGTCCAGGAAGTAAGTGAGCCCAGTGTCCATGACATCAGAGACGCTGGGTTCACTGCTAAAATCTAAAATATCCAAAACCACACATTACACACATAAAGACCCCCAGGAAAGTGTTCTAAATCTTCTAAACATATATTGTTTTGCAAAAAGGGTGAAGTTTCCCTTCATTTTCCAGTCATTTTGTGGGGGGCACTGGGGTAAAAAATGTGTTTTCTACCACTGCCTTTTCGACCAATGACAAAGCTTCTAGGAACATCTTTGAATGCTGATTGTGGCCCCTAGATGTGTCAGAGAGACTTATCTTTTTTGAGCGTTTTACTCATATCTGTCTGTCTGAATATACAAAAAATATTAAATCAAAAACAGTCATTAAAATTTTGAGAAATATTGCTTCTAGCAGCTTTAATTCTCAGGGCTTCTTGGTAATCCAGTCCCAATGCGATGCCCATATATGGAGTGTCACGGCAGCCTCTGTGTCGCTCTGTTCTCGCTTGTGTCACGAGGCCTGACGGACTGATGCCCGTATATGGTGGAGTGACTGATGGGTCACGCCACGGGTTTTGCAGGTTTTCATAGTAATCTACGGTCGCAATTATTATGCAGAATGTCCCATTTCACACACGTTTTCAAATGTATAAATTGTATACAGATATTTTGAAAATGGCAGATCTATACAAACTCAACAATGTGTCACATCGCATGCTTGTAGATCAGCAATTTTCAAATGGCCGAAGTGTATATAGGGCTTAATGTGGTTGATGTGTGTTTTGTAGTAATGATCTAAATCAGTGGTTCTCAACCAGTGGTCCGGGGACCACCAGTGGTCCTTGAGAGGGTTCCAGCTAGGTGGTCCCCAGCTAAATGATGGATAGTTGGTACCCAAATGGACCCTTATAGAGTGTTGCAGTCCCGCCCCTTTCATGACGACGAGAGACCCGGAAAAGAATAACATTCATTTTCCTCATAGACTTTTCAAAAAGTATTTTTCAAGATGTTTAAGCCACGGACAAAGCCAACTCAAGTGGTCAGAAATCATGACAAACACAATGTTTTGGGCCGATCAAATAATTTGTAAGAAAAACAAAAAGTGTTTTTTCATGGTTTGTCACAACTCCAGGTGGCTTTGTCCACGGCGTAAACATCTTTTAAATGAATACTTTTTGAAAAGTCTGAGGAAAAAAATATATTTTCCGGGTCTCTCGAGGGAGCGGGACTGCGACGCTCTATAGATCTTTTAACTCTTGAGAGCGTAAAATTAAACCAAATATTTGGTTTCATTTTACGCTCTCAAGAGTTAAATTATTGTTAAACATCTGCATTACTACAAAAAGTCTACCCAATTAGATAATATAGAATTGTTATTTTGATCAACATCTGCCTGCTATATATCTCCTACAGTATAATGGTACCAACATCAATACAGAATGGAATGATGGACAAAATCTCATCCGACACCAAAATATTCTTTAGTTTTGGGTCTGAGAGGCTAAATATCATCTAAAAAATCACACCATTTGAGCCACGTGATTTTCTTTTTGAGGGCGGGAACCCCTTTTGGTGTTAAGCAATATGTTAGATCTACAAGCTCATGTGCCGCGCTATGAGCTTGTAGTTCTGCTATTTTTTTGAATAATTGTGGAAAATGTGGCACAAGTATTTTAATATATTATTTCAGAGCGAACGTTTGTAACTCAAATCTTTGCTTCTGGGGGGGGGGGGTCCTTGGAACAGCATATTTTCAGATGAAGGTCCTTGACATGAAAATGTTTGAGAACCACTGACATAGAAACATGAGTTTTTTCAGAAAACTGTCAGGATTTAGAAGGCATTTGTAGAATTGTCCTCGGGTCTAATCCTTTTTTCTTTATTTTTAAAGGAAAACGATGCCTGGTGCCCTTGTCTGGAACCCTTGTCTGGAACCCTTGTCTGGAACCCTTGTCTGGAACCCTTGTCTGGAACCCTTGTCTGGAATCCTTGTCTGGGCATAATGTACAGTACTGTTCACCTATAACGACATGCGACACATAATGTACAGTACAGTACGGCTCACCTATAACGACATGCGACACATAATGTACAGTACAGTACGGCTCACCTATAACGACATGCGACACATAATGTACAGTACAGTACGGCTCACCTATAACGACATGCGACACATAATATACAGTGCAGTACAGTACGGCTCACCTATAACGACATGCGACACATAATGTACAGTACAGTACGGCTCACCTATAACGACATGCGACACATAATGTACAGTACAGTACGGCTCACCTATAACGGCATGCGACACATAATGTACAGTACAGTACGGCTCACCTATAAGGACATGCGACACATAATGTACAGTACAGTGCGGCTCACCTATAACGACATGCGACACATAATGTACAGTACAGTACGGCTCACCTATAAGGACATGCGACACATAATGCACAGTACAGTACGGCTCACCTATAACGACATGCGACACATAATGTACATTACAGTACAGTACGGCTCACCTATAACGACATGCGACACATAATGTACAGTACAGTACGGCTCACCTATAAGGACATGCGACACATAATGTACAGTACAGTGCGGCTCACCTATAACGACATGCGACACATAATGTACAGTACAGTACGGCTCACCTATAAGGACATGCGACACATAATGCACAGTACAGTACGGCTCACCTATAACGACATGCGACACATAATGTACATTACAGTACAGTACGGCTCACCTATAACGACATGCGACACATAATGTACAGTACAGTACGGTTCACCTATAACGACATGCGACACATAATGTACAGTACAGTACAGTACGGCTCACCTATAACGACATGCGACACATAATGTACAGTACAGTACGGCTCACCTATAACGACATGCGACACATAATGTACAGTACAGTACAGTACGGCTCACCTATAACGACATGCGAAACATGTACAGTACAGTACGGCTCGTTATAGCCTGGAGTGAGCGTGGAAATATAGTGGCCCTCTGGAGTGAGTGTGGAAATATAGTGGCCCTCTGGAGTGAGTGTGGAAATATAATATAGTGGCCCTCTGGTGTGAGTGTGGAAATATAGTGGACCTCTGGAGTGAGTGTGGAAATATAATATAGTCAGGGCTGCACACAACTTTTTTAGTCTAGTACTAAGAGGAGTACCTGGAGGAGTTACTTGGTGCTCCTATTTTTTTTTTGCTATGACAGTAATACATGCAATATGGCCCTCTGGAGTGAGTGTGGAAATATAGTGGCCCTCTGGAGTGAGTGTGGAAATATAGTGGCCCTCTGGAGTGAGTGTGGAAATATAGTGGCCCTCTGGAGTGAGCGTGGAAATATAGTGGCCCTCTGGAGTGAGTGTGGAAATATAGTGGCCCTCTGGAGTGAGTGTGGAAATATAATATAGTGGCCCTCTGGAGCGAAGCGTGCACACGCACGCACACACACACACACACACACACACATGTAACCAAATGGATCCTTACAGATTCAACACTGTTTTTTGTTAATCATCGGATGAAATGTGGGAGGTCGGCAAGAAAAAGTTTAAAAAATCAAAGCAAATACCGGTAATTCGAAAATGTTATTTTTGTGCTTTTGTGTTTCTCTTCTTTATATATTACTTTACTGTTGAAATGTAAAATTTACATTTCAACGAAAAGACCTGTAAATGACAACACAAAAACTAAGGCACTGGTGTCGTACTTCTGGTTTACCGGAACGGGGTTCAACTCCCTGCAGTGCCCTGCTCAATGTGTTGTATTTGCATGGTTCATTGGTCCATGGTCTCAGGTCATTGAGCGGCACGCTATAGTGCGCGATTCTTCATCATTGTTGAGGATTTAAAAAAAGGTGAAAATCGAAGCGAAAGGCTATAGTCCATGGTCAAGGTCATTTATACTGGTCAAGGTCATTTATACTGGTCAAGGTCGGGTGAAGGTCATTTATACTGGTCAAGGTCATTTATACTTGTCAAGGTGATTAGTCCATGGTCTCGGAGGGCATACAATAGTATGTCGTTTTTGACTATTTATACTGGTCACGGTCATTTATACTTGTCAAGGTAATTTAGACTGGTCAAGGTCATTTATACTTGTCAAGGTCCTTTATACTGGTCAATGTCTTTTACTAGTCTTATGAAGGTCATTTATACTGCTCAAGGTCATTGATATTGGTCAAGGTCATTGAGAGGCGCGTTATAGTGCACGATTCTTCATCATTGTTGAGGATTTGAAAAAAGGAAAAGCAAAAGGCTATAGTCCATGGTCACAGTAAGCTGAATAATAAAAAGTGTGAATGGAGTTTCTAGGTGAAAGTGATTTTTGACGTGCCAATGTCTGCCATTGAGCCCCATTGTAAATTTGAAAGCACTATATTTCTAAAACTATGAAACATTTCAAAGATTCCTTTTCAGGCAAACATGTCCACCGTAAGATGAACCTAAGTAGGCTAGAATGGGGTTGCTAGGTCTAAGTATGTAGGACTAGTAGCATGCCAAAGTTTGTGCTATTGCCATAGAGAATGCATTGGGCGTTTAAGTTAAATAACTCAGAAACTATAAAACATTTCAAAGTAAAACTTTCCAGCATGTGTTTCCACAGTAAGCTGAATAATAAAAAATGTGAATGGAGTTTCAAGGTGAAAGTAATTTTTGACGTGCCAATGTCTGCCATTGAGCCCCATTGTAAATTTGAAAGCACTATATTTCTAAAACTATGAAACATTTCAAAGATTCCTTTTCAGGCAAACATGTCCACCGTAAGATGAACCTAAGTAGGCTAGAATGGGGTTGCTAGGTCTAAGTATGTAGGACTAGTAGCATGCCAAAGTTTGTGCTATTGCCATAGAGAATGCATTGGGCGTTTAAGTTAAATAACTCAGAAACTATAAAACATTTCAAAGTAAAACTTTCCAGCATGTGTTTCCACAGTAAGCTGAATAATGAAAAATGTGAATGGAGTATCAAGGTGAAAGTAATTTTTGACGTGCCAATGTCTGCCATTGAGCCCCATTGTAAATTTGAAAGCACTATATTTCTAAAACTATGAAACATTTCAAAGATTCCTTTTCAGGCAAACATGTCCACCATAAGATGAACCTAAGTAGGCTAGAATGGGGTTGCTATGTGTAAGTACGTAGGCTTCTCTGTTGTTAGCAAAACATGCTAATGTTTCTCATCCTCCGCAACACCAAATTCAAAAATTCCTAAAACGATGGGCTATAACCCATCGTTTTTTTTTCTTTTTCTTTTTTTTTCAAATCCTCAAAAATGATGAAAAAAGGCGTGCTATAGTATGCCGTACGATATGGGCTATAGCCCATGGTCCAAAATGATGAAAAACGAGGATAACTTTTTTTTCAAAATTTCAAAAAACGATGGGCTATAACCCATGTTTTTATTATTATTTTTTTTTTTTTCAAAACCTCAAAAATGATGAGAAACGGCGTGCTATAGTATGCCGTACGGTATGGGCTATATCCCATGTTCAAAAATGATGAAAAATGAGGTTAAAAAAAAATATCAAAATTTCAAAAAACGATGGGCTATAACCCATGTTTTTTTTTTTTTTTTTTTTCAAAACCTCAAAAATTATGAAAAACGGCGTGCTATTTTATGCCGTACGGTATGGGCTATATCCCATGTTCAAAAATGATGAAAAACGAGGTTAAAAAAAAAATCAAAATTTCAAAAAACGATGGGCTATAACCCATGTTTTTTTTTTTTTTTTTTTTCAAAACCTCAAAAATTATGTAAAACGGCGTGCTATAGTATGCCGTATGGTATGGGCAATATCCCATGTTCAAAAATGATGAAGAACAAGGTTAAAAAAAAATCAACATTTCAAAAAACGATGGGCTATAACCCATGTTTTTTTTTTTTTTTTTTTTCAAAACCTCAAAAATGATGAAAAACGGCGTGCTATAGTATGCCGTATGGTATGGGCAATATCCCATGTTCAAAAATGATGAAGAACGAGGTTAAAAAAAATATCAACATTTCAAAAAACGATGGGCTATAACCCATGTTTTTTTTTTTTTTCATTTTTTTCAAAACCTCAAAAATGATAAAAACGGCGTGCTATTTTATGCCGTACGGTATGGGCTATATCCCATGTTCAGAAATGATGAAAAACGAGGTTAAAAAAAAAATCAAAATTTCAAAAAACGATGGGCTATAACCCATGTTTTTTTTTGTTTTTCATTTTTTTCAAAACCTCAAAAATGATGAAAAACGGCGTGCTATAGTATGCCGTACGGTATGGGCTATATCCCATGTTCAAAAATGATGAAAAACGAGGTTAAAAATATATATCTAAATTTCAAAAAACGATGGGCTATAACCCATGTTTTTTTTTTTTTTTTTTTTCAAAACCTCAAAAATTATGTAAAACGGCGTGCTATAGTATGCCGTATGGTATGGGCAATATCCCATGTTCAAAAATGATGAAGAACGAGGTTAAAAAAAATATCAACATTTCAAAAAACGATGGGCTATAACCCATGTTTTTTTTGTTTTTTTTTTCAAAACCTCAAAAATGATGAAAAACGGCGTGCTATTTTATGCCGTACGGTATGGGCTATATCCCATGTTCAAAAATGATGAAGAACGAGGTTAAAAGAAATATCAAATTTTCAAAAAACGATGGGCTATAACCCATGTTTTTTTTTTTTTCTTTTTTTTCAAAACCTCAAAAATGATAAAAACGGCGTGCTATTTTATGCCGTACGGTATGGGCTATATCCCATGTTCAGAAATGATGAAAAACGAGGTTAAAAATATATATCAAAATTTCAAAAAACGATGGGCTATAACCCATGTTTTTTTTTTTTTTTCATTTTTTTCAAAACCTCAAAAATGATGAAAAACGGCGTGCTATAGTATGCCGTACGGTATGGGCTATAGCCAATGTTCAAAAATGATGAAAAACGAGGTTAAAAAAAATATCAAAATTTCAAAAAACGATGGGCTATAACCCATGTTTTTTTTTGTTTTTCATTTTTTTCAAAACCTCAAAAATGATGAAAAACGGCGTGCTATAGTATGCCGTACGGTATGGGCTATATCCCATGTTCAAAAATGATGAAAAACGAGGTTAAAAATATATATCTAAATTTCAAAAAACGATGGGCTATAACCCATGTTTTTTTTTTGTTTTTTTTTCAAAACCTAAAAAATTATGTAAAACGGCGTGCTATAGTATGCCGTATGGTATGGGCAATATCCCATGTTCAAAAATGATGAAGAACGAGGTTAAAAAAAATATCAACATTTCAAAAAACGATGGGCTATAACCCATGTTTTTTTTTTTTTTTTTTTTCAAAACCTCAAAAATGATGAAAAACGGCGTGCTATTTTATGCCGTACGGTATGGGCTATATCCCATGTTCAAAAATGATGAAGAACGAGGTTAAAAGAAATATCAAATTTTCAAAAAACGATGGGCTATAACCCATGTTTTTTTTTTTTTTCATTTTTTTCAAAACCTCAAAAATGATAAAAACGGCGTGCTATTTTATGCCGTACGGTATGGGCTATATCCCATGTTCAAAAATGATGAAAAACGAGGTTAAAAAAAAAATCAAAATTTCAAAAAACGATGGGCTATAACCCATGTTTTTTTTTGTTTTTCATTTTTTTCAAAACCTCAAAAATGATGAAAAACGGCGTGCTATAGTATGCCGTACGGTATGGGCTATATCCCATGTTCAAAAATGATGAAAAACGAGGTTAAAAATATATATCTAAATTTCAAAAAACGATGGGCTATAACCCATGTTTTTTTTGTTTTTTTTTTCAAAACCTCAAAAATGATGAAAAACGGCGTGCTATTTTATGCCGTACGGTATGGGCTATATCCCATGTTCAAAAATGATGAAGAACGAGGTTAAAAGAAATATCAAATTTTCAAAAAACGATGGGCTATAACCCATGTTTTTTTTTTTTTCTTTTTTTTCAAAACCTCAAAAATGATAAAAACGGCGTGCTATTTTATGCCGTACGGTATGGGCTATATCCCATGTTCAGAAATGATGAAAAACGAGGTTAAAAATATATATCAAAATTTCAAAAAACGATGGGCTATAACCCATGTTTTTTTTTTTTTCATTTTTTTCAAAACCTCAAAAATGATGAAAAACGGCGTGCTATAGTATGCCGTACGGTATGGGCTATAGCCCATGTTCAAAAATGATGAAAAACGAGGTTAAAAAAAATATCAAAATTTCAAAAAACGATGGGCTATAACCCATGTTTTTTTTTTTTTTTTTTTTTTTTCAAAACCTCAAAAATGATGAAAAACTGCGTGCTATTTTATGCCGTACGGTATGGGCTATATCCCATGTTCAGAAATGATGAAAAACGTGGTTAAAAAAAAATATCAAAATTTCAAAGAACGATGGGCTATAACCCTTTTTTTTTTTTTTTTTTTTTTTTTTCAAAACCTCAAAAATGATGAAAAACGGCGTGCTATAGTATGCCGTACGGTATGGGCTATAGCCAATGTTCAAAAATGATGAAAAACGAGGTTAAAAAAAATATCAAAATTTCAAAAAACGATGGGCTATAACCCATGTTTTTTTTTGTTTTTCATTTTATTCAAAACCTCAAAAATGATGAAAAACGGCGTGCTATAGTATGCCGTACGGTATGGGCTATATCCCATGTTCAAAAATGATGAAAAACGAGGTTAAAAATATATATCTAAATTTCAAAAAACGATGGGCTATAACCCATGTTTTTTTTTTGTTTTTTTTTCAAAACCTAAAAAATTATGTAAAACGGCGTGCTATAGTATGCCGTATGGTATGGGCAATATCCCATGTTCAAAAATGATGAAGAACGAGGTTAAAAAAAATATCAACATTTCAAAAAACGATGGGCTATAACCCATGTTTTTTTTTTTTTTTTTTTTCAAAACCTCAAAAATGATGAAAAACGGCGTGCTATTTTATGCCGTACGGTATGGGCTATATCCCATGTTCAAAAATGATGAAGAACGAGGTTAAAAGAAATATCAAATTTTCAAAAAACGATGGGCTATAACCCATGTTTTTTTTTTTTTTCATTTTTTTCAAAACCTCAAAAATGATAAAAACGGCGTGCTATTTTATGCCGTACGGTATGGGCTATATCCCATGTTCAAAAATGATGAAAAACGAGGTTAAAAAAAAAATCAAAATTTCAAAAAACGATGGGCTATAACCCATGTTTTTTTTTGTTTTTCATTTTTTTCAAAACCTCAAAAATGATGAAAAACGGCGTGCTATAGTATGCCGTACGGTATGGGCTATATCCCATGTTCAAAAATGATGAAAAACGAGGTTAAAAATATATATCTAAATTTCAAAAAACGATGGGCTATAACCCATGTTTTTTTTTTTTTTTTTTTCAAAACCTCAAAAATGATGAAAAACGGCGTGCTATTTTATGCCGTACGGTATGGGCTATATCCCATGTTCAAAAATGATGAAGAACGAGGTTAAAAGAAATATCAAATTTTCAAAAAACGATGGGCTATAACCCATGTTTTTTTTTTTTTGTTTTTTTTCAAAACCTCAAAAATGATAAAAACGGCGTGCTATTTTATGCCGTACGGTATGGGCTATATCCCATGTTCAGAAATGATGAAAAACGAGGTTAAAAATATATATCAAAATTTCAAAAAACGATGGGCTATAACCCATGTTTTTTTTTTTTTCATTTTTTTCAAAACCTCAAAAATGATGAAAAACGGCGTGCTATAGTATGCCGTACGGTATGGGCTATAGCCCATGTTCAAAAATGATGAAAAACGAGGTTAAAAAAAATATCAAAATTTCAAAAAACGATGGGCTATAACCCATGTTTTTTTTTTTGTTTTGTTTTTTTCAAAACCTCAAAAATGATGAAAAACTGCGTGCTATTTTATGCCGTACGGTATGGGCTATATCCCATGTTCAGAAATGATGAAAAACGTGGTTAAAAAAAAATATCAAAATTTCAAAGAACGATGGGCTATAACCCTTTTTTTTTTTTTTTTTTTTTTTTTCAAAACCTCAAAAATGATGAAAAACGGCGTGCTATAGTATGCCGTACGGTATGGGCTATAGCCCATGTTCAAAAATGATGAAGAACGAGGTTAAAAGAAATATCAAATTTTCAAAAAACGATGGGCTATAACCCATCTTTTTTTTTGTTTTTCATTTTTTTCAAAACCTCAAAAATGATGAAAAACGGCGTGCTATAGTATGCCGTACGGTATGGGCTATATCCCATGTTCAAAAATGATGAAAAACGAGGTTAAAAATATATATCTAAATTTCAAAAAACGATGGGCTATAACCCATGTTTTTTTTTTTTTTTTTTTTCAAAACCTCAAAAATTATGTAAAACGGCGTGCTATAGTATGCCGTATGGTATGGGCAATATCCCATGTTCAAAAATGATGAAGAACGAGGTTAAAAAAAATATCAACATTTCAAAAAACGATGGGCTATAACCCATGTTTTTTTTGTTTTTTTTTTCAAAACCTCAAAAATGATGAAAAACGGCGTGCTATTTTATGCCGTACGGTATGGGCTATATCCCATGTTCAAAAATGATGAAGAACGAGGTTAAAAGAAATATCAAATTTTCAAAAAACGATGGGCTATAACCCATGTTTTTTTTTTTTTCATTTTTTTCAAAACCTCAAAAATGATAAAAACGGCGTGCTATTTTATGCCGTACGGTATGGGCTATATCCCATGTTCAGAAATGATGAAAAACGAGGTTAAAAAAAATATCAACATTTCAAAAAACGATGGGCTATAACCCATGTTTTTTTTTTTCCATTTTTTTCAAAACCTCAAAAATTATGAAAAACGGCGTGCTATTTTATGCCGTACGGTATGGGCTATATCCCATGTTCAGAAATGATGAAAAACGTGGTTAAAAAAATATATCTAAATTTCAAAAAACGATGGGCTATAACCCATGTTTTTTTTTTTTTTCATTTTTTTCAAAACCTCAAAAATGATGAAAAACGGCGTGCTATAGTATGCCGTATGGTATGGGCTATATCCCGTGTTCAGAAATGATGAAAAACGAGGTTAAAAAAAATATCAACATTTCAAAAAACGATGGGCTATAACCCATGTTTTTTTTTTCCCATTTTTTTCAAAACCTCAAAAATGATGAAAAACGGCGTGCTATTTTATGCCGTACGGTATGGGCTATATCCCATGTTCAGAAATGATGAAAAACGTGGTTAAAAAAATATATCAAAATTTCAAAAAACGATGGGCTATAACCCATTTTTTTTTTTTTTTCTTTTTTTTCAAAACCTCAAAAATTATAAAAACGGCGTGCTATTTTATGCCGTACGGTATGGGCTATATCCCATGTTCAGAAATGATGAAAAACGAGGTTAAAAAAAATATCAAATTTTCAAAAAACGATGGGCTATAACCCATGTTTTTTTTTTTTCCATTTTTTTCAAAACCTCAAAAATTATAAAAACGGCGTGCTATAGTATGCCGTATGGTATGGGCTATATCCCATGTTCAAAAATGATGAAAAACGAGGTTAAAAAAATATATCAAAATTTCAAAAAACGATGGGCTATAACCCATGTTTTTTTTTTTTCATTTTTTTCAAAACCTCAAAAATTATAAAAACGGCGTGCTATTTTATGCCGTACGGTATGGGCTATATCCCATGTTCAGAAATGATGAAAAACGAGGTTAAAAAATATATCAAAATTTCAAAAAACGATGGGCTATAACCCATGTTTTTTTTTTTCCATTTTTTTCAAAACCTCAAAAATGATGAAAAACGGCGTGCTATTTTATGCCGTACGGTATGGGCTATATCCCATGTTCAGAAATGATGAAAAACGTGGTTAAAAAAATATATCAAAATTTCAAAAAACGATGGGCTATAACCCTTGTTTTTTTTTTTTTTCATTTTTTTCAAAACCTCAAAAATGATGAAAAACGGCGTGCTATAGTATGCCGTATGGTATGGGCTATATCCCGTGTTCAGAAATGATGAAAAACGAGGTTAAAAAAAATATCAACATTTCAAAAAACGATGGGCTATAACCCATGTTTTTTTTTTTCCATTTTTTTCAAAACCTCAAAAATGATGAAAAACGGCGTGCTATTTTATGCCGTACGGTATGGGCTATATCCCATGTTCAGAAATGATGAAAAACGTGGTTAAAAAAATATATCAAAATTTCAAAAAACGATGGGCTATAACCCATGTTTTTTTTTTTTTCATTTTTTTCAAAACCTCAAAAATTATAAAAACGGCGTGCTATTTTATGCCGTACGGTATGGGCTATATCCCATGTTCAGAAATGATGAAAAACGAGGTTAAAAAAAATATCAAATTTTCAAAAAACGATGGGCTATAACCCATGTTTTTTTTTTTTCCATTTTTTTCAAAACCTCAAAAATTATAAAAACGGCGTGCTATAGTATGCCGTATGGTATGGGCTATATCCCATGTTCAAAAATGATGAAAAACGAGGTTAAAAAAATATATCAAAATTTCAAAAAACGATGGGCTATAACCCATGTTTTTTTTTTTTCATTTTTTTCAAAACCTCAAAAATTATAAAAACGGCGTGCTATTTTATGCCGTACGGTATGGGCTATATCCCATGTTCAGAAATGATGAAAAACGAGGTTAAAAAAAATATCAAAATTTCAAAAAACGATGGGCTATAACCCATGTTTTTTTTTTCTTTTTTTTCTTTTTTTCAAAACCTCAAAAATGATGAAAAACGGCGTGCTATAGTATGCCGTATGGTATGGGCTATATCCCGTGTTCAGAAATGATGAAAAACGAGGTAAAAAAAAATATCAACATTTCAAAAAACGATGGGCTATAACCCATGTTTTTTTTTTTCCATTTTTTTCAAAACCTCAAAAATGATGAAAAACGGCGTGCTATTTTATGCCGTACGGTATGGGCTATATCCCATGTTCAGAAATTATGAAAAACGTGGTTAAAAAAATATATCAAAATTTCAAAAAACGATGGGCTATAACCCATGTTTTTTTTTTTTTTCATTTTTTTCAAAACCTAAAAAATGATGAAAAACGGCGTGCTATAGTATGCCGTACGGTATGGGCTATAGCCCATGTTCAAAAATGATGAAAAACGAGGTTAAAAAAAATATCAAAATTTCAAAAAACGATGGGCTATAACCCATGTTTTTTTTTTTTTTTTTTTTTCAAAACCTTAAAAATGATGAAAAACGGCGTGCTATTTTATGCCGTACGGTATGGGCTATATCCCATGTTCAGAAATGATGAAAAACGAGGTTAAAAAAATATATCCAAATTTCAAAAAACGATGGGCTATAACCCATGTTTTTTTTTTTTTTCTTTTTCAAAACCTCAAAAATTATAAAAACGGCGTGCTATTTTATGCCGTACGGTATGGGCTATATCCCATGTTCAGAAATGATGAAAAACGAGGTTAAAAAAAAATATCAAAATTTCAAAAAACGATGGGCTATAACCCATGTTTTTTTTTTTTTTTTTTTTTTTTTCCAAAACCTCAAAAATGATGAAAAACGGCGTGCTATAGTATGCCGTATGGTATGGGCTATATCCCGTGTTCAGAAATGATGAAAAACGAGGTTAAAAAAAATATCAACATTTCAAAAAACGATGGGCTATAACCCATGTTTTTTTTTTTCCATTTTTTTCAAAACCTCAAAAATGATGAAAAACGGCGTGCTATTTTATGCCGTACGGTATGGGCTATATCCCATGTTCAGAAATGATGAAAAACGTGGTTAAAAAAATATATCCAAATTTCAAAAAACGATGGGCTATAACCCATGTTTTTTTTCTTTTTCATTTTTTTCAAAACCTCAAAAATTATAAAAACGGCGTGCTATTTTATGCCGTACGGTATGGGCTATATCCCATGTTCAGAAATGATGAAAAACGAGGTTAAAAAAAATATCAAAATTTCAAAAAACGATGGGCTATAACCCATGTTTTTTTTTTTGTTTTTTTTTCAAAACCTTAAAAATGATGAAAAACGGCGTGCTATAGTATGCCGTACGGTATGGGCTATATCCCATGTTCAGAAATGATGAAAAACGAGGTTAAAAAAATATATCCAAATTTCAAAAAACGATGGGCTATAACCCATGTTTTTTTTTTTTTTTTTTTTCAAAACCTCAAAAATTATAAAAACGGCGTGCTATTTTATGCCGTACGGTATGGGCTATATCCCATGTTCAGAAATGATGAAAAACGAGGTTAAAAAAAAATATCAAAATTTCAAAAAACGATGGGCTATAACCCATGTTTTTTTTTTTTTTTTTTTTTCAAAACCTTAAAAATGATGAAAAACGGCGTGCTATAGTATGCCGTACGGTATGGGCTATATCCCATGTTCAGAAATGATGAAAAACGAGGTTAAAAAAATATATCCAAATTTCAAAAAACGATGGGCTATAACCCATGTTTTTTTTTTTTTTCTTTTTCAAAACCTCAAAAATTATAAAAACGGCGTGCTATTTTATGCCGTACGGTATGGGCTATATCCCATGTTCAGAAATGATGAAAAACGAGGTTAAAAAAAAATATCAAAATTTCAAAAAACGATGGGCTATAACCCATGTTTTTTTTTGTTTTTGTTTTTTTTTCAAAACCTCAAAAATGATGAAAAACGGCGTGCTATAGTATGCCGTATGGTATGGGCTATATCCCGTGTTCAGAAATGATGAAAAACGAGGTTAAAAAAAATATCAACATTTCAAAAAACGATGGGCTATAACCCATGTTTTTTTTTTTCCATTTTTTTCAAAACCTCAAAAATGATGAAAAACGGCGTGCTATTTTATGCCGTACGGTATGGGCTATATCCCATGTTCAGAAATGATGAAAAACGTGGTTAAAAAAATATATCAAAATTTAAAAAAACGATGGGCTATAACCCATGTTTTTTTTCTTTTTCATTTTTTTCAAAACCTCAAAAATTATAAAAACGGCGTGCTATTTTATGCCGTACGGTATGGGCTATATCCCATGTTCAGAAATGATGAAAAACGAGGTTAAAAAAAATATCAAAATTTCAAAAAACGATGGGCTATAACCCATGTTTTTTTTTTTTTTTTTTTTTCAAAACCTTAAAAATGATGAAAAACGGCGTGCTATAGTATGCCGTACGGTATGGGCTATATCCCATGTTCAGAAATGATGAAAAACGAGGTTAAAAAAATATATCCAAATTTCAAAAAACGATGGGCTATAACCCATGTTTTTTTTTTTTTTTTTTTTCAAAACCTCAAAAATTATAAAAACGGCGTGCTATTTTATGCCGTACGGTATGGGCTATATCCCATGTTCAGAAATGATGAAAAACGAGGTTAAAAAAAAATATCAACATTTCAAAAAACGATGGGCTATAACCCATGTTTTTTTTTTTCCATTTTTTTCAAAACCTCAAAAATGATGAAAAACTGCGTGCTATTTTATGCCGTACGGTATGGGCTATATCCCATGTTCAGAAATGATGAAAAACGTGGTTAAAAAAATATATCAAAATTTCAAAAAACGATGGGCTATAACCCATGTTTTTTTTCTTTTTCATTTTTTTCAAAACCTCAAAAATTATAAAAACGGCGTGCTATTTTATGCCGTACGGTATGGGCTATATCCCATGTTCAGAAATGATGAAAAACGAGGTTAAAAAAAATATCAAAATTTCAAAAAACGATGGGCTATAACCCATGTTTTTTTTTTTTTTTTTTTTTTTTTTCAAAACCTCAAAAATGATGAAAAACGGCGTGCTATAGTATGCCGTATGGTATGGGCTATATCCCGTGTTCAGAAATGATGAAAAACGAGGTTAAAAAAAATATCAACATTTCAAAAAACGATGGGCTATAACCCATGTTTTTTTTTTTCCATTTTTTTCAAAACCTCAAAAATGATGAAAAACGGCGTGCTATTTTATGCCGTACGGTATGGGCTATATCCCATGTTCAGAAATGATGAAAAACGTGGTTAAAAAAATATATCAAAATTTCAAAAAACGATGGGCTATAACCCATGTTTTTTTTTTTTTTCATTTTTTTCAAAACCTCAAAAATGATGAAAAACGGCGTGCTATAGTATGCCGTATGGTATGGGCTATATCCCGTGTTCAGAAATGATGAAAAACGAGGTTAAAAAAAATATCAACATTTCAAAAAACGATGGGCTATAACCCATGTTTTTTTTTTTCCATTTTTTTCAAAACCTCAAAAATGATGAAAAACGGCGTGCTATTTTATGCCGTACGGTATGGGCTATATCCCATGTTCAGAAATGATGAAAAACGTGGTTAAAAAAATATATCAAAATTTCAAAAAACGATGGGCTATAACCCATGTTTTTTTTTTTTTCATTTTTTTCAAAACCTCAAAAATTATAAAAACGGCGTGCTATTTTATGCCGTACGGTATGGGCTATATCCCATGTTCAGAAATGATGAAAAACGAGGTTAAAAAAAATATCAAAATTTCAAAAAACGATGGGCTATAACCCATGTTTTTTTTTTTTCCATTTTTTTCAAAACCTCAAAAATTATAAAAACGGCGTGCTATAGTATGCCGTATGGTATGGGCTATATCCCATGTTCAAAAATGATGAAAAACGAGGTTAAAAAAATATATCAAAATTTCAAAAAACGATGGGCTATAACCCATGTTTTTTTTTTTTCATTTTTTTCAAAACCTCAAAAATTATAAAAACGGCGTGCTATTTTATGCCGTACGGTATGGGCTATATCCCATGTTCAGAAATGATGAAAAACGAGGTTAAAAAAAATATCAAAATTTCAAAAAACGATGGGCTATAACCCATGTTTTTTTTTTTCCATTTTTTTCAAAACCTCAAAAATGATGAAAAACGGCGTGCTATTTTATGCCGTACGGTATGGGCCATATCCCATGTTCAGAAATGATGAAAAACGTGGTTAAAAAAATATATCAAAATTTCAAAAAACGATGGGCTATAACCCATGTTTTTTTTTTTTTTCATTTTTTTCAAAACCTCAAAAATGATGAAAAACGGCGTGCTATAGTATGCCGTATGGTATGGGCTATATCCCGTGTTCAGAAATGATGAAAAACTAGGTTAAAAAAAATATCAACATTTCAAAAAACGATGGGCTATAACCCATGTTTTTTTTTTTCCATTTTTTTCAAAACCTCAAAAATGATGAAAAACGGCGTGCTATTTTATGCCGTACGGTATGGGCTATATCCCATGTTCAGAAATGATGAAAAACGTGGTTAAAAAAATATATCAAAATTTCAAAAAACGATGGGCTATAACCCATGTTTTTTTTTTTTTCTTTTTTTTCAAAACCTCAAAAATTATAAAAACGGCGTGCTATTTTATGCCGTACGGTATGGGCTATATCCCATGTTCAGAAATGATGAAAAACGAGGTTAAAAAAAATATCAAATTTTCAAAAAACAATGGGCTATAACCCATGTTTTTTTTTTTTCCATTTTTTTCAAAACCTCAAAAATTATAAAAACGGCGTGCTATAGTATGCCGTATGGTATGGGCTATATCCCATGTTCAAAAATGATGAAAAACGAGGTTAAAAAAATATATCAAAATTTCAAAAAACGATGGGCTATAACCCATGTTTTTTTTTTTTCATTTTTTTCAAAACCTCAAAAATTATAAAAACGGCGTGCTATTTTATGCCGTACGGTATGGGCTATATCCCATGTTCAGAAATGATGAAAAACGAGGTTAAAAAAAATATCAAAATTTCAAAAAACGATGGGCTATAACCCATGTTTTTTTTTTCTTTTTTTTTTTTTTTCAAAACCTCAAAAATGATGAAAAACGGCGTGCTATAGTATGCCGTATGGTATGGGCTATATCCCGTGTTCAGAAATGATGAAAAACGAGGTTAAAAAAAATATCAACATTTCAAAAAACGATGGGCTATAACCCATGTTTTTTTTTGTTTTTGTTTTTTTTTCAAAACCTCAAAAATGATGAAAAACGGCGTGCTATAGTATGCCGTATGGTATGGGCTATATCCCGTGTTCAGAAATGATGAAAAACGAGGTTAAAAAAAATATCAACATTTCAAAAAACGATGGGCTATAACCCATGTTTTTTTTTTTCCATTTTTTTCAAAACCTCAAAAATGATGAAAAACGGCGTGCTATTTTATGCCGTACGGTATGGGCTATATCCCATGTTCAGAAATGATGAAAAACGTGGTTAAAAAAATATATCAAAATTTAAAAAAACGATGGGCTATAACCCATGTTTTTTTTCTTTTTCATTTTTTTCAAAACCTCAAAAATTATAAAAACGGCGTGCTATTTTATGCCGTACGGTATGGGCTATATCCCATGTTCAGAAATGATGAAAAACGAGGTTAAAAAAAATATCAAAATTTCAAAAAACGATGGGCTATAACCCATGTTTTTTTTTTTTTTTTTTTTTCAAAACCTTAAAAATGATGAAAAACGGCGTGCTATAGTATGCCGTACGGTATGGGCTATATCCCATGTTCAGAAATGATGAAAAACGAGGTTAAAAAAATATATCCAAATTTCAAAAAACGATGGGCTATAACCCATGTTTTTTTTTTTGTTTTTTTTCAAAACCTCAAAAATTATAAAAACGGCGTGCTATTTTATGCCGTACGGTATGGGCTATATCCCATGTTCAGAAATGATGAAAAACGAGGTTAAAAAAAAATATCAACATTTCAAAAAACGATGGGCTATAACCCATGTTTTTTTTTTTCCATTTTTTTCAAAACCTCAAAAATGATGAAAAACTGCGTGCTATTTTATGCCGTACGGTATGGGCTATATCCCATGTTCAGAAATGATGAAAAACGTGGTTAAAAAAATATATCAAAATTTCAAAAAACGATGGGCTATAACCCATGTTTTTTTTCTTTTTCATTTTTTTCAAAACCTCAAAAATTATAAAAACGGCGTGCTATTTTATGCCGTACGGTATGGGCTATATCCCATGTTCAGAAATGATGAAAAACGAGGTTAAAAAAAATATCAAAATTTCAAAAAACGATGGGCTATAACCCATGTTTTTTTTTTTTTTTTTTTTTTTTTTCAAAACCTCAAAAATGATGAAAAACGGCGTGCTATAGTATGCCGTATGGTATGGGCTATATCCCGTGTTCAGAAATGATGAAAAACGAGGTTAAAAAAAATATCAACATTTCAAAAAACGATGGGCTATAACCCATGTTTTTTTTTTTCCATTTTTTTCAAAACCTCAAAAATGATGAAAAACGGCGTGCTATTTTATGCCGTACGGTATGGGCTATATCCCATGTTCAGAAATGATGAAAAACGTGGTTAAAAAAATATATCAAAATTTCAAAAAACGATGGGCTATAACCCATGTTTTTTTTTTTTTTCATTTTTTTCAAAACCTCAAAAATGATGAAAAACGGCGTGCTATAGTATGCCGTATGGTATGGGCTATATCCCGTGTTCAGAAATGATGAAAAACGAGGTTAAAAAAAATATCAACATTTCAAAAAACGATGGGCTATAACCCATGTTTTTTTTTTTCCATTTTTTTCAAAACCTCAAAAATGATGAAAAACGGCGTGCTATTTTATGCCGTACGGTATGGGCTATATCCCATGTTCAGAAATGATGAAAAACGTGGTTAAAAAAATATATCAAAATTTCAAAAAACGATGGGCTATAACCCATGTTTTTTTTTTTTTCATTTTTTTCAAAACCTCAAAAATTATAAAAACGGCGTGCTATTTTATGCCGTACGGTATGGGCTATATCCCATGTTCAGAAATGATGAAAAACGAGGTTAAAAAAAATATCAAAATTTCAAAAAACGATGGGCTATAACCCATGTTTTTTTTTTTTCCATTTTTTTCAAAACCTCAAAAATTATAAAAACGGCGTGCTATAGTATGCCGTATGGTATGGGCTATATCCCATGTTCAAAAATGATGAAAAACGAGGTTAAAAAAATATATCAAAATTTCAAAAAACGATGGGCTATAACCCATGTTTTTTTTTTTTCATTTTTTTCAAAACCTCAAAAATTATAAAAACGGCGTGCTATTTTATGCCGTACGGTATGGGCTATATCCCATGTTCAGAAATGATGAAAAACGAGGTTAAAAAAAATATCAAAATTTCAAAAAACGATGGGCTATAACCCATGTTTTTTTTTTTCCATTTTTTTCAAAACCTCAAAAATGATGAAAAACGGCGTGCTATTTTATGCCGTACGGTATGGGCCATATCCCATGTTCAGAAATGATGAAAAACGTGGTTAAAAAAATATATCAAAATTTCAAAAAACGATGGGCTATAACCCATGTTTTTTTTTTTTTTCATTTTTTTCAAAACCTCAAAAATGATGAAAAACGGCGTGCTATAGTATGCCGTATGGTATGGGCTATATCCCGTGTTCAGAAATGATGAAAAACTAGGTTAAAAAAAATATCAACATTTCAAAAAACGATGGGCTATAACCCATGTTTTTTTTTTTCCATTTTTTTCAAAACCTCAAAAATGATGAAAAACGGCGTGCTATTTTATGCCGTACGGTATGGGCTATATCCCATGTTCAGAAATGATGAAAAACGTGGTTAAAAAAATATATCAAAATTTCAAAAAACGATGGGCTATAACCCATGTTTTTTTTTTTTTCTTTTTTTTCAAAACCTCAAAAATTATAAAAACGGCGTGCTATTTTATGCCGTACGGTATGGGCTATATCCCATGTTCAGAAATGATGAAAAACGAGGTTAAAAAAAATATCAAATTTTCAAAAAACAATGGGCTATAACCCATGTTTTTTTTTTTTCCATTTTTTTCAAAACCTCAAAAATTATAAAAACGGCGTGCTATAGTATGCCGTATGGTATGGGCTATATCCCATGTTCAAAAATGATGAAAAACGAGGTTAAAAAAATATATCAAAATTTCAAAAAACGATGGGCTATAACCCATGTTTTTTTTTTTTCATTTTTTTCAAAACCTCAAAAATTATAAAAACGGCGTGCTATTTTATGCCGTACGGTATGGGCTATATCCCATGTTCAGAAATGATGAAAAACGAGGTTAAAAAAAATATCAAAATTTCAAAAAACGATGGGCTATAACCCATGTTTTTTTTTTCTTTTTTTTTTTTTTTCAAAACCTCAAAAATGATGAAAAACGGCGTGCTATAGTATGCCGTATGGTATGGGCTATATCCCGTGTTCAGAAATGATGAAAAACGAGGTTAAAAAAAATATCAACATTTCAAAAAACGATGGGCTATAACCCATGTTTTTTTTTCCCATTTTTTTCAAAACCTCAAAAATGATGAAAAACGGCGTGCTATTTTATGCCGTACGGTATGGGCTATATCCCATGTTCAGAAATTATGAAAAACGTGGTTAAAAAAATATATCAAAATTTAAAAAAACGATGGGCTATAACCCATGTTTTGTTTTTTTTTCATTTTTTTCAAAACCTAAAAAATGATGAAAAACGGCGTGCTATAGTATGCCGTACGGTATGGGCTATAGCCCATGTTCAAAAATGATGAAAAACGAGGTTAAAAAAAATATCAAAATTTCAAAAAACGATGGGCTATAACCCATGTTTTTTTTTTTTTTTTTTTTTCAAAACCTTAAAAATGATGAAAAACGGCGTGCTATTTTATGCCGTACGGTATGGGCTATATCCCATGTTCAGAAATGATGAAAAACGAGGTTAAAAAAATATATCCAAATTTCAAAAAACGATGGGCTATAACCCATGTTTTGTTTTTTTTTCTTTTTCAAAACCTCAAAAATTATAAAAACGGCGTGCTATTTTATGCCGTACGGTATGGGCTATATCCCATGTTCAGAAATGATGAAAAACGAGGTTAAAAAAAAATATCAAAATTTCAAAAAACGATGGGCTATAACCCATGTTTTTTTTTTTTTTTTTTTTTTTTTCAAAACCTCAAAAATGATGAAAAACGGCGTGCTATAGTATGCCGTATGGTATGGGCTATATCCCGTGTTCAGAAATGATGAAAAACGAGGTTAAAAAAAATATCAACATTTCAAAAAACGATGGGCTATAACCCATGTTTTTTTTTTTCCATTTTTTTCAAAACCTCAAAAATGATGAAAAACGGCGTGCTATTTTATGCCGTACGGTATGGGCTATATCCCATGTTCAGAAATGATGAAAAACGTGGTTAAAAAAATATATCAAAATTTCAAAAAACGATGGGCTATAACCCATGTTTTTTTTTTTTTCATTTTTTTCAAAACCTCAAAAATTATAAAAACGGCGTGCTATTTTATGCCGTACGGTATGGGCTATATCCCATGTTCAGAAATGATGAAAAACGAGGTTAAAAAAAATATCAAAATTTCAAAAAACGATGGGCTATAACCCATGTTTTTTTTTTTTTTTTTTTTTTTTTTCAAAACCTCAAAAATGATGAAAAACGGCGTGCTATAGTATGCCGTATGGTATGGGCTATATCCCGTGTTCAGAAATGATGAAAAACGAGGTTAAAAAAAATATCAACATTTCAAAAAACGATGGGCTATAACCCATGTTTTTTTTTTTCCATTTTTTTCAAAACCTCAAAAATGATGAAAAACGGCGTGCTATTTTATGCCGTACGGTATGGGCTATATCCCATGTTCAGAAATGATGAAAAACGTGGTTAAAAAAATATATCAAAATTTCAAAAAACGATGGGCTATAACCCATGTTTTTTTTTTTTTCATTTTTTTCAAAACCTCAAAAATTATAAAAACGGCGTGCTATTTTATGCCGTACGGTATGGGCTATATCCCATGTTCAGAAATGATGAAAAACGAGGTTAAAAAAAATATCAAAATTTCAAAAAACGATGGGCTATAACCCATGTTTTTTTTTTTTTTCATTTTTTTCAAAACCTCAAAAATGATGAAAAACGGCGTGCTATAGTATGCCGTATGGTATGGGCTATATCCCGTGTTCAGAAATGATGAAAAACGAGGTTAAAAAAAATATCAACATTTCAAAAAACGATGGGCTATAACCCATGTTTTTTTTTTTCCATTTTTTTCAAAACCTCAAAAATGATGAAAAACGGCGTGCTATTTTATGCCGTACGGTATGGGCTATATCCCATGTTCAGAAATGATGAAAAACGTGGTTAAAAAAATATATCAAAATTTCAAAAAACGATGGGCTATAACCCATGTTTTTTTTTTTTTCATTTTTTTCAAAACCTAAAAAATTATAAAAACGGCGTGCTATTTTATGCCGTACGGTATGGGCTATATCCCATGTTCAGAAATGATGAAAAACGAGGTTAAAAAAAATATCAAAATTTCAAAAAACGATGGGCTATAACCCATGTTTTTTTTTTTTTCATTTTTTTCAAAACCTCAAAAATTATAAAAACGGCGTGCTATAGTATGCCGTATGGTATGGGCTATATCCCATGTTCAAAAATGATGAAAAACGAGGTTAAAAAAATATATCAAAATTTCAAAAAACGATGGGCTATAACCCATGTTTTTTTTTTTTCATTTTTTTCAAAACCTCAAAAATTATAAAAACGGCGTGCTATTTTATGCCGTACGGTATGGGCTATATCCCATGTTCAGAAATGATGAAAAACGAGGTTAAAAAAAATATCAAAATTTCAAAAAACGATGGGCTATAACCCATGTTTTTTTTTTCTTTTTCAAAACCTCAAAAATGATGAAAAACGGCGTGCTATAGTATGCCGTATGGTATGGGCTATATCCCGTGTTCAGAAATGATGAAAAACGAGGTTAAAAAAAATATCAACATTTCAAAAAACGATGGGCTATAACCCATGTTTTTTTTTTTCCATTTTTTTCAAAACCTCAAAAATGATGAAAAACGGCGTGCTATTTTATGCCGTACGGTATGGGCTATATCCCATGTTCAGAAATTATGAAAAACGTGGTTAAAAAAATATATCAAAATTTCAAAAAACGATGGGCTATAACCCATGTTTTTTTTTTTTTTTCATTTTTTTCAAAACCTAAAAAATGATGAAAAACGGCGTGCTATAGTATGCCGTACGGTATGGGCTATAGCCCATGTTCAGAAATGATGAAAAACGAGGTTAAAAAAAATATCAACATTTCAAAAAACGATGGGCTATAACCCATGTTTTTTTTTTTCCATTTTTTTCAAAACCTCAAAAATGATGAAAAACGGCGTGCTATTTTATGCCGTACGGTATGGGCTATATCCCATGTTCAGAAATTATGAAAAACGTGGTTAAAAAAATATATCAAAATTTCAAAAAACGATGGGCTATAACCCATGTTTTTTTTTTTTTTTCATTTTTTTCAAAACCTAAAAAATGATGAAAAACGGCGTGCTATAGTATGCCGTACGGTATGGGCTATAGCCCATGTTCAAAAATGATGAAAAACGAGGTTAAAAAAAATATCAAAATTTCAAAAAACGATGGGCTATAACCCATGTTTTTTTTTTTTTTTTTTTTTTCAAAACCTTAAAAATGATGAAAAACGGCGTGCTATTTTATGCCGTACGGTATGGGCTATAGCCCATGTTCAAAAATGATGAAAAACGAGGTTAAAAAAATATATCAAAATTTCAAAAAACGATGGGCTATAACCCATGTTTTTTTTTTTTTTTCATTTTTTTCAAAACCTAAAAAATGATGAAAAACGGCGTGCTATAGTATGCCGTACGGTATGGGCTATAGCCCATGTTCAAAAATGATGAAAAACGAGGTTAAAAAAAATATCAAAATTTCAAAAAACGATGGGCTATAACCCATGTTTTTTTTTTTTTTTTTTTTTTCAAAACCTTAAAAATGATGAAAAACGGCGTGCTATTTTATGCCGTACGGTATGGGCTATATCCCATGTTCAGAAATGATGAAAAACGAGGTTAAAAAAATATATCCAAATTTCAAAAAACGATGGGCTATAACCCATGTTTGTTTTTTTTTTCTTTTTCAAAACCTCAAAAATGATGAAAAACGGCGTGCTATAGTATGCCGTACGGTATGGGCTATAGCCCATGTTCAGAAATGATGAAAAACGTGGTTAAAAAAAAATATCAAAATTTCAAAAAACGATGGGCTATAACCCATGTTTTTTTTTTTGTTTTTTTTTTTCAAAACCTTAAAAATGATGAAAAACGGCGTGCTATTTTATGCCGTACGGTATGGGCTATATCCCATGTTCAGAAATGATGAAGAACGAGGTTAAAAGAAATATCAAATTTTCAAAAAACGATGGGCTATAACCCATCTTTTTTTTTGTTTTTCATTTTTTTCAAAACCTCAAAAATGATGAAAAACTGCGTGCTATAGTATGCCGTACGGTATGGGCTATATCCCATGTTCAAAAATGATGAAAAACGAGGTTAAAAATATATATCTAAATTTCAAAAAACGATGGGCTATAACCCATGTTTTTTTTTTTTTTTTTTTTCAAAACCTCAAAAATTATGTAAAACGGCGTGCTATAGTATGCCGTATGGTATGGGCTATATCCCGTGTTCAGAAATGATGAAAAACGAGGTTAAAAAAAATATCAACATTTCAAAAAACGATGGGCTATAACCCATGTTTTTTTTTTTCCATTTTTTTCAAAACCTCAAAAATGATGAAAAACGGCGTGCTATTTTATGCCGTACGGTATGGGCTATATCCCATGTTCAGAAATGATGAAAAACGTGGTTAAAAAAATATATCAAAATTTCAAAAAACGATGGGCTATAACCCATGTTTTTTTTTTTTTCATTTTTTTCAAAACCTCAAAAATTATAAAAACGGCGTGCTATTTTATGCCGTACGGTATGGGCTATATCCCATGTTCAGAAATGATGAAAAACGAGGTTAAAAAAAATATCAAAATTTCAAAAAACGATGGGCTATAACCCATGTTTTTTTTTTTTTCATTTTTTTCAAAACCTCAAAAATTATAAAAACGGCGTGCTATAGTATGCCGTATGGTATGGGCTATATCCCATGTTCAAAAATGATGAAAAACGAGGTTAAAAAAATATATCAAAATTTCAAAAAACGATGGGCTATAACCCATGTTTTTTTTTTTTCATTTTTTTCAAAACCTCAAAAATTATAAAAACGGCGTGCTATTTTATGCCGTACGGTATGGGCTATATCCCATGTTCAGAAATGATGAAAAACGAGGTTAAAAAAAATATCAAAATTTCAAAAAACGATGGGCTATAACCCATGTTTTTTTTTTCTTTTTCAAAACCTCAAAAATGATGAAAAACGGCGTGCTATAGTATGCCGTATGGTATGGGCTATATCCCGTGTTCAGAAATGATGAAAAACGAGGTTAAAAAAAATATCAACATTTCAAAAAACGATGGGCTATAACCCATGTTTTTTTTTTTCCATTTTTTTCAAAACCTCAAAAATGATGAAAAACGGCGTGCTATTTTATGCCGTACGGTATGGGCTATATCCCATGTTCAGAAATTATGAAAAACGTGGTTAAAAAAATATATCAAAATTTCAAAAAACGATGGGCTATAACCCATGTTTTTTTTTTTTTTTCATTTTTTTCAAAACCTAAAAAATGATGAAAAACGGCGTGCTATAGTATGCCGTACGGTATGGGCTATAGCCCATGTTCAAAAATGATGAAAAACGAGGTTAAAAAAAATATCAAAATTTCAAAAAACGATGGGCTATAACCCATGTTTTTTTTTTTTTTTTTTTTTTCAAAACCTTAAAAATGATGAAAAACGGCGTGCTATTTTATGCCGTACGGTATGGGCTATAGCCCATGTTCAAAAATGATGAAAAACGAGGTTAAAAAAATATATCAAAATTTCAAAAAACGATGGGCTATAACCCATGTTTTTTTTTTTTTTTTTTTTTTTTCAAAACCTAAAAAATGATGAAAAACGGCGTGCTATAGTATGCCGTACGGTATGGGCTATAGCCCATGTTCAAAAATGATGAAAAACGAGGTTAAAAAAAATATCAAAATTTCAAAAAACGATGGGCTATAACCCATGTTTTTTTTTTTTTTTTTTTTTTCAAAACCTTAAAAATGATGAAAAACGGCGTGCTATTTTATGCCGTACGGTATGGGCTATATCCCATGTTCAGAAATGATGAAAAACGAGGTTAAAAAAATATATCCAAATTTCAAAAAACGATGGGCTATAACCCATGTTTGTTTTTTTTTTCTTTTTCAAAACCTCAAAAATGATGAAAAACGGCGTGCTATAGTATGCCGTACGGTATGGGCTATAGCCCATGTTCAGAAATGATGAAAAACGTGGTTAAAAAAAAATATCAAAATTTCAAAAAACGATGGGCTATAACCCATGTTTTTTTTTTTGTTTTTTTTTTTCAAAACCTTAAAAATGATGAAAAACGGCGTGCTATTTTATGCCGTACGGTATGGGCTATATCCCATGTTCAGAAATGATGAAGAACGAGGTTAAAAGAAATATCAAATTTTCAAAAAACGATGGGCTATAACCCATCTTTTTTTTTGTTTTTCATTTTTTTCAAAACCTCAAAAATGATGAAAAACGGCGTGCTATAGTATGCCGTACGGTATGGGCTATATCCCATGTTCAAAAATGATGAAAAACGAGGTTAAAAATATATATCTAAATTTCAAAAAACGATGGGCTATAACCCATGTTTTTTTTTTTTTTTTTTTTCAAAACCTCAAAAATTATGTAAAACGGCGTGCTATAGTATGCCGTATGGTATGGGCAATATCCCATGTTCAAAAATGATGAAGAACGAGGTTAAAAAAAATATCAACATTTCAAAAAACGATGGGCTATAACCCATGTTTTTTTTGTTTTTTTTTTCAAAACCTCAAAAATGATGAAAAACGGCGTGCTATTTTATGCCGTACGGTATGGGCTATATCCCATGTTCAAAAATGATGAAGAACGAGGTTAAAAGAAATATCAAATTTTCAAAAAACGATGGGCTATAACCCATGTTTTTTTTTTTTTCATTTTTTTCAAAACCTCAAAAATGATAAAAACGGCGTGCTATTTTATGCCGTACGGTATGGGCTATATCCCATGTTCAGAAATGATGAAAAACGAGGTTAAAAAAAATATCAACATTTCAAAAAACGATGGGCTATAACCCATGTTTTTTTTTTTCCATTTTTTTCAAAACCTCAAAAATGATGAAAAACGGCGTGCTATTTTATGCCGTACGGTATGGGCTATATCCCATGTTCAGAAATGATGAAAAACGTGGTTAAAAAAATATATCTAAATTTCAAAAAACGATGGGCTATAACCCATGTTTTTTTTTTTTTTCATTTTTTTCAAAACCTCAAAAATGATGAAAAACGGCGTGCTATAGTATGCCGTATGGTATGGGCTATATCCCGTGTTCAGAAATGATGAAAAACGAGGTTAAAAAAAATATCAACATTTCAAAAAACGATGGGCTATAACCCATGTTTTTTTTTTCCCATTTTTTTCAAAACCTCAAAAATGATGAAAAACGGCGTGCTATTTTATGCCGTACGGTATGGGCTATATCCCATGTTCAGAAATGATGAAAAACGTGGTTAAAAAAATATATCAAAATTTCAAAAAACGATGGGCTATAACCCATTTTTTTTTTTTTTTCTTTTTTTTCAAAACCTCAAAAATTATAAAAACGGCGTGCTATTTTATGCCGTACGGTATGGGCTATATCCCATGTTCAGAAATGATGAAAAACGAGGTTAAAAAAAATATCAAATTTTCAAAAAACGATGGGCTATAACCCATGTTTTTTTTTTTTCCATTTTTTTCAAAACCTCAAAAATTATAAAAACGGCGTGCTATAGTATGCCGTATGGTATGGGCTATATCCCATGTTCAAAAATGATGAAAAACGAGGTTAAAAAAATATATCAAAATTTCAAAAAACGATGGGCTATAACCCATGTTTTTTTTTTTTCATTTTTTTCAAAACCTCAAAAATTATAAAAACGGCGTGCTATTTTATGCCGTACGGTATGGGCTATATCCCATGTTCAGAAATGATGAAAAACGAGGTTAAAAAATATATCAAAATTTCAAAAAACGATGGGCTATAACCCATGTTTTTTTTTTCCATTTTTTTCAAAACCTCAAAAATGATGAAAAACGGCGTGCTATTTTATGCCGTACGGTATGGGCTATATCCCATGTTCAGAAATGATGAAAAACGTGGTTAAAAAAATATATCAAAATTTCAAAAAACGATGGGCTATAACCCTTGTTTTTTTTTTTTTTCATTTTTTTCAAAACCTCAAAAATGATGAAAAACGGCGTGCTATAGTATGCCGTATGGTATGGGCTATATCCCGTGTTCAGAAATGATGAAAAACGAGGTTAAAAAAATATCAACATTTCAAAAAACGATGGGCTATAACCCATGTTTTTTTTTTTCCATTTTTTTCAAAACCTCAAAAATGATGAAAAACGGCGTGCTATTTTATGCCGTACGGTATGGGCTATATCCCATGTTCAGAAATGATGAAAAACGTGGTTAAAAAAATATATCAAAATTTCAAAAAACGATGGGCTATAACCCATGTTTTTTTTTTTTTCATTTTTTTCAAAACCTCAAAAATTATAAAAACGGCGTGCTATTTTATGCCGTACGGTATGGGCTATATCCCATGTTCAGAAATGATGAAAAACGAGGTTAAAAAAAATATCAAATTTTCAAAAAACGATGGGCTATAACCCATGTTTTTTTTTTTTCCATTTTTTTCAAAACCTCAAAAATTATAAAAACGGCGTGCTATAGTATGCCGTATGGTATGGGCTATATCCCATGTTCAAAAATGATGAAAAACGAGGTTAAAAAAATATATCAAAATTTCAAAAAACGATGGGCTATAACCCATGTTTTTTTTTTTTCATTTTTTTCAAAACCTCAAAAATTATAAAAACGGCGTGCTATTTTATGCCGTACGGTATGGGCTATATCCCATGTTCAGAAATGATGAAAAACGAGGTTAAAAAAAATATCAAAATTTCAAAAAACGATGGGCTATAACCCATGTTTTTTTTTTCTTTTTTTTCTTTTTTTCAAAACCTCAAAAATGATGAAAAACGGCGTGCTATAGTATGCCGTATGGTATGGGCTATATCCCGTGTTCAGAAATGATGAAAAACGAGGTAAAAAAAAATATCAACATTTCAAAAAACGATGGGCTATAACCCATGTTTTTTTTTTTCCATTTTTTTCAAAACCTCAAAAATGATGAAAAACGGCGTGCTATTTTATGCCGTACGGTATGGGCTATATCCCATGTTCAGAAATTATGAAAAACGTGGTTAAAAAAATATATCAAAATTTCAAAAAACGATGGGCTATAACCCATGTTTTTTTTTTTTTTCATTTTTTTCAAAACCTAAAAAATGATGAAAAACGGCGTGCTATAGTATGCCGTACGGTATGGGCTATAGCCCATGTTCAAAAATGATGAAAAACGAGGTTAAAAAAAATATCAAAATTTCAAAAAACGATGGGCTATAACCCATGTTTTTTTTTTTTTTTTTTTTTCAAAACCTTAAAAATGATGAAAAACGGCGTGCTATTTTATGCCGTACGGTATGGGCTATATCCCATGTTCAGAAATGATGAAAAACGAGGTTAAAAAAATATATCCAAATTTCAAAAAACGATGGGCTATAACCCATGTTTTTTTTTTTTTTCTTTTTCAAAACCTCAAAAATTATAAAAACGGCGTGCTATTTTATGCCGTACAGTATGGGCTATATCCCATGTTCAGAAATGATGAAAAACGAGGTTAAAAAAAAATATCAAAATTTCAAAAAACGATGGGCTATAACCCATGTTTTTTTTTTTTTTTTTTTTTTTTTCAAAACCTCAAAAATGATGAAAAACGGCGTGCTATAGTATGCCGTATGGTATGGGCTATATCCCGTGTTCAGAAATGATGAAAAACGAGGTTAAAAAAAATATCAACATTTCAAAAAACGATGGGCTATAACCCATGTTTTTTTTTTTCCATTTTTTTCAAAACCTCAAAAATGATGAAAAACGGCGTGCTATTTTATGCCGTACGGTATGGGCTATATCCCATGTTCAGAAATGATGAAAAACGTGGTTAAAAAAATATATCAAAATTTCAAAAAACGATGGGCTATAACCCATGTTTTTTTTCTTTTTCATTTTTTTCAAAACCTCAAAAATTATAAAAACGGCGTGCTATTTTATGCCGTACGGTATGGGCTATATCCCATGTTCAGAAATGATGAAAAACGAGGTTAAAAAAAATATCAAAATTTCAAAAAACGATGGGCTATAACCCATGTTTTTTTTTTTTTTTTTTTTTCAAAACCTTAAAAATGATGAAAAACGGCGTGCTATAGTATGCCGTACGGTATGGGCTATATCCCATGTTCAGAAATGATGAAAAACGAGGTTAAAAAAATATATCCAAATTTCAAAAAACGATGGGCTATAACCCATGTTTTTTTTTTTTTTTTTTCAAAACCTCAAAAATTATAAAAACGGCGTGCTATTTTATGCCGTACGGTATGGGCTATATCCCATGTTCAGAAATGATGAAAAACGAGGTTAAAAAAAAATATCAAAATTTCAAAAAACGATGGGCTATAACCCATGTTTTTTTTTTTTTTTTTTTTTCAAAACCTTAAAAATGATGAAAAACGGCGTGCTATAGTATGCCGTACGGTATGGGCTATATCCCATGTTCAGAAATGATGAAAAACGAGGTTAAAAAAATATATCCAAATTTCAAAAAACGATGGGCTATAACCCATGTTTTTTTTTTTTTCTTTTTCAAAACCTCAAAAATTATAAAAACGGCGTGCTATTTTATGCCGTACGGTATGGGCTATATCCCATGTTCAGAAATGATGAAAAACGAGGTTAAAAAAAAATATCAAAATTTCAAAAAACGATGGGCTATAACCCATGTTTTTTTTTGTTTTTGTTTTTTTTTCAAAACCTCAAAAATGATGAAAAACGGCGTGCTATAGTATGCCGTATGGTATGGGCTATATCCCGTGTTCAGAAATGATGAAAAACGAGGTTAAAAAAAATATCAACATTTCAAAAAACGATGGGCTATAACCCATGTTTTTTTTTTTCCATTTTTTTCAAAACCTCAAAAATGATGAAAAACGGCGTGCTATTTTATGCCGTACGGTATGGGCTATATCCCATGTTCAGAAATGATGAAAAACGTGGTTAAAAAAATATATCAAAATTTCAAAAAACGATGGGCTATAACCCATGTTTTTTTTCTTTTTCATTTTTTTCAAAACCTCAAAAATTATAAAAACGGCGTGCTATTTTATGCCGTACGGTATGGGCTATATCCCATGTTCAGAAATGATGAAAAACGAGGTTAAAAAAAATATCAAAATTTCAAAAAACGATGGGCTATAACCCATGTTTTTTTTTTTTTTTTTTTTTCAAAACCTTAAAAATGATGAAAAACGGCGTGCTATAGTATGCCGTACGGTATGGGCTATATCCCATGTTCAGAAATGATGAAAAACGAGGTTAAAAAAATATATCCAAATTTCAAAAAACGATGGGCTATAACCCATGTTTTTTTTGTTTTTTTTTTTCAAAACCTCAAAAATTATAAAAACGGCGTGCTATTTTATGCCGTACGGTATGGGCTATATCCCATGTTCAGAAATGATGAAAAACGAGGTTAAAAAAAAATATCAAAATTTCAAAAAACGATGGGCTATAACCCATGTTTTTTTTTTTTTTTTTTTTTCAAAACCTTAAAAATGATGAAAAACGGCGTGCTATAGTATGCCGTACGGTATGGGCTATATCCCATGTTCAGAAATGATGAAAAACGAGGTTAAAAAAATATATCCAAATTTCAAAAAACGATGGGCTATAACCCATGTTTTTTTTTTTTTTCTTTTTCAAAACCTCAAAAATTATAAAAACGGCGTGCTATTTTATGCCGTACGGTATGGGCTATATCCCATGTTCAGAAATGATGAAAAACGAGGTTAAAAAAAAATATCAAAATTTCAAAAAACGATGGGCTATAACCCATGTTTTTTTTTGTTTTTGTTTTTTTTTCAAAACCTCAAAAATGATGAAAAACGGCGTGCTATAGTATGCCGTATGGTATGGGCTATATCCCGTGTTCAGAAATGATGAAAAACGAGGTTAAAAAAAATATCAACATTTCAAAAAACGATGGGCTATAACCCATGTTTTTTTTTTTCCATTTTTTTCAAAACCTCAAAAATGATGAAAAACGGCGTGCTATTTTATGCCGTACGGTATGGGCTATATCCCATGTTCAGAAATGATGAAAAACGTGGTTAAAAAAATATATCAAAATTTCAAAAAACGATGGGCTATAACCCATGTTTTTTTTTTTTTTCATTTTTTTCAAAACCTCAAAAATGATGAAAAACGGCGTGCTATAGTATGCCGTATGGTATGGGCTATATCCCGTGTTCAGAAATGATGAAAAACGAGGTTAAAAAAAATATCAACATTTCAAAAAACGATGGGCTATAACCCATGTTTTTTTTTTTCCATTTTTTTCAAAACCTCAAAAATGATGAAAAACGGCGTGCTATTTTATGCCGTACGGTATGGGCTATATCCCATGTTCAGAAATGATGAAAAACGAGGTTAAAAAAAATATCAAAATTTCAAAAAACGATGGGCTATAACCCATGTTTTTTTTTTTTTTTTTTTTTCAAAACCTTAAAAATGATGAAAAACGGCGTGCTATAGTATGCCGTACGGTATGGGCTATATCCCATGTTCAGAAATGATGAAAAACGAGGTTAAAAAAATATATCCAAATTTCAAAAAACGATGGGCTATAACCCATGTTTTTTTTTGTTTTGTTTTTTCAAAACCTCAAAAATTATAAAAACGGCGTGCTATTTTATGCCGTACGGTATGGGCTATATCCCATGTTCAGAAATGATGAAAAACGAGGTTAAAAAAAAATATCAAAATTTCAAAAAACGATGGGCTATAACCCATGTTTTTTTTTTTTTTTTTTTTTCAAAACCTTAAAAATGATGAAAAACGGCGTGCTATAGTATGCCGTACGGTATGGGCTATATCCCATGTTCAGAAATGATGAAAAACGAGGTTAAAAAAATATATCCAAATTTCAAAAAACGATGGGCTATAACCCATGTTTTTTTTTTTTTTTTTTTTCAAAACCTCAAAAATTATAAAAACGGCGTGCTATTTTATGCCGTACGGTATGGGCTATATCCCATGTTCAGAAATGATGAAAAACGAGGTTAAAAAAAAATATCAAAATTTCAAAAAACGATGGGCTATAACCCATGTTTTTTTTTGTTTTTGTTTTTTTTTCAAAACCTCAAAAATGATGAAAAACGGCGTGCTATAGTATGCCGTATGGTATGGGCTATATCCCGTGTTCAGAAATGATGAAAAACGAGGTTAAAAAAAATATCAACATTTCAAAAAACGATGGGCTATAACCCATGTTTTTTTTTTTCCATTTTTTTCAAAACCTCAAAAATGATGAAAAACGGCGTGCTATTTTATGCCGTACGGTATGGGCTATATCCCATGTTCAGAAATGATGAAAAACGTGGTTAAAAAAATATATCAAAATTTCAAAAAACGATGGGCTATAACCCATGTTATTTTTTTTTTTCATTTTTTTCAAAACCTCAAAAATGATGAAAAACGGCGTGCTATAGTATGCCGTATGGTATGGGCTATATCCCGTGTTCAGAAATGATGAAAAACGAGGTTAAAAAAAATATCAACATTTCAAAAAACGATGGGCTATAACCCATGTTTTTTTTTTTCCATTTTTTTCAAAACCTCAAAAATGATGAAAAACGGCGTGCTATTTTATGCCGTACGGTATGGGCTATATCCCATGTTCAGAAATGATGAAAAACGTGGTTAAAAAAATATATCAAAATTTCAAAAAACGATGGGCTATAACCCATGTTTTTTTTTTTTTTTTTTTTTTCAAAACCTCAAAAATTATAAAAACGGCGTGCTATTTTATGCCGTACGGTATGGGCTATATCCCATGTTCAGAAATGATGAAAAACGAGGTTAAAAAAAATATCAAAATTTCAAAAAACGATGGGCTATAACCCATGTTTTTTTTTTTTCCATTTTTTTCAAAACCTCAAAAATGATGAAAAACGGCGTGCTATTTTATGCCGTACGGTATGGGCTATATCCCATGTTCAGAAATGATGAAAAACGAGGTTAAAAAAAATATCAAAATTTCAAAAAACGATGGGCTATAACCCATGTTTTTTTTTTTTTTTTTTTTCAAAACCTTAAAAATGATGAAAAACGGCGTGCTATAGTATGCCGTACGGTATGGGCTATATCCCATGTTCAGAAATGATGAAAAACGAGGTTAAAAAAATATATCCAAATTTCAAAAAACGATGGGCTATAACCCATGTTTTTTTTTGTTTTGTTTTTTCAAAACCTCAAAAATTATAAAAACGGCGTGCTATTTTATGCCGTACGGTATGGGCTATATCCCATGTTCAGAAATGATGAAAAACGAGGTTAAAAAAAAATATCAAAATTTCAAAAAACGATGGGCTATAACCCATGTTTTTTTTTTTTTTTTTTTTTCAAAACCTTAAAAATGATGAAAAACGGCGTGCTATAGTATGCCGTACGGTATGGGCTATATCCCATGTTCAGAAATGATGAAAAACGAGGTTAAAAAAATATATCCAAATTTCAAAAAACGATGGGCTATAACCCATGTTTTTTTTTTTTTTTTTTTTCAAAACCTCAAAAATTATAAAAACGGCGTGCTATTTTATGCCGTACGGTATGGGCTATATCCCATGTTCAGAAATGATGAAAAACGAGGTTAAAAAAAAATATCAAAATTTCAAAAAACGATGGGCTATAACCCATGTTTTTTTTTGTTTTTGTTTTTTTTTCAAAACCTCAAAAATGATGAAAAACGGCGTGCTATAGTATGCCGTATGGTATGGGCTATATCCCGTGTTCAGAAATGATGAAAAACGAGGTTAAAAAAAATATCAACATTTCAAAAAACGATGGGCTATAACCCATGTTTTTTTTTTTCCATTTTTTTCAAAACCTCAAAAATGATGAAAAACGGCGTGCTATTTTATGCCGTACGGTATGGGCTATATCCCATGTTCAGAAATGATGAAAAACGTGGTTAAAAAAATATATCAAAATTTCAAAAAACGATGGGCTATAACCCATGTTATTTTTTTTTTTCATTTTTTTCAAAACCTCAAAAATGATGAAAAACGGCGTGCTATAGTATGCCGTATGGTATGGGCTATATCCCGTGTTCAGAAATGATGAAAAACGAGGTTAAAAAAAATATCAACATTTCAAAAAACGATGGGCTATAACCCATGTTTTTTTTTTTCCATTTTTTTCAAAACCTCAAAAATGATGAAAAACGGCGTGCTATTTTATGCCGTACGGTATGGGCTATATCCCATGTTCAGAAATGATGAAAAACGTGGTTAAAAAAATATATCAAAATTTCAAAAAACGATGGGCTATAACCCATGTTTTTTTTTTTTTTTTTTTTTTCAAAACCTCAAAAATTATAAAAACGGCGTGCTATTTTATGCCGTACGGTATGGGCTATATCCCATGTTCAGAAATGATGAAAAACGAGGTTAAAAAAAATATCAAAATTTCAAAAAACGATGGGCTATAACCCATGTTTTTTTTTTTTCCATTTTTTTCAAAACCTCAAAAATTATAAAAACGGCGTGCTATAGTATGCCGTATGGTATGGGCTATATCCCATGTTCAAAAATGATGAAAAACGAGGTTAAAAAAATATATCAAAATTTCAAAAAACGATGGGCTATAACCCATGTTTTTTTTTTTTCATTTTTTTCAAAACCTCAAAAATGATGAAAAACGGCGTGCTATAGTATGCCGTATGGTATGGGCTATATCCCGTGTTCAGAAATGATGAAAAACGAGGTTAAAAAAAATATCAACATTTCAAAAAACGATGGGCTATAACCCATGTTTTTTTTTTTCCATTTTTTTCAAAACCTCAAAAATGATGAAAAACGGCGTGCTATTTTATGCCGTACGGTATGGGCTATATCCCATGTTCAGAAATGATGAAAAACGTGGTTAAAAAAATATATCAAAATTTCAAAAAACGATGGGCTATAACCCATGTTTTTTTTTTTTTTTTTTTTTTCAAAACCTCAAAAATTATAAAAACGGCGTGCTATTTTATGCCGTACGGTATGGGCTATATCCCATGTTCAGAAATGATGAAAAACGAGGTTAAAAAAAATATCAAAATTTCAAAAAACGATGGGCTATAACCCATGTTTTTTTTTTTTCCATTTTTTTCAAAACCTCAAAAATTATAAAAACGGCGTGCTATAGTATGCCGTATGGTATGGGCTATATCCCATGTTCAAAAATGATGAAAAACGAGGTTAAAAAAATATATCAAAATTTCAAAAAACGATGGGCTATAACCCATGTTTTTTTTTTTTCATTTTTTTCAAAACCTCAAAAATTATAAAAACGGCGTGCTATTTTATGCCGTACGGTATGGGCTATATCCCATGTTCAGAAATGATGAAAAACGAGGTTAAAAAAAATATCAAAATTTCAAAAAACGATGGGCTATAACCCATGTTTTTTTTTTTCCATTTTTTTCAAAACCTCAAAAATGATGAAAAACGGCGTGCTATTTTATGCCGTACGGTATGGGCCATATCCCATGTTCAGAAATGATGAAAAACGTGGTTAAAAAAATATATCAAAATTTCAAAAAACGATGGGCTATAACCCATGTTTTTTTTTTTTTTCATTTTTTTCAAAACCTCAAAAATGATGAAAAACGGCGTGCTATAGTATGCCGTATGGTATGGGCTATATCCCGTGTTCAGAAATGATGAAAAACTAGGTTAAAAAAAATATCAACATTTCAAAAAACGATGGGCTATAACCCATGTTTTTTTTTTTCCATTTTTTTCAAAACCTCAAAAATGATGAAAAACGGCGTGCTATTTTATGCCGTACGGTATGGGCTATATCCCATGTTCAGAAATGATGAAAAACGTGGTTAAAAAAATATATCAAAATTTCAAAAAACGATGGGCTATAACCCATGTTTTTTTTTTTTTCATTTTTTTCAAAACCTCAAAAATTATAAAAACGGCGTGCTATTTTATGCCGTACGGTATGGGCTATATCCCATGTTCAGAAATGATGAAAAACGAGGTTAAAAAAAATATCAAATTTTCAAAAAACAATGGGCTATAACCCATGTTTTTTTTTTTTCCATTTTTTTCAAAACCTCAAAAATTATAAAAACGGCGTGCTATAGTATGCCGTATGGTATGGGCTATATCCCATGTTCAAAAATGATGAAAAACGAGGTTAAAAAAATATATCAAAATTTCAAAAAACGATGGGCTATAACCCATGTTTTTTTTTTTTCATTTTTTTCAAAACCTCAAAAATTATAAAAACGGCGTGCTATTTTATGCCGTACGGTATGGGCTATATCCCATGTTCAGAAATGATGAAAAACGAGGTTAAAAAAAATATCAAAATTTCAAAAAACGATGGGCTATAACCCATGTTTTTTTTTTCTTTTTTTTTTTTTTTCAAAACCTCAAAAATGATGAAAAACGGCGTGCTATAGTATGCCGTATGGTATGGGCTATATCCCGTGTTCAGAAATGATGAAAAACGAGGTTAAAAAAAATATCAACATTTCAAAAAACGATGGGCTATAACCCATGTTTTTTTTTTCCCATTTTTTTCAAAACCTCAAAAATGATGAAAAACGGCGTGCTATTTTATGCCGTACGGTATGGGCTATATCCCATGTTCAGAAATTATGAAAAACGTGGTTAAAAAAATATATCAAAATTTCAAAAAACGATGGGCTATAACCCATGTTTTGTTTTTTTTTCATTTTTTTCAAAACCTAAAAAATGATGAAAAACGGCGTGCTATAGTATGCCGTACGGTATGGGCTATAGCCCATGTTCAAAAATGATGAAAAACGAGGTTAAAAAAATATCAAAATTTCAAAAAACGATGGGCTATAACCCATGTTTTTTTTTTTTTTTTTTTTTCAAAACCTTAAAAATGATGAAAAACGGCGTGCTATTTTATGCCGTACGGTATGGGCTATATCCCATGTTCAGAAATGATGAAAAACGAGGTTAAAAAAATATATCCAAATTTCAAAAAACGATGGGCTATAACCCATGTTTTTTTTTTTTTTCTTTTTCAAAACCTCAAAAATTATAAAAACGGCGTGCTATTTTATGCCGTACGGTATGGGCTATATCCCATGTTCAGAAATGATGAAAAACGAGGTTAAAAAAAAATATCAAAATTTCAAAAAACGATGGGCTATAACCCATGTTTTTTTTTTTTTTTTTTTTTTTTTCAAAACCTCAAAAATGATGAAAAACGGCGTGCTATAGTATGCCGTATGGTATGGGCTATATCCCGTGTTCAGAAATGATGAAAAACGAGGTTAAAAAAAATATCAACATTTCAAAAAACGATGGGCTATAACCCATGTTTTTTTTTTTCCATTTTTTTCAAAACCTCAAAAATGATGAAAAACGGCGTGCTATTTTATGCCGTACGGTATGGGCTATATCCCATGTTCAGAAATGATGAAAAACGTGGTTAAAAAAATATATCAAAATTTCAAAAAACGATGGGCTATAACCCATGTTTTTTTTTTTTTCATTTTTTTCAAAACCTCAAAAATTATAAAAACGGCGTGCTATTTTATGCCGTACGGTATGGGCTATATCCCATGTTCAGAAATGATGAAAAACGAGGTTAAAAAAAATATCAAATTTTCAAAAAACAATGGGCTATAACCCATGTTTTTTTTTTTTCCATTTTTTTCAAAACCTCAAAAATTATAAAAACGGCGTGCTATAGTATGCCGTATGGTATGGGCTATATCCCATGTTCAAAAATGATGAAAAACGAGGTTAAAAAAATATATCAAAATTTCAAAAAACTATGGGCTATAACCCATGTTTTTTTTTTTTTCATTTTTTTCAAAACCTCAAAAATTATAAAAACGGCGTGCTATTTTATGCCGTACGGTATGGGCTATATCCCATGTTCAGAAATGATGAAAAACGAGGTTAAAAAAAATATCAAAATTTCAAAAAACGATGGGCTATAACCCATGTTTTTTTTTTCTTTTTTTTTTTTTTTCAAAACCTCAAAAATGATGAAAAACGGCGTGCTATAGTATGCCGTATGGTATGGGCTATATCCCGTGTTCAGAAATGATGAAAAACGAGGTTAAAAAAAATATCAACATTTCAAAAAACGATGGGCTATAACCCATGTTTTTTTTTTCCCATTTTTTTCAAAACCTCAAAAATGATGAAAAACGGCGTGCTATTTTATGCCGTACGGTATGGGCTATATCCCATGTTCAGAAATTATGAAAAACGTGGTTAAAAAAATATATCAAAATTTCAAAAAACGATGGGCTATAACCCATGTTTTGTTTTTTTTTCATTTTTTTCAAAACCTAAAAAATGATGAAAAACGGCGTGCTATAGTATGCCGTACGGTATGGGCTATAGCCCATGTTCAAAAATGATGAAAAACGAGGTTAAAAAAATATCAAAATTTCAAAAAACGATGGGCTATAACCCATGTTTTTTTTTTTTTTTTTTTTTCAAAACCTTAAAAATGATGAAAAACGGCGTGCTATTTTATGCCGTACGGTATGGGCTATATCCCATGTTCAGAAATGATGAAAAACGAGGTTAAAAAAATATATCCAAATTTCAAAAAACGATGGGCTATAACCCATGTTTTTTTTTTTTTTCTTTTTCAAAACCTCAAAAATTATAAAAACGGCGTGCTATTTTATGCCGTACGGTATGGGCTATATCCCATGTTCAGAAATGATGAAAAACGAGGTTAAAAAAAAATATCAAAATTTCAAAAAACGATGGGCTATAACCCATGTTTTTTTTTTTTTTTTTTTTTTTTTCAAAACCTCAAAAATGATGAAAAACGGCGTGCTATAGTATGCCGTATGGTATGGGCTATATCCCGTGTTCAGAAATGATGAAAAACGAGGTTAAAAAAAATATCAACATTTCAAAAAACGATGGGCTATAACCCATGTTTTTTTTTTTCCATTTTTTTCAAAACCTCAAAAATGATGAAAAACGGCGTGCTATTTTATGCCGTACGGTATGGGCTATATCCCATGTTCAGAAATGATGAAAAACGTGGTTAAAAAAATATATCAAAATTTCAAAAAACGATGGGCTATAACCCATGTTTTTTTTTTTTTTTTTTTTTTCAAAACCTCAAAAATTATAAAAACGGCGTGCTATTTTATGCCGTACGGTATGGGCTATATCCCATGTTCAGAAATGATGAAAAACGAGGTTAAAAAAAATATCAAAATTTCAAAAAACGATGGGCTATAACCCATGTTTTTTTTTTTTGTTTTTTTTTTTTTCAAAACCTCAAAAATGATGAAAAACGGCGTGCTATAGTATGCCGTATGGTATGGGCTATATCCCGTGTTCAGAAATGATGAAAAACGAGGTTAAAAAAAATATCAACATTTCAAAAAACGATGGGCTATAACCCATGTTTTTTTTTTTCCATTTTTTTCAAAACCTCAAAAATGATGAAAAACGGCGTGCTATTTTATGCCGTACGGTATGGGCTATATCCCATGTTCAGAAATGATGAAAAACGTGGTTAAAAAAATATATCAAAATTTCAAAAAACGATGGGCTATAACCCATGTTTTTTTTTTTTTCATTTTTTTCAAAACCTCAAAAATTATAAAAACGGCGTGCTATTTTATGCCGTACGGTATGGGCTATATCCCATGTTCAGAAATGATGAAAAACGAGGTTAAAAAAAAATATCAAAATTTCAAAAAACGATGGGCTATAACCCATGTTTTTTTTTTTTTTTTTTTTTCAAAACCTTAAAAATGATGAAAAACGGCGTGCTATAGTATGCCGTACGGTATGGGCTATATCCCATGTTCAGAAATGATGAAAAACGAGGTTAAAAAAATATATCCAAATTTCAAAAAACGATGGGCTATAACCCATGTTTTTTTTTTTTTTTTTTTTCAAAACCTCAAAAATTATAAAAACGGCGTGCTATTTTATGCCGTACGGTATGGGCTATATCCCATGTTCAGAAATGATGAAAAACGAGGTTAAAAAAAAATATCAAAATTTCAAAAAACGATGGGCTATAACCCATGTTTTTTTTTGTTTTTGTTTTTTTTTCAAAACCTCAAAAATGATGAAAAACGGCGTGCTATAGTATGCCGTATGGTATGGGCTATATCCCGTGTTCAGAAATGATGAAAAACGAGGTTAAAAAAAATATCAACATTTCAAAAAACGATGGGCTATAACCCATGTTTTTTTTTTTCCATTTTTTTCAAAACCTCAAAAATGATGAAAAACGGCGTGCTATTTTATGCCGTACGGTATGGGCTATATCCCATGTTCAGAAATGATGAAAAACGTGGTTAAAAAAATATATCAAAATTTCAAAAAACGATGGGCTATAACCCATGTTATTTTTTTTTTTCATTTTTTTCAAAACCTCAAAAATGATGAAAAACGGCGTGCTATAGTATGCCGTATGGTATGGGCTATATCCCGTGTTCAGAAATGATGAAAAACGAGGTTAAAAAAAATATCAACATTTCAAAAAACGATGGGCTATAACCCATGTTTTTTTTTTTCCATTTTTTTCAAAACCTCAAAAATGATGAAAAACGGCGTGCTATTTTATGCCGTACGGTATGGGCTATATCCCATGTTCAGAAATGATGAAAAACGTGGTTAAAAAAATATATCAAAATTTCAAAAAACGATGGGCTATAACCCATGTTTTTTTTTTTTTTTTTTTTTTCAAAACCTCAAAAATTATAAAAACGGCGTGCTATTTTATGCCGTACGGTATGGGCTATATCCCATGTTCAGAAATGATGAAAAACGAGGTTAAAAAAAATATCAAAATTTCAAAAAACGATGGGCTATAACCCATGTTTTTTTTTTTTCCATTTTTTTCAAAACCTCAAAAATTATAAAAACGGCGTGCTATAGTATGCCGTATGGTATGGGCTATATCCCATGTTCAAAAATGATGAAAAACGAGGTTAAAAAAATATATCAAAATTTCAAAAAACGATGGGCTATAACCCATGTTTTTTTTTTTTCATTTTTTTCAAAACCTCAAAAATGATGAAAAACGGCGTGCTATAGTATGCCGTATGGTATGGGCTATATCCCGTGTTCAGAAATGATGAAAAACGAGGTTAAAAAAAATATCAACATTTCAAAAAACGATGGGCTATAACCCATGTTTTTTTTTTTCCATTTTTTTCAAAACCTCAAAAATGATGAAAAACGGCGTGCTATTTTATGCCGTACGGTATGGGCTATATCCCATGTTCAGAAATGATGAAAAACGTGGTTAAAAAAATATATCAAAATTTCAAAAAACGATGGGCTATAACCCATGTTTTTTTTTTTTTTTTTTTTTTCAAAACCTCAAAAATTATAAAAACGGCGTGCTATTTTATGCCGTACGGTATGGGCTATATCCCATGTTCAGAAATGATGAAAAACGAGGTTAAAAAAAATATCAAAATTTCAAAAAACGATGGGCTATAACCCATGTTTTTTTTTTTTCCATTTTTTTCAAAACCTCAAAAATTATAAAAACGGCGTGCTATAGTATGCCGTATGGTATGGGCTATATCCCATGTTCAAAAATGATGAAAAACGAGGTTAAAAAAATATATCAAAATTTCAAAAAACGATGGGCTATAACCCATGTTTTTTTTTTTTCATTTTTTTCAAAACCTCAAAAATTATAAAAACGGCGTGCTATTTTATGCCGTACGGTATGGGCTATATCCCATGTTCAGAAATGATGAAAAACGAGGTTAAAAAAAATATCAAAATTTCAAAAAACGATGGGCTATAACCCATGTTTTTTTTTTTCCATTTTTTTCAAAACCTCAAAAATGATGAAAAACGGCGTGCTATTTTATGCCGTACGGTATGGGCCATATCCCATGTTCAGAAATGATGAAAAACGTGGTTAAAAAAATATATCAAAATTTCAAAAAACGATGGGCTATAACCCATGTTTTTTTTTTTTTTCATTTTTTTCAAAACCTCAAAAATGATGAAAAACGGCGTGCTATAGTATGCCGTATGGTATGGGCTATATCCCGTGTTCAGAAATGATGAAAAACTAGGTTAAAAAAAATATCAACATTTCAAAAAACGATGGGCTATAACCCATGTTTTTTTTTTTCCATTTTTTTCAAAACCTCAAAAATGATGAAAAACGGCGTGCTATTTTATGCCGTACGGTATGGGCTATATCCCATGTTCAGAAATGATGAAAAACGTGGTTAAAAAAATATATCAAAATTTCAAAAAACGATGGGCTATAACCCATGTTTTTTTTTTTTTCATTTTTTTCAAAACCTCAAAAATTATAAAAACGGCGTGCTATTTTATGCCGTACGGTATGGGCTATATCCCATGTTCAGAAATGATGAAAAACGAGGTTAAAAAAAATATCAAATTTTCAAAAAACAATGGGCTATAACCCATGTTTTTTTTTTTTCCATTTTTTTCAAAACCTCAAAAATTATAAAAACGGCGTGCTATAGTATGCCGTATGGTATGGGCTATATCCCATGTTCAAAAATGATGAAAAACGAGGTTAAAAAAATATATCAAAATTTCAAAAAACGATGGGCTATAACCCATGTTTTTTTTTTTTCATTTTTTTCAAAACCTCAAAAATTATAAAAACGGCGTGCTATTTTATGCCGTACGGTATGGGCTATATCCCATGTTCAGAAATGATGAAAAACGAGGTTAAAAAAAATATCAAAATTTCAAAAAACGATGGGCTATAACCCATGTTTTTTTTTTCTTTTTTTTTTTTTTTCAAAACCTCAAAAATGATGAAAAACGGCGTGCTATAGTATGCCGTATGGTATGGGCTATATCCCGTGTTCAGAAATGATGAAAAACGAGGTTAAAAAAAATATCAACATTTCAAAAAACGATGGGCTATAACCCATGTTTTTTTTTTCCCATTTTTTTCAAAACCTCAAAAATGATGAAAAACGGCGTGCTATTTTATGCCGTACGGTATGGGCTATATCCCATGTTCAGAAATTATGAAAAACGTGGTTAAAAAAATATATCAAAATTTCAAAAAACGATGGGCTATAACCCATGTTTTGTTTTTTTTTCATTTTTTTCAAAACCTAAAAAATGATGAAAAACGGCGTGCTATAGTATGCCGTACGGTATGGGCTATAGCCCATGTTCAAAAATGATGAAAAACGAGGTTAAAAAAATATCAAAATTTCAAAAAACGATGGGCTATAACCCATGTTTTTTTTTTTTTTTTTTTTTCAAAACCTTAAAAATGATGAAAAACGGCGTGCTATTTTATGCCGTACGGTATGGGCTATATCCCATGTTCAGAAATGATGAAAAACGAGGTTAAAAAAATATATCCAAATTTCAAAAAACGATGGGCTATAACCCATGTTTTTTTTTTTTTTCTTTTTCAAAACCTCAAAAATTATAAAAACGGCGTGCTATTTTATGCCGTACGGTATGGGCTATATCCCATGTTCAGAAATGATGAAAAACGAGGTTAAAAAAAAATATCAAAATTTCAAAAAACGATGGGCTATAACCCATGTTTTTTTTTTTTTTTTTTTTTTTTTCAAAACCTCAAAAATGATGAAAAACGGCGTGCTATAGTATGCCGTATGGTATGGGCTATATCCCGTGTTCAGAAATGATGAAAAACGAGGTTAAAAAAAATATCAACATTTCAAAAAACGATGGGCTATAACCCATGTTTTTTTTTTTCCATTTTTTTCAAAACCTCAAAAATGATGAAAAACGGCGTGCTATTTTATGCCGTACGGTATGGGCTATATCCCATGTTCAGAAATGATGAAAAACGTGGTTAAAAAAATATATCAAAATTTCAAAAAACGATGGGCTATAACCCATGTTTTTTTTTTTTTCATTTTTTTCAAAACCTCAAAAATTATAAAAACGGCGTGCTATTTTATGCCGTACGGTATGGGCTATATCCCATGTTCAGAAATGATGAAAAACGAGGTTAAAAAAAATATCAAATTTTCAAAAAACAATGGGCTATAACCCATGTTTTTTTTTTTTCCATTTTTTTCAAAACCTCAAAAATTATAAAAACGGCGTGCTATAGTATGCCGTATGGTATGGGCTATATCCCATGTTCAAAAATGATGAAAAACGAGGTTAAAAAAATATATCAAAATTTCAAAAAACTATGGGCTATAACCCATGTTTTTTTTTTTTTCATTTTTTTCAAAACCTCAAAAATTATAAAAACGGCGTGCTATTTTATGCCGTACGGTATGGGCTATATCCCATGTTCAGAAATGATGAAAAACGAGGTTAAAAAAAATATCAAAATTTCAAAAAACGATGGGCTATAACCCATGTTTTTTTTTTCTTTTTTTTTTTTTTTCAAAACCTCAAAAATGATGAAAAACGGCGTGCTATAGTATGCCGTATGGTATGGGCTATATCCCGTGTTCAGAAATGATGAAAAACGAGGTTAAAAAAAATATCAACATTTCAAAAAACGATGGGCTATAACCCATGTTTTTTTTTTCCCATTTTTTTCAAAACCTCAAAAATGATGAAAAACGGCGTGCTATTTTATGCCGTACGGTATGGGCTATATCCCATGTTCAGAAATTATGAAAAACGTGGTTAAAAAAATATATCAAAATTTCAAAAAACGATGGGCTATAACCCATGTTTTGTTTTTTTTTCATTTTTTTCAAAACCTAAAAAATGATGAAAAACGGCGTGCTATAGTATGCCGTACGGTATGGGCTATAGCCCATGTTCAAAAATGATGAAAAACGAGGTTAAAAAAATATCAAAATTTCAAAAAACGATGGGCTATAACCCATGTTTTTTTTTTTTTTTTTTTTTCAAAACCTTAAAAATGATGAAAAACGGCGTGCTATTTTATGCCGTACGGTATGGGCTATATCCCATGTTCAGAAATGATGAAAAACGAGGTTAAAAAAATATATCCAAATTTCAAAAAACGATGGGCTATAACCCATGTTTTTTTTTTTTTTCTTTTTCAAAACCTCAAAAATTATAAAAACGGCGTGCTATTTTATGCCGTACGGTATGGGCTATATCCCATGTTCAGAAATGATGAAAAACGAGGTTAAAAAAAAATATCAAAATTTCAAAAAACGATGGGCTATAACCCATGTTTTTTTTTTTTTTTTTTTTTTTTTCAAAACCTCAAAAATGATGAAAAACGGCGTGCTATAGTATGCCGTATGGTATGGGCTATATCCCGTGTTCAGAAATGATGAAAAACGAGGTTAAAAAAAATATCAACATTTCAAAAAACGATGGGCTATAACCCATGTTTTTTTTTTTCCATTTTTTTCAAAACCTCAAAAATGATGAAAAACGGCGTGCTATTTTATGCCGTACGGTATGGGCTATATCCCATGTTCAGAAATGATGAAAAACGTGGTTAAAAAAATATATCAAAATTTCAAAAAACGATGGGCTATAACCCATGTTTTTTTTTTTTTTTTTTTTTTCAAAACCTCAAAAATTATAAAAACGGCGTGCTATTTTATGCCGTACGGTATGGGCTATATCCCATGTTCAGAAATGATGAAAAACGAGGTTAAAAAAAATATCAAAATTTCAAAAAACGATGGGCTATAACCCATGTTTTTTTTTTTTGTTTTTTTTTTTTTCAAAACCTCAAAAATGATGAAAAACGGCGTGCTATAGTATGCCGTATGGTATGGGCTATATCCCGTGTTCAGAAATGATGAAAAACGAGGTTAAAAAAAATATCAACATTTCAAAAAACGATGGGCTATAACCCATGTTTTTTTTTTTCCATTTTTTTCAAAACCTCAAAAATGATGAAAAACGGCGTGCTATTTTATGCCGTACGGTATGGGCTATATCCCATGTTCAGAAATGATGAAAAACGTGGTTAAAAAAATATATCAAAATTTCAAAAAACGATGGGCTATAACCCATGTTTTTTTTTTTTTCATTTTTTTCAAAACCTCAAAAATTATAAAAACGGCGTGCTATTTTATGCCGTACGGTATGGGCTATATCCCATGTTCAGAAATGATGAAAAACGAGGTTAAAAAAAATATCAAAATTTCAAAAAACGATGGGCTATATAACCCATGTTTTTTTGTTTTTTTTTTTTTTTTTTCAAAACCTCAAAAATAATGAAAAACGGCGTGCTATAGTATGCCGTATGGTATGGGCTATATCCCGTGTTCAGAAATGATGAAAAACGAGGTTAAAAAAAATATCAACATTTCAAAAAACGATGGGCTATAACCCATGTTTTTTTTTTTCCATTTTTTTCAAAACCTCAAAAATGATGAAAAACGGCGTGCTATTTTATGCCGTACGGTATGGGCTATATCCCATGTTCAGAAATGATGAAAAACGTGGTTAAAAAAATATATCAAAATTTCAAAAAACGATGGGCTATAACCCATGTTTTTTTTTTTCATTTTTTTCAAAACCTCAAAAATGATGAAAAACGGCGTGCTATAGTATGCCGTATGGTATGGGCTATATCCCGTGTTCAGAAATGATGAAAAACGAGGTTAAAAAAAATATCAACATTTCAAAAAACGATGGGCTATAACCCATGTTTTTTTTTTTCCATTTTTTTCAAAACCTCAAAAATGATGAAAAACGGCGTGCTATTTTATGCCGTACGGTATGGGCTATATCCCATGTTCAGAAATGATGAAAAACGTGGTTAAAAAAATATATCAAAATTTCAAAAAACGATGGGCTATAACCCATGTTTTTTTTTTTTTCATTTTTTTCAAAACCTCAAAAATTATAAAAACGGCGTGCTATTTTATGCCGTACGGTATGGGCTATATCCCATGTTCAGAAATGATGAAAAACGAGGTTAAAAAAAAAATCAAAATTTCAAAAAACGATGGGCTATAACCCATGTTTTTTTTTTTTTCATTTTTTTCAAAACCTCAAAAATTATAAAAACGGCGTGCTATAGTATGCCGTATGGTATGGGCTATATCCCATGTTCAAAAATGATGAAAAACGAGGTTAAAAAAATATATCAAAATTTCAAAAAACGATGGGCTATAACCCATGTTTTTTTTTTTTCATTTTTTTCAAAACCTCAAAAATTATAAAAACGGCGTGCTATTTTATGCCGTACGGTATGGGCTATATCCCATGTTCAGAAATGATGAAAAACGAGGTTAAAAAAAATATCAAAATTTCAAAAAACGATGGGCTATAACCCATGTTTTTTTTTTCTTTTTCAAAACCTCAAAAATGATGAAAAACGGCGTGCTATAGTATGCCGTATGGTATGGGCTATATCCCGTGTTCAGAAATGATGAAAAACGAGGTTAAAAAAAATATCAACATTTCAAAAAACGATGGGCTATAACCCATGTTTTTTTTTTTCCATTTTTTTCAAAACCTCAAAAATGATGAAAAACGGCGTGCTATTTTATGCCGTACGGTATGGGCTATATCCCATGTTCAGAAATTATGAAAAACGTGGTTAAAAAAATATATCAAAATTTCAAAAAACGATGGGCTATAACCCATGTTTTTTTTTTTTTTTCATTTTTTTCAAAACCTAAAAAATGATGAAAAACGGCGTGCTATAGTATGCCGTACGGTATGGGCTATAGCCCATGTTCAAAAATGATGAAAAACGAGGTTAAAAAAAATATCAAAATTTCAAAAAACGATGGGCTATAACCCATGTTTTTTTTTGTTTTTTTTTTTTCAAAACCTTAAAAATGATGAAAAACGGCGTGCTATTTTATGCCGTACGGTATGGGCTATATCCCATGTTCAGAAATGATGAAAAACGAGGTTAAAAAAATATATCCAAATTTCAAAAAACGATGGGCTATAACCCATGTTTGTTTTTTTTTTCTTTTTCAAAACCTCAAAAATGATGAAAAACGGCGTGCTATAGTATGCCGTACGGTATGGGCTATAGCCCATGTTCAAAAATGATGAAAAACGAGGTTAAAAAAAATATCAACATTTCAAAAAACGATGGGCTATAACCCATGTTTTTTTTTTTTTCATTTTTTTCAAAACCTCAAAAATGATGAAAAACGGCGTGCTATTTTATGCCGTACGGTATGGGCTATATCCCATGTTCAGAAATGATGAAAAACGTGGTTAAAAAAAAATATCAAAATTTCAAAAAACGATGGGCTATAACCCATGTTTTTTTTTTTCAAAACCTTAAAAATGATGAAAAACGGCGTGCTATTTTATGCCGTACGGTATGGGCTATATCCCATGTTCAGAAATGATGAAAAACGAGGTTAAAAAAATATATCCAAATTTCAAAAAACGATGGGCTATAACCCATGTTTTTTTTTTTTTTTTTTTCAAAACCTCAAAAATGATGAAAAACGGCGTGCTATTTTATGCCGTACGGTATGGGCTATATCCCATGTTCAGAAATGATGAAAAACGAGGTTAAAAAAAATATCAAATTTTCAAAAAACGATGGGCTATAAACCATGTTTTTTTTTTTGGGCTATGTTCAGAAATGATGAAAAACGTGGTTAAAAAAATATATCAAAATTTCAAAAAACGATGGGCTATAACCCATGTTTTTTTTTTTTCATTTTTTTCAAAACCTCAAAAATTATAAAAACGGCGTGCTATAGTATGCCGTATGGTATGGGCTATATCCCATGTTCAAAAATGATGAAAAACGAGGTTAAAAAAATATATCAAAATTTCAAAAAACGATGGGCTATAACCCATGTTTTTTTTTTTTTCATTTTTTTCAAAACCTCAAAAATTATAAAAACGGCGTGCTATTTTATGCCGTACGGTATGGGCTATATCCCATGTTCAGAAATGATGAAAAACGAGGTTAAAAAAAATATCAAAATTTCAAAAAACGATGGGCTATAACCCATGTTTTTTTTTTTTCCATTTTTTTCAAAACCTCAAAAATTATAAAAACGGCGTGCTATAGTATGCCGTATGGTATGGGCTATATCCCATGTTCAAAAATGATGAAAAACGAGGTTAAAAAAATATATCAAAATTTCAAAAAACGATGGGCTATAACCCATGTTTTTTTTTTTTCATTTTTTTCAAAACCTCAAAAATTATAAAAACGGCGTGCTATTTTATGCCGTACGGTATGGGCTATATCCCATGTTCAGAAATGATGAAAAACGAGGTTAAAAAAAATATCAAAATTTCAAAAAACGATGGGCTATAACCCATGTTTTTTTTTTCTTTTTCAAAACCTCAAAAATGATGAAAAACGGCGTGCTATAGTATGCCGTATGGTATGGGCTATATCCCGTGTTCAGAAATGATGAAAAACGAGGTTAAAAAAAATATCAACATTTCAAAAAACGATGGGCTATAACCCATGTTTTTTTTTTTCCATTTTTTTCAAAACCTCAAAAATGATGAAAAACGGCGTGCTATTTTATGCCGTACGGTATGGGCTATATCCCATGTTCAGAAATTATGAAAAACGTGGTTAAAAAAATATATCAAAATTTCAAAAAACGATGGGCTATAACCCATGTTTTTTTTTTTTTTTCATTTTTTTCAAAACCTAAAAAATGATGAAAAACGGCGTGCTATAGTATGCCGTACGGTATGGGCTATAGCCCATGTTCAAAAATGATGAAAAACGAGGTTAAAAAAAATATCAAAATTTCAAAAAACGATGGGCTATAACCCATGTTTTTTTTTTTTTTTTTTTTTTCAAAACCTTAAAAATGATGAAAAACGGCGTGCTATTTTATGCCGTACGGTATGGGCTATATCCCATGTTCAGAAATGATGAAAAACGAGGTTAAAAAAATATATCCAAATTTCAAAAAACGATGGGCTATAACCCATGTTTGTTTTTTTTTTCTTTTTCAAAACCTCAAAAATGATGAAAAACGGCGTGCTATAGTATGCCGTACGGTATGGGCTATAGCCCATGTTCAAAAATGATGAAAAACGAGGTTAAAAAAAATATCAACATTTCAAAAAACGATGGGCTATAACCCATGTTTTTTTTTTTTTCATTTTTTTCAAAACCTCAAAAATGATGAAAAACGGCGTGCTATTTTATGCCGTACGGTATGGGCTATATCCCATGTTCAGAAATGATGAAAAACGTGGTTAAAAAAAAATATCAAAATTTCAAAAAACGATGGGCTATAACCCATGTTTTTTTTTTTGTTTTTTTTTTTCAAAACCTTAAAAATGATGAAAAACGGCGTGCTATTTTATGCCGTACGGTATGGGCTATATCCCATGTTCAGAAATGATGAAAAACGAGGTTAAAAAAATATATCCAAATTTCAAAAAACGATGGGCTATAACCCATGTTTTTTTTTTTTTTTTTTTCAAAACCTCAAAAATGATGAAAAACGGCGTGCTATTTTATGCCGTACGGTATGGGCTATATCCCATGTTCAGAAATGATGAAAAACGAGGTTAAAAAAAATATCAAAATTTCAAAAAACGATGGGCTATAACCCATGTTTTTTTTTTTTTTTTTTTTTTTTTTCAAAACCTCAAAAATGATGAAAAACGGCGTGCTATAGTATGCCGTATGGTATGGGCTATATCCCGTGTTCAGAAATGATGAAAAACGAGGTTAAAAAAAATATCAACATTTCAAAAAACGATGGGCTATAACCCATGTTTTTTTTTTCCATTTTTTTCAAAACCTCAAAAATGATGAAAAACGGCGTGCTATTTCATGCCGTACGGTATGGGCTATATCCCATGTTCAGAAATGATGAAAAACGTGGTTAAAAAAATATATCAAAATTTCAAAAAACGATGGGCTATAACCCATGTTTTTTTTTTTTTCATTTTTTTCAAAACCTAAAAAATTATAAAAACGGCGTGCTATTTTATGCCGTACGGTATGGGCTATATCCCATGTTCAGAAATGATGAAAAACGAGGTTAAAAAAAATATCAAAATTTCAAAAAACGATGGGCTATAACCCATGTTTTTTTTTTCTTTTTTTTTTTTTTTTCAAAACCTCAAAAATGATGAAAAACGGCGTGCTATAGTATGCCGTACGGTATGGGCTATAGCCCATGTTCAAAAATGATGAAAAACGAGGTTAAAAAAAATATCAAAATTTCAAAAAACGATGGGCTATAACCCATGTTTTTTTTTTTCAAAACCTCAAAAATGTTGAAAAACGGCGTGCTATAGTATGCCGTACGGTATGGGCTATAGCCCATGTTCAAAAATTATGAAAAACGAGGTTAAAAAAAATATCAAAATTTCAAAAAACGATGGGCTATAACCCATGTTTTTTTTTTTTTTTTTTTTTTCAAAACCTTAAAAATGATGAAAAACGGCGTGCTATTTTATGCCGTACGGTATGGGCTATATCCCATGTTCAGAAATGATGAAAAACGAGGTTAAAAAAATATATCAAAATTTCAAAAAACGATGGGCTATAACCCATGTTTTTTTTTTGTTTTTTTTTCAAAACCTCAAAAATGATGAAAAACGGCGTGCTATAGTATGCCGTACGGTATGGGCTATAGCCCATGTTCAAAAATGATGAAAAACGAGGTTAAAAAAAATATCAACATTTCAAAAAACGATGGGCTATAACCCATGTTTTTTTTTTTTTCATTTTTTTCAAAACCTCAAAAATGATGAAAAACGGCGTGCTATTTTATGCCGTACGGTATGGGCTATATCCCATGTTCAGAAATGATGAAAAACGAGGTTAAAAAAATATATCAAAAGTTCAAAAAACGATGGGCTATAACCCATGTTTTTTTTTTTTTTCATTTTTTTCAAAACCTCAAAAATGATGAAAAACGGCCAGCTATAGTATGCCGTACGGTATGGGCTATATCCCATGTTCAGAAATGATGAAAAACGAGGTTAAAAAAATATATCAAAATTTCAAAAAACGATGGGCTATAACCCATGTTTTTTTTGTTTGTTTTTTTTTAAACCTCAAAAATGATGAAAAACGGCGTGCTATAGTATGCCCTATGGTATGGGCTATATCCCATGTTCAAAAATGATGAAAAACGAGGTTAAAAAAATATATCAAAATTTCAAAAAACGATGGGCTATAACCCATGTTTTTTTTTTTTTCATTTTTTTCAAAACCTCAAAAATTATGAAAAACGGCGTGCTATAGTATGCCGTATGGTATGGGCTATATCCCGTGTTCAGAAATGATGAAAAACGAGGTTAAAAAAAATATCAACATTTCAAAAAACGATGGGCTATAACCCATGTTTTTTTTTTTCCCATTTTTTTCAAAACCTCAAAAATGATGAAAAACGGCGTGCTATTTTATGCCGTACGGTATGGGCTATATCCCATTTTCAGAAATGATGAAAAACGTGGTTAAAAAAATATATCAAAATTTCAAAAAACGATGGGCTATAACCCATGTTTTTTTTTTTTTCATTTTTTTCAAAACCTCAAAAATGATGAAAAACGGCGTGCTATAGTATGCCGTATGGTATGGGCTATATCCCGTGTTCAGAAATGATGAAAAACGAGGTTAAAAAAAATATCAACATTTCAAAAAACGATGGGCTATAACCCATGTTTTTTTTTTTCCATTTTTTTCAAAACCTCAAAAATGATGAAAAACGGCGTGCTATTTTATGCCGTACGGTATGGGCTATATCCCATGTTCAGAAATGATGAAAAACGTGGTTAAAAAAATATATCAAAATTTCAAAAAACGATGGGCTATAACCCATGTTTTTTTTTTTTTCATTTTTTTCAAAACCTAAAAAATTATAAAAACGGCGTGCTATTTTATGCCGTACGGTATGGGCTATATCCCATGTTCAGAAATGATGAAAAACGAGGTTAAAAAAAATATCAAAATTTCAAAAAACGATGGGCTATAACCCATGTTTTATTTTTTTCCATTTTTTTCAAAACCTCAAAAATTATAAAAACGGCGTGCTATAGTATGCCGTATGGTATGGGCTATATCCCATGTTCAAAAATGATGAAAAACGAGGTTAAATTTTTTTTTCAAAATTTCAAAAAACGATGGGCTATAACCCATGTTTTTTTTTTTTTCATTTTTTTCAAAACCTCAAAAATTATAAAAACGGCGTGCTATTTTATGCCGTACGGTATGGGCTATATCCCATGTTCAGAAATGATGAAAAACGAGGTTAAAAAAAATATCAAAATTTCAAAAAACGATGGGCTATAACCCATGTTTTTTTTTTCTTTTTTTTTTTTTTTCAAAACCTCAAAAATGATGAAAAACGGCGTGCTATAGTATGCCGTACGGTATGGGCTATAGCCCATGTTCAAAAATGATGAAAAACGAGGTTAAAAAAAATATCAAAATTTCAAAAAACGATGGGCTATAACCCATGTTTTTTTTTTTTTTTTTTTCAAAACCTCAAAAATGATGAAAAACGGCGTGCTATAGTATGCCGTACGGTATGGGCTATAGCCCATGTTCAAAAATGATGAAAAACGAGGTTAAAAAAAATATCAACATTTCAAAAAACGATGGGCTATAACCCATGTTTTTTTTTTTTTCATTTTTTTCAAAACCTAAAAAATGATGAAAAACGGCGTGCTATTTTATGCCGTACGGTATGGGCTATATCCCATGTTCAGAAATGATGAAAAACGAGGTTAAAAAAATATATCCAAATTTCAAAAAACGATGGGCTATAACCCATGTTTTTTTTTTTTTTTTTTTTTTTTTTCAAAACCTCAAAAATGATGAAAAACGGCGTGCTATAGTATGCCGTACGGTATGGGCTATAGCCCATGTTCAAAAATGATGAAAAACGAGGTTAAAAAAAATATCAACATTTCAAAAAACGATGGGCTATAACCCATGTTTTTTTTTTTTTTCATTTTTTTCAAAACCTCAAAAATGATGAAAAACGGCGTGCTATTTTATGCCGTATGGTATGGGCTATATCCCATGTTCAGAAATGATGAAAAACGTGGTTAAAAAAATATATCAAAATTTCAAAAAACTATGGGCTATAACCCATGTTTTTTTTTTTTTTTTTTTTTTCAAAACCTCAAAAATGATGAAAAACGGCGTGCTATTTTATGCCGTACGGTATGGGCTATATCCCATGTTCAGAAATGATGAAAAACGTGGTTAAAAAAATATATCAAAATTTCAAAAAACGATGGGCTATAACCCATGTTTTTTTTTTTTTCATTTTTTTCAAAACCTCAAAAATGATGAAAAACGGCGTGCTATAGTATGCCGTATGGTATGGGCTATATCCCATGTTCAGAAATGATGAAAAACGAGGTTAAAAAAATATATCAAAATTTCAAAAAACGATGGGCTATAACCCATGTTCTTTTTTTTTTTCTTTTTTTTCAAAACCTCAAAAATTATAAAAACGGCGTGCTATTTTATGCCGTACGGTATGGGCTATATCCCATGTTCAGAAATGATGAAAAACGAGGTTAAAAAAATATATCCAAATTTCAAAAAACGATGGGCTATAACCCATGTTTGTTTTTTTTTTCTTTTTCAAAACCTCAAAAATGATGAAAAACGGCGTGCTATAGTATGCCGTACGGTATGGGCTATAGCCCATGTTCAAAAATGATGAAAAACGAGGTTAAAAAAAATATCAACATTTCAAAAAACGATGGGCTATAACCCATGTTTTTTTTTTTTTCATTTTTTTCAAAACCTCAAAAATGATGAAAAACGGCGTGCTATTTTATGCCGTACGGTATGGGCTATATCCCATGTTCAGAAATGATGAAAAACGTGGTTAAAAAAAAATATCAAAATTTCAAAAAACGATGGGCTATAACCCATGTTTTTTTTGTTTTTTTTTTTTTCAAAACCTTAAAAATGATGAAAAACGGCGTGCTATTTTATGCCGTACGGTATGGGCTATATCCCATGTTCAGAAATGATGAAAAACGAGGTTAAAAAAAAATATCCAAATTTCAAAAAACTATGGGCTATAACCCATGTTTTTTTTTTTTTTTTTTTCAAAACCTCAAAAATGATGAAAAACGGCGTGCTATTTTATGCCGTACGGTATGGGCTATATCCCATGTTCAGAAATGATGAAAAACGAGGTTAAAAAAAATATCAAATTTTCAAAAAACGATGGGCTATAAACCATGTTTTTTTTTTTGGGCTATGTTCAGAAATGATGAAAAACGTGGTTAAAAAAATATATCAAAATTTCAAAAAACGATGGGCTATAACCCATGTTTTTTTTTTTTCATTTTTTTCAAAACCTCAAAAATTATAAAAACGGCGTGCTATTTTATGCCGTACGGTATGGGCTATATCCCATGTTCAGAAATGATGAAAAACGAGGTTAAAAAAAATATCAAAATTTCAAAAAACGATGGGCTATAACCCATGTTTTTTTTTTTTTCATTTTTTTCAAAACCTCAAAAATTATAAAAACGGCGTGCTATAGTATGCCGTATGGTATGGGCTATATCCCATGTTCAAAAATGATGAAAAACGAGGTTAAAAAAATATATCAAAATTTCAAAAAACGATGGGCTATAACCCATGTTTTTTTTTTTTTCATTTTTTTCAAAACCTCAAAAATTATAAAAACGGCGTGCTATTTTATGCCGTACGGTATGGGCTATATCCCATGTTCAGAAATGATGAAAAACGAGGTTAAAAAAAATATCAAAATTTCAAAAAACGATGGGCTATAACCCATGTTTTTTTTTTTTTTTTTTTTTTTTTCCAAAACCTCAAAAATGATGAAAAACGGCGTGCTATTTTATGCCGTACGGTATGGGCTATATCCCATGTTCAGAAATGATGAAAAACGAGGTTAAAAAAAAATATCAAAAGTTCAAAAAACGATGGGCTATAACCCATGTTTTTTTTTTTTTTCATTTTTTTCAAAACCTCAAAAATGATGAAAAACGGCCAGCTATAGTATGCCGTACGGTATGGGCTATATCCCATGTTCAGAAATGATGAAAAACGAGGTTAAAAAAATATATCAAAATTTCAAAAAACGATGGGCTATAACCCATGTTTTTTTTGTTTTTGTTTTTTTAAACCTCAAAAATGATGAAAAACGGCGTGCTATAGTATGCCGTATGGTATGGGCTATATCCCATGTTCAAAAATGATGAAAAACGAGGTTAAAAAAATATATCAAAATTTCAAAAAACGATGGGCTATAACCCATGTTTTTTTTTTTTTCATTTTTTTCAAAACCTCAAAAATTATAAAAACGGCGTGCTATTTTATGCCGTACGGTATGGGCTATATCCCATGTTCAGAAATGATGAAAAACGAGGTTAAAAAAAATATCAAAATTTCAAAAAACGATGGGCTATAACCCATGTTTTTTTTTTTTTTTCAAAACCTCAAAAATGATGAAAAACGGCGTGCTATAGTATGCCGTATGGTATGGGCTATATCCCGTGTTCAGAAATGATGAAAAACGAGGTTAAAAAAAATATCAACATTTCAAAAAACGATGGGCTATAACCCATGTTTTTTTTTTCCCATTTTTTTCAAAACCTCAAAAATGATGAAAAACGGCGTGCTATTTTATGCCGTACGGTATGGGCTATATCCCATGTTCAGAAATGATGAAAAACGTGGTTAAAAAAATATATCAAAATTTCAAAAAACGATGGGCTATAACCCATGTTTTTTTTTTTTTTTTTTTTTTCAAAACCTCAAAAATGATGAAAAACGGCGTGCTATAGTATGTCGTATGGTATGGGCTATATCCCGTGTTCAGAAATGATGAAAAACGAGGTTAAAAAAAATATCAACATTTCAAAAAACGATGGGCTATAACCCATGTTTTTTTTTTTCCATTTTTTTCAAAACCTCAAAAATGATGAAAAACGGCGTGCTATTTTATGCCGTACGGTATGGGCTATATCCCATGTTCAGAAATGATGAAAAACGTGGTTAAAAAAATATATCAAAATTTCAAAAAACGATGGGCTATAACCCATGTTTTTTTTTTTTTCATTTTTTTCAAAACCTAAAAAATTATAAAAACGGCGTGCTATTTTATGCCGTACGGTATGGGCTATATCCCATGTTCAGAAATGATGAAAAACGAGGTTAAAAAAAATATCAAAATTTCAAAAAACGATGGGCTATAACCCATGTTTTATTTCTTTCCATTTTTTTCAAAACCTCAAAAATTATAAAAACGGCGTGCTATAGTATGCCGTATGGTATGGGCTATATCCCATGTTCAAAAATGATGAAAAACGAGGTTAAAAAAAATATCAAAATTTCAAAAAACGATGGGCTATAACCCATGTTTTTTTTTTCTTTTTTTTTTTTTTTCAAAACCTCAAAAATGATGAAAAACGGCGTGCTATAGTATGCCGTACGGTATGGGCTATAGCCCATGTTCAAAAATGATGAAAAACGAGGTTAAAAAAAATATCAAAATTTCAAAAAACGATGGGCTATAACCCATGTTTTTTTTTTTTTTTTTTTTTCAAAACCTTAAAAATGATGAAAAACGGCGTGCTATTTTATGCCGTACGGTATGGGCTATATCCCATGTTCAGAAATGATGAAAAACGAGGTTAAAAAAATATATCCAAATTTCAAAAAACGATGGGCTATAACCCATGTTTTTTTTTTTTTTCTTTTTCAAAACCTCAAAAATGATGAAAAACGGCGTGCTATAGTATGCCGTACGGTATGGGCTATAGCCCATGTTCAAAAATGATGAAAAACGAGGTTAAAAAAAATATCAACATTTCAAAAAACGATGGGCTATAACCCATGTTTTTTTTTTTTTCATTTTTTTCAAAACCTCAAAAATGATGAAAAACGGCGTGCTATTTTATGCCGTACGGTATGGGCTATATCCCATGTTCAGAAATGATGAAAAACGTGGTTAAAAAAATATATCAAAATTTCAAAAAACGATGGGCTATAACCCATGTTTTTTTTTTTTTTTTTTTTTTTCAAAACCTTAAAAATGATGAAAAACGGCGTGCTATTTTATGCCGTACGGTATGGGCTATATCCCATGTTCAGAAATGATGAAAAACGAGGTTAAAAAAATATATCCAAATTTCAAAAAACGATGGGCTATAACCCATGTTTTTTTTTTTTTTTTTTTTTTTTTTCAAAACCTCAAAAATGATGAAAAACGGCGTGCTATAGTATGCCGTACGGTATGGGCTATAGCCCATGTTCAAAAATGATGAAAAACGAGGTTAAAAAAAATATCAACATTTCAAAAAACGATGGGCTATAACCCATGTTTTGTTTTTTTTTCATTTTTTTCAAAACCTCAAAAATGATGAAAAACGGCGTGCTATTTTATGCCGTATGGTATGGGCTATATCCCATGTTCAGAAATGATGAAAAACGTGGTTAAAAAAATATATCAAAATTTCAAAAAACTATGGGCTATAACCCATGTTTTTTTTTTTGTTTTTTTTTTCAAAACCTCAAAAATGATGAAAAACGGCGTGCTATTTTATGCCGTACGGTATGGGCTATATCCCATGTTCAGAAATGATGAAAAACGTGGTTAAAAAAATATATCAAAATTTCAAAAAACGATGGGCTATAACCCATGTTTTTTTTTTTTTCATTTTTTTCAAAACCTCAAAAATGATGAAAAACGGCGTGCTATAGTATGCCGTATGGTATGGGCTATATCCCATGTTCAGAAATGATGAAAAACGAGGTTAAAAAAATATATCAAAATTTCAAAAAACGATGGGCTATAACCCATGTTCTTTTTTTTTTTCTTTTTTTTCAAAACCTCAAAAATTATAAAAACGGCGTGCTATTTTATGCCGTACGGTATGGGCTATATCCCATGTTCAGAAATGATGAAAAACGAGGTTAAAAAAAAATATCAAAATTTCAAAAAACGATGGGCTATAACCCATGTTTTTTTTTTTTTTTTTTTTTTTTTTCAAAACCTCAAAAATGATGAAAAACGGCGTGCTATAGTATGCCGTATGGTATGGGCTATATCCCGTGTTCAGAAATGATGAAAAACGAGGTTAAAAAAAATATCAACATTTCAAAAAACGATGGGCTATAACCCATGTTTTTTTTTTTTTTTTTTTTTCAAAACCTCAAAAATGATGAAAAACGGCGTGCTATTTTATGCCGTACGGTATGGGCTATATCCCATGTTCAGAAATGATGAAAAACGTGGTTAAAAAACATATATCAAAATTTCAAAAAACGATGGGCTATAACCCATGTTTTTTTTTTTTTCATTTTTTTCAAAACCTCAAAAATTATAAAAACGGCGTGCTATTTTATGCCGTACGGTATGGGCTATATCCCATGTTCAGAAATGATGAAAAACGAGGTTAAAAAAAATATCAAAATTTCAAAAAACGATGGGCTATAACCCATGTTTTTTTTTGTTTCATTTTTTTCAAAACCTCAAAAATTATAAAAACGGCGTGCTATAGTATGCCGTATGGTATGGGCTATATCCCATGTTCAAAAATGATGAAAAACGAGGTTAAAAAAATATATCAAAATTTCAAAAAACGATGGGCTATAACCCATGTTTTTTTTTTTTTCATTTTTTTCAAAACCTAAAAAATTATAAAAACGGCGTGCTATTTTATGCCGTACGGTATGGGCTATATCCCATGTTCAGAAATGATGAAAAACGAGGTTAAAAAAAATATCAAAATTTCAAAAAACGATGGGCTATAACCCATGTTTTTTTTTTTTTTTTTTTTTTTTTTCAAAACCTCAAAAATGATGAAAAACGGCGTGCTATAGTATGCCGTATGGTATGGGCTATATCCCGTGTTCAGAAATGATGAAAAACGAGGTTAAAAAAAATATCAACATTTCAAAAAACGATGGGCTATAACCCATGTTTTTTTTTTCATTTTTTTCAAAACCTCAAAAATGATGAAAAACGGCGTGCTATTTTATGCCGTACGGTATGGGCTATATCCCATGTTCAGAAATGATGAAAAACGAGGTTAAAAAAAATATCAAAATTTCAAAAAACGATGGGCTATAACCCATGTTTTTTTTTGTTTCATTTTTTTCAAAACCTCAAAAATTATAAAAACGGCGTGCTATAGTATGCCGTATGGTATGGGCTATATCCCATGTTCAAAAATGATGAAAAACGAGGTTAAAAAAATATATCAAAATTTCAAAAAACGATGGGCTATAACCCATGTTTTTTTTTTTTTCATTTTTTTCAAAACCTAAAAAATTATAAAAACGGCGTGCTATTTTATGCCGTACGGTATGGGCTATATCCCATGTTCAGAAATGATGAAAAACGAGGTTAAAAAAAATATCAAAATTTCAAAAAACGATGGGCTATAACCCATGTTTTTTTTTTTTTTTTTTTTTTTTTTCAAAACCTCAAAAATGATGAAAAACGGCGTGCTATAGTATGCCGTATGGTATGGGCTATATCCCGTGTTCAGAAATGATGAAAAACGAGGTTAAAAAAAATATCAACATTTCAAAAAACGATGGGCTATAACCCATGTTTTTTTTTTCCATTTTTTTCAAAACCTCAAAAATGATGAAAAACGGCGTGCTATTTTATGCCGTACGGTATGGGCTATATCCCATGTTCAGAAATGATGAAAAACGTGGTTAAAAAAATATATCAAAATTTCAAAAAACGATGGGCTATAACCCATGTTTTTTTTTTTTTTCATTTTTTTCAAAACCTCAAAAATGATGAAAAACGGCGTGCTATAGTATGCCGTATGGTATGGGCTATATCCCGTGTTCAGAAATTATGAAAAACGTGGTTAAAAAAATATATCAAAATTTCAAAAAACGATGGGCTATAACCCATGTTTTTTTTTTTTTTTCATTTTTTTCAAAACCTCAAAAATGATGAAAAACGGCGTGCTATTTTATGCCGTACGGTATGGGCTATATCCCATGTTCAGAAATGATGAAAAACGTGGTTAAAAAAATATATCAAAATTTCAAAAAACGATGGGCTATAACCCATGTTTTTTTTTTTTTCATTTTTTTCAAAACCTCAAAAATTATAAAAACGGCGTGCTATTTTATGCCGTAAGGTATGGGCTATATCCCATGTTCAGAAATGATGAAAAACGAGGTTAAAAAAAATATCAAAATTTCAAAAAACGATGGGCTATAACCCATGTTTTTTTTTTTTTCATTTTTTTCAAAACCTCAAAAATGATGAAAAACGGCGTGCTATAGTATGCCGTACGGTATGGGCTATAGCCCATGTTCAAAAATGATGAAAAACGAGGTTAAAAAAAATATCAACATTTCAAAAAACGATGGGCTATAACCCATGTTTTTTTTTTTTTCATTTTTTTCAAAACCTCAAAAATTATAAAAACGGCGTGCTATTTTATGCCGTACGGTATGGGCTATATCCCATGTTCAGAAATGATGAAAAACGAGGTTAAAAAAAATATCAAAATTTCAAAAAACGATGGGCTATAACCCATGTTTTTTTTTTTTTTTTTTTTTTTTTTCAAAACCTCAAAAATGATGAAAAACGGCGTGCTATAGTATGCCGTATGGTATGGGCTATATCCCGTGTTCAGAAATGATGAAAAACGAGGTTAAAAAAAATATCAACATTTCAAAAAACGATGGGCTATAACCCATGTTTTTTTTTTCCATTTTTTTCAAAACCTCAAAAATGATGAAAAACGGCGTGCTATTTTATGCCGTACGGTATGGGCTATATCCCATGTTCAGAAATGATGAAAAACGTGGTTAAAAAAATATATCAAAATTTCAAAAAACGATGGGCTATAACCCATGTTTTTTTTTTTTTTTTTTCAAAACCTTAAAAATGATGAAAAACGGCGTGCTATTTTATGCCGTACGGTATGGGCTATATCCCGTGTTCAGAAATGATGAAAAACGAGGTTAAAAAAAATATCAACATTAAAAAAAACGATGGGCTATAACCCATGTTTTTTTTTTTCCATTTTTTTCAAAACCTCAAAAATGATGAAAAACGGCGTGCTATTTTATGCCGTACGGTATGGGCTATATCCCATGTTCAGAAATGATGAAAAACGTGGTTAAAAAAATATATCAAAATTTCAAAAAACGATGGGCTATAACCCATGTTTTTTTTTTTTTCATTTTTTTCAAAACCTCAAAAATTATAAAAACGGCGTGCTATTTTATGCCGTAAGGTATGGGCTATATCCCATGTTCAGAAATGATGAAAAACGAGGTTAAAAAAAATATCAAAATTTCAAAAAACGATGGGCTATAACCCATGTTTTTTTTTTTTTCATTTTTTTCAAAACCTCAAAAATTATAAAAACGGCGTGCTATAGTATGCCGTATGGTATGGGCTATATCCCATGTTCAAAAATGATGAAAAACTAGGTTAAAAAAAAATATCAAAATTTCAAAAAACGATGGGCTATAACCCATGTTTTTTTTTTTCCATTTTTTTCAAAACCTCAAAAATTATAAAAACGGCGTGCTATTTTATGCCGTACGGTATGGGCTATATCCCATGTTCAGAAATGATGAAAAACGAGGTTAAAAAAAATATCAAAATTTCAAAAAACGATGGGCTATAACCCATGTTTTTTTTTTCTTTTTTTTTTTTTTCAAAACCTCAAAAATGATGAAAAACGGCGTGCTATAGTATGCCGTATGGTATGGGCTATATCCCGTGTTCAGAAATGATGAAAAACGAGGTTAAAAAAAATATCAACATTTCAAAAAACGATGGGCTATAACCCATGTTTTTTTTTTTCCTTTTTTTTCAAAACCTCAAAAATGATGAAAAACGGCGTGCTATTTTATGCCGTACGGTATGGGCTATATCCCATGTTCAGAAATTATGAAAAACGTGGTTAAAAAAATATATCAAAATTTCAAAAAACGATGGGCTATAACCCATGTTTTTTTTTTTTTTTCATTTTTTTCAAAACCTAAAAAATGATGAAAAACGGCGTGCTATAGTATGCCGTACGGTATGGGCTATAGCCCATGTTCAAAAATGATGAAAAACGAGGTTAAAAAAAATATCAAAATTTCAAAAAACGATGGGCTATAACCCATGTTTTTTTTTTGTTTTTTTTTTTCAAAACCTTAAAAATGATGAAAAACGGCGTGCTATTTTATGCCGTACGGTATGGGCTATATCCCATGTTCAGAAATGATGAAAAACGAGGTTAAAAAAATATATCCAAATTTCAAAAAACGATGGGCTATAACCCATGTTTTTTTTTTCAAAACCTCAAAAATGATGAAAAACGGCGTGCTATAGTATGCCGTACGGTATGGGCTATAGCCCATGTTCAAAAATGATGAAAAACGAGGTTAAAAAAAATATCAACATTTCAAAAAACGATGGGCTATAACCCATGTTTTTTTTTTCATTTTTTTCAAAACCTCAAAAATGATGAAAAACGGCGTGCTATTTTATGCCGTACGGTATGGGCTATATCCCATGTTCAGAAATGATGAAAAACGTGGTTAAAAAAATATATCAAAATTTCAAAAAACGATGGGCTATAACCCATGTTTTTTTTTTCTTTTTTTTTTTTTTCAAAACCTCAAAAATGATGAAAAACGGCGTGCTATAGTATGCCGTATGGTATGGGCTATATCCCGTGTTCAGAAATGATGAAAAACGAGGTTAAAAAAAATATCAACATTTCAAAAAACGATGGGCTATAACCCATGTTTTTTTTTTTCCATTTTTTTCAAAACCTCAAAAATGATGAAAAACGGCGTGCTATTTTATGCCGTACGGTATGGGCTATATCCCATGTTCAGAAATTATGAAAAACGTGGTTAAAAAAATATATCAAAATTTCAAAAAACGATGGGCTATAACCCATGTTTTTTTTTTTTTTCATTTTTTTCAAAACCTAAAAAATGATGAAAAACGGCGTGCTATAGTATGCCGTACGGTATGGGCTATAGCCCATGTTCAAAAATGATGAAAAACGAGGTTAAAAAAAATATCAAAATTTCAAAAAACGATGGGCTATAACCCATGTTTTTTTTTTTTTTTTTTTTTTCAAAACCTTAAAAATGATGAAAAACGGCGTGCTATTTTATGCCGTACGGTATGGGCTATATCCCATGTTCAGAAATGATGAAAAACGAGGTTAAAAAAATATATCCAAATTTCAAAAAACGATGGGCTATAACCCATGTTTTTTTTTTTTTTTTTTTCAAAACCTCAAAAATGATGAAAAACGGCGTGCTATAGTATGCCGTACGGTATGGGCTATAGCCCATGTTCAAAAATGATGAAAAACGAGGTTAAAAAAAATATCAACATTTCAAAAAACGATGGGCTATAACCCATGTTTTTTTTTTTTTCATTTTTTTCAAAACCTCAAAAATGATGAAAAACGGCGTGCTATTTTATGCCGTACGGTATGGGCTATATCCCATGTTCAGAAATGATGAAAAACGTGGTTAAAAAAATATATCAAAATTTCAAAAAACGATGGGCTATAACCCATGTTTTTTTTTTTTTTTTTTCAAAACCTTAAAAATGATGAAAAACGGCGTGCTATTTTATGCCGTACGGTATGGGCTATATCCCGTGTTCAGAAATGATGAAAAACGAGGTTAAAAAAAATATCAACATTTCAAAAAACGATGGGCTATAACCCATGTTTGTTTTTTTTTCATTTTTTTCAAAACCTCAAAAATGATGAAAAACGGCGTGCTATTTTATGCCGTACGGTATGGGCTATATCCCATGTTCAGAAATGATGAAAAACGTGGTTAAAAAAATATATCAAAATTTCAAAAAACGATGGGCTATAACCCATGTTTCTTTTTTTTTTTTTTCAAAACCTCAAAAATGATGAAAAACGGCGTGCTATAGTATGCCGTATGGTATGGGCTATATCCCGTGTTCAGAAATGATGAAAAACGAGGTTAAAAAAAATATCAACATTTCAAAAAACGATGGGCTATAACCCATGTTTTTTTTTTTCCATTTTTTTCAAAACCTCAAAAATGATGAAAAACGGCGTGCTATTTTATGCCGTACGGTATGGGCTATATCCCATGTTCAGAAATTATGAAAAACGTGGTTAAAAAAATATATCAAAATTTCAAAAAACGATGGGCTATAACCCATGTTTTTTTTTTTTTTCATTTTTTTCAAAACCTAAAAAATGATGAAAAACGGCGTGCTATAGTATGCCGTACGGTATGGGCTATAGCCCATGTTCAAAAATGATGAAAAACGAGGTTAAAAAAAATATCAAAATTTCAAAAAACGATGGGCTATAACCCATGTTTTTTTTTTTTTTTTTTTTTTCAAAACCTTAAAAATGATGAAAAACGGCGTGCTATTTTATGCCGTACGGTATGGGCTATATCCCATGTTCAGAAATGATGAAAAACGAGGTTAAAAAAATATATCCAAATTTCAAAAAACGATGGGCTATAACCCATGTTTTTTTGTTTTTTTTTTTCAAAACCTCAAAAATGATGAAAAACGGCGTGCTATAGTATGCCGTACGGTATGGGCTATAGCCCATGTTCAAAAATGATGAAAAACGAGGTTAAAAAAAATATCAACATTTCAAAAAACGATGGGCTATAACCCATGTTTTTTTTTTTTTCATTTTTTTCAAAACCTCAAAAATGATGAAAAACGGCGTGCTATTTTATGCCGTACGGTATGGGCTATATCCCATGTTCAGAAATTATGAAAAACGTGGTTAAAAAAATATATCAAAATTTCAAAAAACGATGGGCTATAACCCATGTTTTTTTTTTTTTTCATTTTTTTCAAAACCTAAAAAATGATGAAAAACGGCGTGCTATAGTATGCCGTACGGTATGGGCTATAGCCCATGTTCAAAAATGATGAAAAACGAGGTTAAAAAAAATATCAAAATTTCAAAAAACGATGGGCTATAACCCATGTTTTTTTTTTTTTTTTTTTTTTCAAAACCTTAAAAATGATGAAAAACGGCGTGCTATTTTATGCCGTACGGTATGGGCTATATCCCATGTTCAGAAATGATGAAAAACGAGGTTAAAAAAATATATCCAAATTTCAAAAAACGATGGGCTATAACCCATGTTTTTTTGTTTTTTTTTTTCAAAACCTCAAAAATGATGAAAAACGGCGTGCTATAGTATGCCGTACGGTATGGGCTATAGCCCATGTTCAAAAATGATGAAAAACGAGGTTAAAAAAAATATCAACATTTCAAAAAACGATGGGCTATAACCCATGTTTTTTTTTTTTTCATTTTTTTCAAAACCTCAAAAATGATGAAAAACGGCGTGCTATTTTATGCCGTACGGTATGGGCTATATCCCATGTTCAGAAATGATGAAAAACGTGGTTAAAAAAATATATCAAAATTTCAAAAAACGATGGGCTATAACCCATGTTTTTTTTTTTTTTTTTTCAAAACCTTAAAATGATGAAAAACGGCGTGCTATTTTATGCCGTACGGTATGGGCTATATCCCATGTTCAGAAATGATGAAAAACGAGGTTAAAAAAATATATCCAAATTTCAAAAAACGATGGGCTATAACCCATGTTTTTTTTTGTTTTTTTTTCAAAACCTCAAAAATGATGAAAAACGGCGTGCTATAGTATGCCGTACGGTATGGGCTATAGCCCATGTTCAAAAATGATGAAAAACGAGGTTAAAAAAAATATCAACATTTCAAAAAACGATGGGCTATAACCCATGTTTTTTTTTTTTTCATTTTTTTCAAAACCTCAAAAATGATGAAAAACGGCGTGCTATTTTATGCCGTACGGTATGGGCTATATCCCATGTTCAGAAATGATGAAAAACGTGGTTAAAAAAATATATCCAAATTTCAAAAAACGATGGGCTATATAACCCATGTTTTTTTTTTTTTTTTTTTTTTTTTCAAAACCTCAAAAATGATGAAAAACGGCGTGCTATAGTATGCCGTACGGTATGGGCTATAGCCCATGTTCAAAAATGATGAAAAATGAGGTTAAAAAAAATATCAACATTTCAAAAAACGATGGGCTATAACCCATGTTTTTTTTTTTTTCATTTTTTTCAAAACCTCAAAAATGATGAAAAACGGCGTGCTATTTTATGCCGTACGGTATGGGCTATATCCCATGTTCAGAAATGATGAAAAACGAGGTTAAAAAAATATATCCAAATTTCAAAAAACGATGGGCTATAACCCATGTTTTTTTTTTTTTTTTTTTTTTTTTCAAAACCTCAAAAATGATGAAAAACGGCGTGCTATAGTATGCCGTACGGTATGGGCTATAGCCCATGTTCAAAAATGATGAAAAACGAGGTTAAAAAAAATATCAACATTTCAAAAAACGATGGGCTATAACCCATGTTTTTTTTTTTTTCATTTTTTTCAAAACCTCAAAAATGATGAAAAACGGCGTGCTATTTTATGCCGTACGGTATGGGCTATATCCCATGTTCAGAAATGATGAAAAACGTGGTTAAAAAAATATATCCAAATTTCAAAAAACGATGGGCTATAACCCATGTTTTTTTTTTTTTTCATTTTTTTCAAAACCTTAAAAATGATGAAAAACCGGCGTGCTATTTTATGCCGTACGGTATGGGCTATATCCCATGTTCAGAAATGATGAAAAACGAGGTTAAAAAAATATATAAAAATTTCAAAAAACGATGGGCTATAACCCATGTTTTTTTTTTTTTTTTTTTTTTTTTTTCAAAACCTCAAAAATGATGAAAAACGGCGTGCTATAGTATGCCGTACGGTATGGGCTATAGCCCATGTTCAAAAATGATGAAAAACGAGGTTAAAAGAAATATCAACATTTCAAAAAACGATGGGCTATAACCCATGTTTTGTTTTTTTTCATTTTTTTCAAAACCTTAAAAATGATGAAAAACCGGCGTGCTATTTTATGCCGTACGGTATGGGCTATATCCCATGTTCAGAAATGATGAAAAACGTGGTTAAAAAAATATATCAAAATTTCAAAAAACGATGGGCTATAACCCATGTTTTTTTTTTTTTTTTTTCAAAACCTCAAAAATGATGAAAAACGGCGTGCTATAGTATGCCGTACGGTATGGGCTATAGCCCATGTTCAAAAATGATGAAAAACGAGGTTAAAAAAAATATCAACATTTCAAAAAACGATGGGCTATAACCCATGTTTTTTTTTTTTTTTAATTTCAAAACCTCAAAAATGATGAAAAACGGCGTGCTATTTTATGCCGTACGGTATGGGCTATATCCCATGTTCAGAAATGATGAAAAATGTGGTTAAAAAAATATATAAAAATTTCAAAAAACGATGGGCTATAACCCATGTTTTTTTTTTTTTTTTTTTTTTTCAAAACCTCAAAAATGATGAAAAACGGCGTGCTATAGTATGCCGTATGGTATGGGCTATATCCCATGTTCAAAAATGATGAAAAACGAGGTTAAAAAAAATATCAACATTTCAAAAAACGATGGGCTATAACCCATGTTTTTTTTTTTTTCATTTTTTTCAAAACCTCAAAAATGATGAAAAACGGCGTGCTATTTTATGCCGTACGGTATGGGCTATATCCCATGTTCAGAAATGATGAAAAACATGGTTAAAAAAATATATCAAAATTTCAAAAAACGATGGGCTATAACCCATGTTTTTTTTTTTTTCATTTTTTTCAAAACCTCAAAAATGATGAAAAACGGCGTGCTATAGTATGCCGTACGGTATGGGCTATAGCCCATGTTCAGAAATGATGAAAAACGAGGTTAAAAAATATATCAAAATTTCTAAAAACGATGGGCTATAACCCATGTTTTTTTTTTTCAAAACCTTAAAAATGATGAAAAACGGCGTGCTATTTTATGCCGTACGGTATGGGCTATATCCCATGTTCAGAAATGATGAAAAACGTGGTTAAAAAAATATATCAAAATTTCAAAAAACGATGGGCTATAACCCATGTTTTTTTTTTTTTTCATTTTTTTCAAAACCTCAGAAATGTTGAAAAACGGCGTGCTATAGTATGCCGTACGGTATGGGCTATATCCCATGTTCAGAAATGATGAAAAACGTGGTTAAAAAAATATATCAAAATTTCAAAAAACGATGGGCTATAACCCATGTTTTTTTTTTTTTTTTTTTTTTCAAAACCTTAAAAATTATGAAAAACGGCGTGCTATTTTATGCCGTACGGTATGGGCTATATCCCATGTTCAGAAATGATGAAAAACGAGGTTAAAAAAATATATCAAAATTTCAAAAAACGATGGGCTATATAACCCATGTTTTTTTTTTTTTTTTTTCAAAACCTCAAAAATGATGAAAAACGGCGTGCTATAGTATGCCGTATGGTATGGGCTATATCCCATGTTCAAAAATGATGAAAAACGAGGTTAAAAAAAATATCAACATTTCAAAAAACGATGGGCTATAACCCATGTTTTTTTTTTTTTCATTTTTTTCAAAACCTCAAAAATGATGAAAAACGGCGTGCTATTTTATGCCGTACGGTATGGGCTATATCCCATGTTCAGAAATGATGAAAAACGTGGTTAAAAAAATATATCAAAATTTCAAAAAACGATGGGCTATAACCCATGTTTTTTTTTTTTTCATTTTTTTCAAAACCTCAAAAATGATGAAAAACGGCGTGCTATTTTATGCCGTACGGTATGGGCTATATCCCATGTTCAGAAATTATGAAAAACGTGGTTAAAAAAATATATCAAAATTTCAAAAAACGATGGGCTATATAACCCATGTTTTTTTTTTTTTTTTTTTTTTTTTCAAAACCTCAAAAATGATGAAAAACGGCGTGCTATAGTATGCCGTACGGTATGGGCTATAGCCCATGTTCAAAAATGATGAAAAATGAGGTTAAAAAAAATATCAACATTTCAAAAAACGATGGGCTATAACCCATGTTTTTTTTTTTTTCATTTTTTTCAAAACCTCAAAAATGATGAAAAACGGCGTGCTATTTTATGCCGTACGGTATGGGCTATATCCCATGTTCAGAAATGATGAAAAACGAGGTTAAAAAAATATATCCAAATTTCAAAAAACGATGGGCTATAACCCATGTTTTTTTTTTTTTTTTTTTTTTTTTCAAAACCTCAAAAATGATGAAAAACGGCGTGCTATAGTATGCCGTACGGTATGGGCTATAGCCCATGTTCAAAAATGATGAAAAACGAGGTTAAAAAAAATATCAACATTTCAAAAAACGATGGGCTATAACCCATGTTTTTTTTTTTTTCATTTTTTTCAAAACCTCAAAAATGATGAAAAACGGCGTGCTATTTTATGCCGTACGGTATGGGCTATATCCCATGTTCAGAAATGATGAAAAACGTGGTTAAAAAAATATATCCAAATTTCAAAAAACGATGGGCTATAACCCATGTTTTTTTTTTTTTTCATTTTTTTCAAAACCTTAAAAATGATGAAAAACCGGCGTGCTATTTTATGCCGTACGGTATGGGCTATATCCCATGTTCAGAAATGATGAAAAACTAGGTTAAAAAAATATATCCAAATTTCAAAAAACGATGGGCTATAACCCATGTTTTTTTTTTTTTTTTTTTTTTTTTCAAAACCTCAAAAATGATGAAAAACGGCGTGCTATAGTATGCCGTACGGTATGGGCTATAGCCCATGTTCAAAAATGATGAAAAACGAGGTTAAAAAAAATATCAACATTTCAAAAAACGATGGGCTATAACCCATGTTTTTTTTTTTTTCATTTTTTTCAAAACCTCAAAAATGATGAAAAACGGCGTGCTATAGTATGCCGTACGGTATGGGCTATAGCCCATGTTCAAAAATGATGAAAAACGAGGTTAAAAGAAATATCAACATTTCAAAAAACGATGGGCTATAACCCATGTTTTGTTTTTTTTCATTTTTTTCAAAACCTTAAAAATGATGAAAAACCGGCGTGCTATTTTATGCCGTACGGTATGGGCTATATCCCATGTTCAGAAATGATGAAAAACGTGGTTAAAAAAATATATCAAAATTTCAAAAAACGATGGGCTATAACCCATGTTTTTTTTTTTTTTTTTTCAAAACCTCAAAAATGATGAAAAACGGCGTGCTATAGTATGCCGTACGGTATGGGCTATAGCCCATGTTCAAAAATGATGAAAAACGAGGTTAAAAAAAATATCAACATTTCAAAAAACGATGGGCTATAACCCATGTTTTTTTTTTTTTTTAATTTCAAAACCTCAAAAATGATGAAAAACGGCGTGCTATTTTATGCCGTACGGTATGGGCTATATCCCATGTTCAGAAATGATGAAAAATGTGGTTAAAAAAATATATAAAAATTTCAAAAAACGATGGGCTATAACCCATGTTTTTTTTTTTTTTTTTTTTTTTCAAAACCTCAAAAATGATGAAAAACGGCGTGCTATAGTATGCCGTATGGTATGGGCTATATCCCATGTTCAAAAATGATGAAAAACGAGGTTAAAAAAAATATCAACATTTCAAAAAACGATGGGCTATAACCCATGTTTTTTTTTTTTTTTTTTTTTTTCAAAACCTCAAAAATGATGAAAAACGGCGTGCTATTTTATGCCGTACGGTATGGGCTATATCCCATGTTCAGAAATGATGAAAAACATGGTTAAAAAAATATATCAAAATTTCAAAAAACGATGGGCTATAACCCATGTTTTTTTTTTTTTTTTTTTTTTCAAAACCTCAAAAATGATGAAAAACGGCGTGCTATAGTATGCCGTACGGTATGGGCTATAGCCCATGTTCAAAAATGATGAAAAACGAGGTTAAAAAAAATATCAAAATTTCTAAAAACGATGGGCTATAACCCATGTTTTTTTTTTTCAAAACCTTAAAAATGATGAAAAACGGCGTGCTATTTTATGCCGTACGGTATGGGCTATATCCCATGTTCAGAAATGATGAAAAACGTGGTTAAAAAAATATATCAAAATTTCAAAAAACGATGGGCTATAACCCATGTTTTTTTTTTTTTTCATTTTTTTCAAAACCTCAGAAATGTTGAAAAACGGCGTGCTATAGTATGCCGTACGGTATGGGCTATATCCCATGTTCAGAAATGATGAAAAACGTGGTTAAAAAAATATATCAAAATTTCAAAAAACGATGGGCTATAACCCATGTTTTTTTTTTTTTTTTTTTTTTCAAAACCTTAAAAATTATGAAAAACGGCGTGCTATTTTATGCCGTACGGTATGGGCTATATCCCATGTTCAGAAATGATGAAAAACGAGGTTAAAAAAATATATCAAAATTTCAAAAAACGATGGGCTATATAACCCATGTTTTTTTTTTTTTTTTTTCAAAACCTCAAAAATGATGAAAAACGGCGTGCTATAGTATGCCGTATGGTATGGGCTATATCCCATGTTCAAAAATGATGAAAAACGAGGTTAAAAAAAATATCAACATTTCAAAAAACGATGGGCTATAACCCATGTTTTTTTTTTTTTCATTTTTTTCAAAACCTCAAAAATGATGAAAAACGGCGTGCTATTTTATGCCGTACGGTATGGGCTATATCCCATGTTCAGAAATGATGAAAAACGTGGTTTAAAAAATATATCAAAATTTCAAAAAACGATGGGCTATAACCCATGTTTTTTTTTTGTTTTTTTTTCAAAACCTCAAAAATGATGAAAAACGGCGTGCTATAGTATGCCGTATGGTATGGGCTATATCCCATGTTCAAAAATGATGAAAAACGAGGTTAAAAAAATATATCAAAATTTCAAAAAACGATGGGCTATAACCCATGTTTTTTTTTTTTTTCTTTTTTTTCAAAACCTCAAAAATGATGAAAAACGGCCAGCTATAGTATGCCGTACGGTATGGGCTATAGCCCATGTTCAAAAATGATGAAAAACGAGGTTAAAAAAAATATCAAAATTTCAAAAAACGATGGGCTATAACCCATGTTTTTTTTCTCCAAAACCTTAAAAATGATGAAAAACGGCGTGCTATTTTATGCCGTACGGTATGGGCTATATCCCATGTTCAGAAATGATGAAAAATGAGGTTAAAAAAATATATCAAAATTTCAAAAAACGATGGGCTATAACCCATGTTTTTTTTTTTCAAAACCTCAAAAATGTTGAAAAACGGCGTGCTATAGTATGCCGTACGGTATGGGCTATATCCCATGTTCAGAAATGATGAAAAACGAGGTTAAAAAAATATATCAAAATTTCAAAAAACGATGGGCTATAACCCATGTTTTTTTTTTTTTTTTTTTTTAAACCTCAAAAATGATGAAAAACGGCGTGCTATAGTATGCCGTATGGTATGGGCTATATCCCATGTTCAAAAATGATGAAAAACGAGGTTAAAAAAATATATCAAAATTTCAAAAAACGATGGGCTATAACCCATGTTTTTTTTTTTTTTCATTTTTTTCAAAACCTCAAAAATGATGAAAAACGGCCAGCTATAGTATGCCGTACGGTATGGGCTATAGCCCATGTTCAAAAATTATGAAAAACGAGGTTAAAAAATATATCAAAATTTCAAAAAACGATGGGCTATAACCCATGTTTTTTTTTTTCAAAACCTTAAAAATGATGAAAAACGGCGTGCTATTTTATGCCGTACGGTATGGGCTATATCCCATGTTCAGAAATGATGAAAAATGAGGTTAAAAAAATATATCAAAATTTCAAAAAACGATGGGCTATAACCCATGTTTTTTTTTTTCAAAACCTCAAAAATGTTGAAAAACGGCGTGCTATAGTATGCCGTACGGTATGGGCTATAGCCCATGTTCAAAAATGATGAAAAACGAGGTTAAAAAATATCAAAATTTCAAAAAACGATGGGCTATAACCCATGTTTTGTTTTTTTGTTTTTTTTTCAAAACCTTAAAAATGATGAAAAACGGCGTGCTATTTTATGCCGTACGGTATGGGCTATATCCCATGTTCAGAAATGATGAAAAACGAGGTTAAAAAAATATATCAAAATTTCAAAAAACGATGGGCTATAACCCATGTTTTTTTTTTTTTTTTTTTTTTTAACCTCAAAAATGATGAAAAACGGCGTGCTATAGTATGCCGTATGGTATGGGCTATATCCCATGTTCAAAAATGATGAAAAACGAGGTTAAAAAAATATATCAAAATTTCAAAAAACGATGGGCTATAACCCATGTTTTGTTTTTTTTTCATTTTTTTCAAAACCTCAAAAATGATGAAAAACGGCCAGCTATAGTATGCCGTACGGTATGGGCTATAGCCCATGTTCAAAAATGATGAAAAACGAGGTTAAAAAAAATATCAAAATTTCAAAAAACGATGGGCTATAACCCATGTTTTTTTTTTTCAAAACCTCAAAAATGTTGAAAAACGGCGTGCTATAGTATGCCGTACGGTATGGGCTATAGCCCATGTTCAAAAATGATGAAAAACGAGGTTAAAAAAAATATCAAAATTTCAAAAAACGATGGGCTATAACCCATGTTTTGTTTTTTTTTGTTTTTTTCAAAACCTTAAAAATGATGAAAAACGGCGTGCTATTTTATGCCGTACGGTATGGGCTATATCCCATGTTCAGAAATGATGAAAAACGAGGTTAAAAAAATATATCAAAATTTCAAAAAACGATGGGCTATAACCCATGTTTTTTTTTTGTTTTTTTTTCAAAACCTCAAAAATGATGAAAAACGGCGTGCTATAGTATGCCGTACGGTATGGGCTATAGCCCATGTTCAAAAATGATGAAAAACGAGGTTAAAAAAAATATCAACATTTCAAAAAACGATGGGCTATAACCCATGTTTTTTTTTTTTTCATTTTTTTCAAAACCTCAAAAATGATGAAAAACGGCGTGCTATTTTATGCCGTACGGTATGGGCTATATCCCATGTTCAGAAATGATGAAAAACGAGGTTAAAAAAATATATCAAAAGTTCAAAAAACGATGGGCTATAACCCATGTTTTTTTTTTTTTCCATTTTTTTCAAAACCTCAAAAATGATGAAAAACGGCCAGCTATAGTATGCCGTACGGTATGGGCTATATCCCATGTTCAGAAATGATGAAAAACGAGGTTAAAAAAAAATATCAAAATTTCAAAAAACGATGGGCTATAACCCATGTTTTTTTTTGTTTTTTTTTTTTTAAACCTCAAAAATGATGAAAAACGGCGTGCTATAGTATGCCGTATGGTATGGGCTATATCCCATGCTCAAAAATGATGAAAAACGGCGTGCTATAGTATGCCGTATGGTATGGGCTATATCCCATGTTCAAAAATGATGAAAAACGAGGTTAAAAAAATATATCAAAACTTCAAAAAACGATGGGCTATAACCCATGTTTTTTTTTTTTTTCATTTTTTTCAAAACCTCAAAAATGATGAAAAACGGCCAGCTATAGTATGCCGTACGGTATGGGCTATAGCCCATGTTCAAAAATGATGAAAAACGAGGTTAAAAAATATATCAAAATTTCAAAAAACGATGGGCTATAACCCATGTTTTTTTTTTTCAAAACCTTAAAAATGATGAAAAACGGCGTGCTATTTTATGCCGTACGGTATGGGCTATATCCCATGTTCAGAAATGATGAAAAATGAGGTTAAAAAAATATATCAAAATTTCAAAAAACGATGGGCTATAACCCATGTTTTTTTTTTTCAAAACCTCAAAAATGTTGAAAAACGGCGTGCTATAGTATGCCGTACGGTATGGGCTATAGCCCATGTTCAAAAATGATGAAAAACGAGGTTAAAAAATATCAAAATTTCAAAAAACGATGGGCTATAACCCATGTTTTGTTTTTTTGTTTTTTTTTCAAAACCTTAAAAATGATGAAAAACGGCGTGCTATTTTATGCCGTACGGTATGGGCTATATCCCATGTTCAGAAATGATGAAAAACGAGGTTAAAAAAATATATCAAAATTTCAAAAAACGATGAGCTATAACCCATGTTTTTTTTTTTTTTTTTTTTTTTTAACCTCAAAAATGATGAAAAACGGCGTGCTATAGTATGCCGTATGGTATGGGCTATATCCCATGTTCAAAAATGATGAAAAACGAGGTTAAAAAAATATATCAAAATTTCAAAAAACGATGGGCTATAACCCATGTTTTGTTTTTTTTTCATTTTTTTCAAAACCTCAAAAATGATGAAAAACGGCCAGCTATAGTATGCCGTACGGTATGGGCTATAGCCCATGTTCAAAAATGATGAAAAACGAGGTTAAAAAAAATATCAAAATTTCAAAAAACGATGGGCTATAACCCATGTTTTTTTTTTTCAAAACCTCAAAAATGTTGAAAAACGGCGTGCTATAGTATGCCGTACGGTATGGGCTATAGCCCATGTTCAAAAATGATGAAAAACGAGGTTAAAAAAAATATCAAAATTTCAAAAAACGATGGGCTATAACCCATGTTTTGTTTTTTTTTGTTTTTTTCAAAACCTTAAAAATGATGAAAAACGGCGTGCTATTTTATGCCGTACGGTATGGGCTATATCCCATGTTCAGAAATGATGAAAAACGAGGTTAAAAAAATATATCAAAATTTCAAAAAACGATGGGCTATAACCCATGTTTTTTTTTTGTTTTTTTTTCAAAACCTCAAAAATGATGAAAAACGGCGTGCTATAGTATGCCGTACGGTATGGGCTATAGCCCATGTTCAAAAATGATGAAAAACGAGGTTAAAAAAAATATCAACATTTCAAAAAACGATGGGCTATAACCCATGTTTTTTTTTTTTTCATTTTTTTCAAAACCTCAAAAATGATGAAAAACGGCGTGCTATTTTATGCCGTACGGTATGGGCTATATCCCATGTTCAGAAATGATGAAAAACGAGGTTAAAAAAATATATCAAAAGTTCAAAAAACGATGGGCTATAACCCATGTTTTTTTTTTTTTCCATTTTTTTCAAAACCTCAAAAATGATGAAAAACGGCCAGCTATAGTATGCCGTACGGTATGGGCTATATCCCATGTTCAGAAATGATGAAAAACGAGGTTAAAAAAAAATATCAAAATTTCAAAAAACGATGGGCTATAACCCATGTTTTTTTTTGTTTTTTTTTTTTAAACCTCAAAAATGATGAAAAACGGCGTGCTATAGTATGCCGTATGGTATGGGCTATATCCCATGTTCAAAAATGATGAAAAACGAGGTTAAAAAAATATATCAAAATTTCAAAAAACGATGGGCTATAACCCATGTTTTTTTTTTTTTTCATTTTTTTCAAAACCTCAAAAATGATGAAAAACGGCCAGCTATAGTATGCCGTACGGTATGGGCTATAGCCCATGTTCAAAAATGATGAAAAACGGCGTGCTATAGTATGCCGTATGGTATGGGCTATATCCCATGTTCAAAAATGATGAAAAACGAGGTTAAAAAAATATATCAAAATTTCAAAAAACGATGGGCTATAACCCATGTTTTTTTTTTTTTTCATTTTTTTCAAAACCTCAAAAATGATGAAAAACGGCCAGCTATAGTATGCCGTACGGTATGGGCTATAGCCCATGTTCAAAAATGATGAAAAACGAGGTTAAAAAAAATATCAAAATTTCAAAAAACGATGGGCTATAACCCATGTTTTTTTTTTCAAAACCTCAAAAATGTTGAAAAACGGCGTGCTATAGTATGCCGTACGGTATGGGCTATAGCCCATGTTCAAAAATGATGAAAAACGAGGTTAAAAAAATATATCAAAATTTCAAAAAACGATGGGCTATAACCCATGTTTTTTTTTTTCAAAACCTCAAAAATGATGAAAAACGGCGTGCTATTTTATGCCGTACGGTATGGGCTATATCCCATGTTCAGAAATGATGAAAAACGAGGTTAAAAAAATATATCAACATTTCAAAAAACGATGGGCTATAACCCATGTTTTTTTTTTTTTTTTTTTTTTAACCTCAAAAATGATGAAAAACGGCGTGCTATAGTATGCCGTATGGTATGGGCTATATCCCATGTTCAAAAATGATGAAAAACGAGGTTAAAAAAATATATCAAAATTTCAAAAAACGATGGGCTATAACCCATGTTTTTTTTTTTTTTCATTTTTTTCAAAACCTCAAAAATGATGAAAAACGGCCAGCTATAGTATGCCGTACGGTATGGGCTATAGCCCATGTTCAAAAATGATGAAAAACGAGGTTAAAAAAAATATCAAAATTTCAAAAAACGATGGGCTATAACCCATGTTTATTTTTTTCAAAACCTCAAAAATGTTGAAAAACGGCGTGCTATAGTATGCCGTACGGTATGGGCTATAGCCCATGTTCAAAAATGATGAAAAACGAGGTTAAAAAAATATATCAAAATTTCAAAAAACGATGGGCTATAACCCATGTTTTTTTTTTTCAAAACCTCAAAAATGATGAAAAACGGCGTGCTATTTTATGCCGTACGGTATGGGCTATATCCCATGTTCAGAAATGATGAAAAACGAGGTTAAAAAAATATATCAACATTTCAAAAAACGATGGGCTATAACCCATGTTTTTTTTTTTTTTTTTTTTTTAACCTCAAAAATGATGAAAAACGGCGTGCTATAGTATGCCGTATGGTATGGGCTATATCCCATGTTCAAAAATGATGAAAAACGAGGTTAAAAAAATATATCAAAATTTCAAAAAACGATGGGCTATAACCCATGTTTTTTTTTTTTTTCATTTTTTTCAAAACCTCAAAAATGATGAAAAACGGCCAGCTATAGTATGCCGTACGGTATGGGCTATAGCCCATGTTCAAAAATGATGAAAAACGAGGTTAAAAAAAATATCAAAATTTCAAAAAACGATGGGCTATAACCCATGTTTTTTTTTTTCAAAACCTCAAAAATGTTGAAAAACGGCGTGCTATAGTATGCCGTACGGTATGGGCTATAGCCCATGTTCAAAAATGATGAAAAACGAGGTTAAAAAAAAAATCAAAATTTCAAAAAACGATGGGCTATAACCCATGTTTTGTTTTTTTTGTTTTTTTTCAAAACCTTAAAAATGATGAAAAACGGCGTGCTATTTTATGCCGTACGGTATGGGCTATATCCCATGTTCAGAAATGATGAAAAACGAGGTTAAAAAAATATATCAAAATTTCAAAAAACGATGGGCTATAACCCATGTTTTTTTTTTTTTTTTTTTTCAAAACCTCAAAAATGATGAAAAACGGCGTGCTATAGTATGCCGTACGGTATGGGCTATAGCCCATGTTCAAAAATGATGAAAAACGAGGTTAAAAAAAATATCAACATTTCAAAAAACGATGGGCTATAACCCATGTTTTTTTTTTTTTCATTTTTTTCAAAACCTCAAAAATGATGAAAAACGGCGTGCTATTTTATGCCGTACGGTATGGGCTATATCCCATGTTCAGAAATGATGAAAAACGAGGTTAAAAAAATATATCAAAAGTTCAAAAAACGATGGGCTATAACCCATGTTTTTTTTTTTTTTCATTTTTTTCAAAACCTCAAAAATGATGAAAAACGGCCAGCTATAGTATGCCGTACGGTATGGGCTATAGCCCATGTTCAAAAATGATGAAAAACGAGGTTAAAAAATATATAAAATTTTCAAAAAACGATGGGCTATAACCCATGTTTTTTTTTTTCAAAACCTTAAAAATGATGAAAAACGGCGTGCTATTTTATGCCGTACGGTATGGGCTATATCCCATGTTCAGAAATGATGAAAAATGAGGTTAAAAAAATATATCAAAATTTCAAAAAACGATGGGCTATAACCCATGTTTTTTTTTTTCAAAACCTCAAAAATGTTGAAAAACGGCGTGCTATAGTATGCCGTACGGTATGGGCTATATCCCATGTTCAAAAATGATGAAAAACGAGGTTAAAAAAAATATCAACATTTCAAAAAACGATGGGCTATAACCCATGTTTTTTTTTTTTTCATTTTTTTCAAAACCTCAAAAATGATGAAAAACGGCGTGCTATTTTATGCCGTACGGTATGGGCTATATCCCATGTTCAGAAATGATGAAAAACGAGGTAAAAAAAAAATGATGGGCTATAACCCATGTTTTTTTATTTTTTTTTTTTCTTTTTTTTCAAAACCTCAAAAATGATGAAAAACGGCGTGCTATAGTATGCCGTACGGTATGGGCTATATCCCATGTTCAGACATGATGAAAAACGAGGTTAAAAAAATATATCAAAATTTCAAAAAACGATGGGCTATAACCCATGTTTTTTTTGTTTTTTGTTTTTTTTCAAAACCTCAAAAATGATGAAAAACGGCGTGCTATAGTATGCCGTACGGTATGGGCTATAGCCCATGTTCAAAAATGATGAAAAACGAGGTTAAAAAAAATATCAACATTTCAAAAAACGATGGGCTATAACCCATGTTTTTTTTTTTTTTTAATTTCAAAACCTCAAAAATGATGAAAAACGGCGTGCTATTTTATGCCGTACGGAATGGGCTATATCCCATGTTCAGAAATGATGAAAAATGTGGTTAAAAAAATATATAAAAATTTCAAAAAACGATGGGCTATAACCCATGTTTTTTTTTTTTTTTTTTTTTTTTCAAAACCTCAAAAATGATGAAAAACGGCGTGCTATAGTATGCCGTATGGTATGGGCTATATCCCATGTTCAAAAATGATGAAAAACGAGGTTAAAAAAAATATCAACATTTCAAAAAACGATGGGCTATAACCCATGTTTGTTTTTTTTTCATTTTTTTCAAAACCTCAAAAATGATGAAAAACGGCGTGCTATTTTATGCCGTACGGTATGGTCTATATCCCATGTTCAGAAATGATGAAAAACGTGGTTAAAAAAATATATCAAAATTTCAAAAAACGATGGGCTATAACCCATGTTTTTTTTTTTTTTTTTTTTTTTTTCAAAACCTCAAAAATGATGAAAAACAGCGTGCTATAGTATGCCGTATGGTATGGGCTATATCCCATGTTCAAAAAAGATGAAAAACTAGGTTAAAAAATGTTATCAAAATTTCAAAAAACGATGGGCTATAACCCATGTTTTTTTTTCTTTTTCATTTTTTTCAAAACCTCAAAAATGATGAAAAACGGCGTGCTATAGTATGCCGTACGGTATGGGCTATATCCCATGTTCAGACATGATGAAAAACGAGGTTAAAAAAAAATATCAAAATTTCAAAAAACGATGGGCTATAACCCATGTTTTTTTTTTTTTTTTTTTTTTTTCAAAACCTCAAAAATGATGAAAAACGGCGTGCTATAGTATGCCGTACGGTATGGGCTATATCCCATGTTCAGAAATGATGAAAAACGTGGTTAAAAAAATATATCAAAATTTCAAAAAACGATGGGCTATAACACATGTTTTTTTTTTTTTTCATTTTTTTCAAAACCTCAAAAATGATGAAAAACGGCGTGCTATAGTATGCCGTACGGTATGGGCTATATCCCATGTTCAGAAATGATGAAAAACGAGGTTAAAAAAATATATCAAAATTTCAAAAAACGATGGGCTATAACCCATGTTTTTTTTTTTTTTTTTTTACCTAAAAAATGATTAAAAACGGCGTGCTATAGTATGCCCTATGGTATGGGCTATATCCCATGTTCAAAAATGATGAAAAACGAGGTTAAAAAAAATATCAACATTTCAAAAAACGATGGGCTATAACCCATGTTTGTTTTTTTTTCATTTTTTTCAAAACCTCAAAAATGATGAAAAACGGCGTGCTATTTTATGCCGTACGGTATGGGCTATATCCCATGTTCAGAAATGATGAAAAACGTGGTTAAAAAAATATATCAAAATTTCAAAAAACGATGGGCTATAACCCATGTTTTTTTTTTTTTTTCTTTTTTTTCAAAACCTCAAAAATGATGAAAAACAGCGTGCTATAGTATGCCGTACGGTATGGGCTATAGCCCATGTTCAAAAATGATGAAAAACGAGGTTAAAAAAAATATCAAATTTTCAAAAAACGATGGGCTATAACCCATGTTTTTTTTTTTTTTTTTTTTTTCAAAACCTCAAAAATGATAAAAAACGGCGTGCTATTTTATGCCGTACGGTATGGGCTATATCCCATGTTCAGAAATGATGAAAAACGAGGTTAAAAAAAATATCAAATTAAAAAAAAACGTTCGGCTATAACCCATGTTTGTTTTTTTTATATTTTTTTCAAAACCTCAAAAATGATAAAAACGGCGTGCTATTTTATGCCGTACGGTATGGGCTATATCCCATGTTCAGAAATGATGAAAAACGAGGTTAAAAGAATATATCAAAATTTCAAAAAACGATGGGCTATAACCCATGTTTTTTTTTTTTTTTTTTTTTTTTTTTAAACCTCAAAAATGATTAAAAACGGCGTGCTATAGTATGCCCTATGGTATGGGCTATATCCCATGTTCAAAAATGATGAAAAACGAGGTAAAAAAAAATATCAACATTTCAAAAAACGATGGGCTATAACCCATGTTTTTTTTTTCCCCATTTTTTTCAAAACCTCAAAAATGATGAAAAACGGCGTGCTATTTTATGCCGTACGGTATGGGCTATATCCCATGTTCAGAAATGATGAAAAACGTGGTTAAAAAAATATATCAAAATTTCAAAAAACGATGGGCTATAACCCATGTTTCTTTTTTTTTTTTTTTTTTTTTTTAAACCTCAAAAATGATGAAAAACGGCGTGCTATAGTATGCCGTACGGTATGGGCTATAGCCCATGTTCAAAAATGATGAAAAACGAGGTTAAAAAATGTATCTAAATTTCAAAAAACGATGGGCTATAACCCATGTTTTTTTTTTTTCATTTTTTTCAAAACCTCAAAAATTATGAAAAACGGCGTGCTATTTTATGCCGTACGGTATGGGCTATATCCCATGTTCAGAAATGATGAAAAACGAGGTTAAAAAAAAATATCAAAATTTCAAAAAACGATGGGCTATAACCCATGTTTTTTTTTTTTTTCATTTTTTTCAAAACCTCAAAAATGATGAAAAACGGCGTGCTATAGTATGCCGTACAGTATGGGCTATAGCCCATGTTCAAAAATGATGAAAAACGAGGTTAAAAAAAATATCAAAATTTAAAAAAACGATGGGCTATAACCCATGTTTTTTTTTTTTTCATTTTTTTCAAAACCTCAAAAATGATGAAAAACGGCGTGCTATTTTATGCCGTACGGTATGGGCTATATCCCATGTTCAAAAATGATGAAAAACGAGGTTAAAAAATATATAAAATTTTCAAAAAACGATGGGCTATAACCCATGTTTTTTTTTTTTTTTTTTTTTTCAAAACCTCAAAAATGATAAAAAACGGCGTGCTATTTTATGCCGTACGGTATGGGCTATATCCCATGTTCAGAAATGATGAAAAACAAGGTTAAAAAAAATATCAAATTTTCAAAAAACGATGGGCTATAACCCATGTTTTTTTTTTGTTTTTTTTTTTCAAAACCTCAAAAATGATGAAAAACGGCGTGCTATTTTATGCCGTACGGTATGGGCTATATCCCATGTTCAGAAATGATGAAAAACGAGGTTAAAAAAAAATATCAAAATTTCAAAAAACGATGGGCTATAACCCATGTTTTTTTTTTTTTTTTTTTTTTTTCAAAACCTCAAAAATGATGAAAAACGGCGTGCTATAGTATGCCGTACAGTATGGGCTATAGCCCATGTTCAAAAATGATGAAAAACGAGGTTAAAAAAAATATCAAAATTTCAAAAAACGATGGGCTATAACCCATGTTTTTTTTTTTTTCATTTTTTTCAAAACCTCAAAAATGATGAAAAACGGCGTGCTATTTTATGCCGTACGGTATGGGCTATATCCCATGTTCAAAAATGATGAAAAACGAGGTTAAAAAAAATATCAAATTTTCAAAAAACTATGGGCTATAACCCATGTTTTTTTTTTTTTTTTTTTTTTCAAAACCTCAAAAATGATAAAAAAACGGCGTGCTATTTTATGCCGTACGGTATGGGCTATATCCCATGTTCAGAAATGATGAAAAACAAGGTTAAAAAAAATATCAAATTTTCAAAAAACGATGGGCTATAACCCATGTTTTTTTTTTTTTCATTTTTTTCAAAACCTCAAAAATGATGAAAAACGGCGTGCTATTTTATGCCGTACGGTATGGGCTATATCCCATGTTCAAAAATGATGAAAAACGAGGTTAAAAAAATATATCAAAATTTCAAAAAACGATGGGCTATAACCCATGTTTTGTTTTTTTTCATTTTTTTCAAAACCTCAAAAATGATGAAAAATGGCGTGCTATAGTATGCCGTATGGTATGGGCTATAGCCCATGTTCAAAAATGATGAAAAACGAGGTTAAAAAAAATATCAAAACTTCAAAAAACGATGGGCTATAACCCATGTTTTTTTTTTTTCTTTTTTTTTTTAACCTCAAAAATGATGAAAAACGGCGTGCTATAGTATGTTGTACGGTATGGGCTATATCCCATGTTCAAAAATGATGAAAAACTAGGTTAAAAAAATATATCAAAATTTCAAAAAACGATGGGCACCCATGTTTTTTTTTTTTTTTTTTTTTTTTAAACCTCAAAAATGATGAAAAACGGCGTACTATAGTATGCCGTAAGGTATGGGCTATATCCCATGTTCAAAAATGATGAAAAACGAGGTTAAAAAAAAATATCTAAATTTCAAAAAACGATGGGCCGTTTTTCATCATTTTTGAGGTTTTGAAAAAAATTAAAAAAAACATGGGTTATAGCCCATCGTTTTTTGAAATTTTGATATATTTTTTTAACCTCGTTTTTCATCATTTTTGAACATGGGATATAGCCCATACCGTACGGCATACTATAGCACGCCGTTTTTCATCATTTTTTAGGTTTTGAAAAAAAAGAAAAAAAACATGGGTTTTGGCCCATGGCCATGGGCGATGGCCCATCGTTTTTTTTTAATTTTGAAAAAAAAAATGGGCTATAACCCATGTTTATTTTTTTAATTTTTTTCAAAACCTCAAAAATGATGAAAAACGGCGTGCTATTTTATGCCGTACGGTATGGGCTATATCCCATGTTCAAAAATGATGAAAAACGAGGTTAAAAAAAATATCAAATTTTCAAAAAACTATGGGCTATAACCCATGTTTTTTTTTTTTTTCTTTTTTTTCAAAACCTCAAAAATGATAAAAAACGGCGTGCTATTTTATGCCGTACGGTATGGGCTATATCCCATGTTCAGAAATGATGAAAAACAAGGTTAAAAAAAATATCAAATTTTCAAAAAACGATGGGCTATAACCCATGTTTTTTTTTTTTTCATTTTTTTCAAAACCTCAAAAATGATGAAAAACGGCGTGCTATTTTATGCCGTACGGTATGGGCTATATCCCATGTTCAAAAATGATGAAAAACGAGGTTAAAAAAATATATCAAAATTTCAAAAAACGATGGGCTATAACCCATGTTTTGTTTTTTTTCATTTTTTTCAAAACCTCAAAAATGATGAAAAACGGCGTGCTATAGTATGCCGTATGGTATGGGCTATAGCCCATGTTCAAAAATGATGAAAAACGAGGTTAAAAAAAATATCAAAACTTCAAAAAACGATGGGCTATAACCCATGTTTTTTTTTTTTCTTTTTTTTTTTAACCTCAAAAATGATGAAAAACGGCGTGCTATAGTATGTTGTACGGTATGGGCTATATCCCATGTTCAAAAATGATGAAAAACTAGGTTAAAAAAATATATCAAAATTTCAAAAAACGATGGGCACCCATGTTTTTTTTTGTTTTTTTTTTTTTTAAACCTCAAAAATGATGAAAAACGGCGTACTATAGTATGCCGTAAGGTATGGGCTATATCCCATGTTCAAAAATGATGAAAAACGAGGTTAAAAAAAAATATCTAAATTTCAAAAAACGATGGGCCGTTTTTCATCATTTTTGAGGTTTTGAAAAAAATTAAAAAAAACATGGGTTATAGCCCATCGTTTTTTGAAATTTTGATATATTTTTTTAACCTCGTTTTTCATCATTTTTGAACATGGGATATAGCCCATACCGTACGGCATACTATAGCACGCCGTTTTTCATCATTTTTTAGGTTTTGAAAAAAAAGAAAAAAAACATGGGTTTTGGCCCATGGCCATGGGCGATGGCCCATCGTTTTTTTTAAATTTTGAAAAAAAAAATGGGCTATAACCCATGTTTATTTTTTTAAATTTTTTTTCAAAACCTCAAAAATGATAAAAAACGGCGTGCTATAGTATGCCGTAAGGTATGGGCTATATCCCATGTTCAAAAATGATGAAAAACGAGGTTAAAAAAAAATATCTAAATTTCAAAAAACGATGGGCTATAACCCATGTTTTTTTTTCTTTTCCATTTTTTTCAAAACCTCAAAAATGATGAAAAGCGGCGTGCTATAGTATGCCATACGGTATGGGCTATAGCCCATGTTCAAAAATGATGAAAAACGAGGTTAATTTTTTTTTTCAAAAATTCAAAAAACGATGGGCTATAACCCATGTTTTTTATTATTTTTATTTTTTTCAAAACCTCAAAAATGATGAAAAACGGCGTGCTATAGTATGCCGTACGGTATGGGCTATAGCCCATGTTCAAAAATGATGAAAAACGAGGTTAAAAAACAATATCAAAATTTCAAAAAACGATGGGCTATAACCCATGTTTTTGTTTTGTTTTGTTTTTTTCAAAACCTCAAAAATTATGAAAAACGGCGTGCTATAGTATGCCGTACGGTATGGGCTATAGCCCATGTTCAAAAATGATGAAAAACGAGGTTAAAAAGAAATATCAAAATTTCAAAAAACGATGGGCTATAACCCATGTTTTTTTTTTTTTCTTTTTTTTCAAAACCTCAAAAAGGATGAAAAACGGCGTGCTATAGTATGCCGTACGGTATGGGCTATATCCCATGTTCAAAAAGGATGAAAAACGAGGTTAAAGAAAAATATCAAAATTTCAAAAAACGATGGGCTATAACCCATGTTTTTTTTTTGTTTTTTTTTCAAAACCTCAATGAAACTCAGGGGGCACGGTGGCACAGTTGGTAGTGCTGTCGCCTCACAGCTAGAAGGTCCTGGGTTCGATTCCCGCTCGGCGCTGTGGGTGCTGGCGGCGTGTTTCCTCCTCCGCGTCATCAGTGCCCATACCCGAAGGCGGGGGTTGGCGAAAGGGCCTTTCTGTGTGGAGTTTGCATGTTCTCCCCGTGTCCCCTAGGGTAGGTACCCTCACAAAAACATGCAGTAATCCTGGTCTCTAAACTGCCTCCCCCTGGCCAGCCGGGACGCCTGATGGAGGGGAAAGGAACTGGTTGGAATAACGTGTTCCTTCCACACGCTACGTCCAACCAGGGAAACTCCCCCCTGTCAGGTGTAAAGGAGCAACTTGGACACTCAAGCATGAAGGAAGCATGAGTTAAGTCCGTTGCTCTCCCTAGGTTGGCAGAGGGTGTGTAGAGCCCAGGATCACATCACAGGATGATTGACACAGGGGTGAAAAATGGGTTACAAAATCGTGGGACAAAAAATATAGGAGTAAAAAAGAATATCAAAAAACCATGGGTTATAGCCCATCGTTTTTTGAATTTTATTTATCCTCGTTTTTCATCATTTTGTATGTAGGACTACTAGCATGCCAAAGTTTGTGCTATTGCCATAGAGAATACATTGGGCGTTTAAGTTAAATAACTCAGAAACTATAAAACATTTCAAAGTAAAAAAGTTCCAGCATGTGTCTCCACAGTAAGCTGAATAATAAAAAGTGTGAATGGAGTTTCTAGGTGAAAGTGATTTTTGACGTGCCATGTCTGCCATTGAGCCCCATTGTAAATTTGAAAGCACTATATTTCTAAAACTATGAAACATTTCAAATATTCCTTTTCAGTCAAACATGTCCACCGTAAGATGAACCTAAGTAGGCTAGAATGGGGTTGCTAGGTGTAAGAATGTAGGCTTCTATGTTGTTAGCAAAACATCATCATGGGTGTTGCGGAAAATGAGAAACAGTTTCTCATCCTCCGCAACACCCATTCTTATACACCGCTATACTTTTAAGTATGTTGCGGTAGAGAACGTCATCATTTTGGACCATGGGCTATAGCCCATATCGTACGGCATACTATAGCACGCCGTTTTTCATCATCTTTGAGGATTTGAAAAAAACTCAAAATTCAAAAAACATGGGTTATAGCCCATCGTTTTTTGAATTTTTGATTATTTTTACCTTGTTTTTCATCATTTTTGAACATGGGCTATAGCCCATACCGTACGGCATACTATAACACGCCGTTTTTCATCATTTTTGAGGATTTGAAAAAAATGAAAAATTAAAAAAACATGGGTTATAGCCCATCATTTTTTTTAATTTTTTATATATTTTTTAACCTTGTCTTTCATCATTTGTGAACATGGGCTATAGCCCATACCGTACGGCATACTATAGCACGCCGTTTTTCATCATTTTTGAGGATTTGAAAAAAAATGAAAAATTCAAAAAACATGGGTTATAGCCCATCGTTTTTTGAATTTTATTTATCCTTGTTTTTCATCATTTTGTATGTAGGACTACTAGCATGCCAAAGTTTGTGCTATTGCCATAGAAAATGCATTGGGTGTTTAAGTTAAATAACTCAGAAACTATAAAACATTTCAAAGTAAAAAAGTTCCAGCATGTGTCTCCACAGTAAGCTGAATAATAAAAAGTGTGAATGGAGTTTCTAGGTGAAAGTGATTTTTGACGTGCCAATGTCTGCCATTGAGCCCCATTGTAAATTTGAAAGCACTATATTTCTAAAACTATGAAACATTTCAAATATTCCTTTTCAGGCAAACATGTCCACCGTAAGATGAACCTAAGTAGGCTAGAATGGGGTTGCTAGGTGTAAGAATGTAGGCTTCTATGTTGTTAGCAAAACATCATCATGGGTGTTGCGGAGGATGAGAAACAGTTTCTCATCCTCCGCAACACCCATTCTTATACACCGCTATACTTTTAAGTATGTTGCGGTAGAGAACGTCATCATTTTGGACCATGGGCTATAGCCCATATCGTACGGCATACTATAGCACGCCGTTTTTCTACATTTTTGAGGATTTGAAAAAAATTCAAAATTCAAAAAACATGGGTTATAGCCCATCGTTTTTTGAATTTTTGATTTTCTTTTTACCTTGTTTTTCATCATTTTTGAACATGGGCTATAGCCCATACCGTACGGCATACTATAGCACGCCGTTTTTCATCATTTTTGAGGATTTGAAAAAAATTCAAAATTCAAAAAACATGGGTTATAGCCCATCGTTTTTTGAATTTTAGATTTTTTTTTGAGGATTTGAAAAAAATGAAAAAATGAAAAAAATGATGGGTTATAGCCCATCGTTTTTTGAATTTTATTTATCCTCGTTTTTCATCATTTTGTATGTAGGACTACTAGCATGCCAAAGTTTGTGCTATTGCCATAGAGAATGCATTGGGCGTTTAAGTTAAATAACTCAGAAACTATAAAACATTTCAAAGTAAAACGTTCCAGCATGTGTCTCCACAGTAAGCTGAATAATAAAAAGTGTGAATGAAGTTTCTAGGTGAAAGTGATTTTTTGACGTGCCAAAATCTGCCATTGAGCCCCATGTTAAAAGTCTCAAATTTGAAAGCACTATATTTCTAAAACTATGACACCTTTCAAAGATTCCTTTTCAGGCAAACATGTCCACCGTAAGATGAACATAAGTAGGCTAGAATGGGGTTGGTAGGTTTAAGTATGTAGGACTAGTATCATGCCAAAGTTTGTGCTATTGAACTTTCTCAAACTAAAATAAGACAGACGTTCTCATATCTGTTCTGGGTCTAGTGAACAGAAATCATATGTAATAAATAGACTTGGTAACCTAACTGTAGGGAGTACTAACACAGTAGAGAAAATGGGGTTTATTATCTATGAAAAGTAGAGCTGGGACTCGATTAAAAAAATTAATCTAATTAATCAGAGGCTTTGCGATTAATTAATCTAGATTAATCGCATTTTAATCGCATATCAATATTCAACCCGAGAACAGCGAGAAACCTTTTTTTTAAATGTTTTTTGGTATCCCAGTGAATCAATGAATAGTGATACCTCTCATTTTCAACATTTTACTGTCATTAATATACCTGTTGTGGAAATCATAATAAAAGTCACCCCATTCTGTGTTGCCTAGAACTGGAGGTCTGAAAAGAAATTAGTAACAGTAACAAGTACATCTCAGTGACATCACAAAGCTGTACTTACTTCATATTGTTACTGTTTTTTGTCAGACCTCCAGTTCTAGGCAACACAAAATGGGGTGACTTTTTATTATTTCCAGTTTTCAGTACTATAGAAAAGCGCCCAGTGAGAAACGTTCCGCGGTGAAAAAAAAGATTAATTTATCTGTAGTTAATCGCGATAAATTTTTCTGTAGTTAATTAATCTAAATTAATCGCAATTAGTCCCGGCCCTAATGAAAAGGTAACACAGCAGAAAATTAAAATAAACCATGTAAATACAACAAATTGAGCAGAGCACTGCAGGGACTCGAACCCCGTTCTGGTAAACCAGGAGTACCACACCAGTGCCAGTTTGTTCTGTTGTAATTTACAGGTCCATTATTTTCATCTTTTTCTCAAATCCTGCAAAATCATGAAAAACGGCATGCGGTCCGAAACCATGGACTATAGTAGTAGTTTTTTAGACTTTTTTTTCAAATCCTCAAATCATGAAAATCACACCCGTGTGAAGTAAGTGGTGCAACTCCGTGTGGGGGTCCCCAGGGGGGTCCCGGGGGTGGGGGTCCCCGGGGGTCCACAGAACTTCCAGACCCAGGACTTCTGGACACCCAGGGCAATGCCGTGACTGACTGGCTGGCAGGCTGGCTGGCTGGCTGGCTGGCTGGCTGGCTGATCTAGAATGGTTTGGACATATAATAATAATACAGCAAATTAATGATATATGTGATTGTTCTTTATAGCAATTTTATGTTTCATGTATTTTTATTTTATTTATTCATAATCCATCCATCTTCAACCGCTTATCCGTAGTCGGGTTGCGGGGGCAACAGCTCCACCAGAGTGCTCCAGACTTCCCTCTCCAGAGCAACATTAGTGACTTCATCCTTGGGGATTCCGAGACGTTCCAAGGCCAGTGAGTCGATGTATTTCTTCCACCTGCACCTTGGTCTGTCCCGGGGTCTCCACCCAGTGGGACGTGCGTCGAGGACCTCCCTACCTAGGGAGGCGCCCAAGAGGCATCCTAACCAGATGGTCTCCTCCTAATGGGACATGATTCTTGGTCTGCCCCGGGGTCTCCTCCCAGTGGGACGTGCTTCGAGGACCTCCCTAGGGAGGCGCCCGAGAGGCATCCTAACCAGATGCTCGAACCACCTAAGCTGGCTCCTTTCCAGGTGAAGGAGCAGCGGCTCTACTCCGAGTCTCTCTCGTGTGACTGAACTTCTCACCCTATCTCTAAGGGAGATGCCAGCCACCCGTCGAAGAAAACTCATTTCGGATTAATATTAATAATTATTTGAATAAATGGTCACCTTTTACTTTGAAATGTTTTGTAGTTTTTGAGCTATTTAACTTAAACGCCCAATTATATTTGTCAATAGCAATAGCACAAACTTTGGCATGCTACTAGTCCTACATACTTACACCTAGAACCCCATTCAAACTCTAATAGTTTCATCTTACGGCGGACTGCTGAAAACGAATCTTTGAAATGTTCCATAGTTTTAGAAATATAGTGCTTTCAAATTTGAGGATTTATAATGGGGGTCATCCCAGTCATGCTTCACACTGTCTTGCAAAATATGTAAATGATTCAAATAGAATACAATATACAAAACATGGGGTCAGTTTCCATCATTTCATGAGTCTGAAAAGGAGATACGTGTCATCCAGTCGTCAGATTATAATGTATGTTGGGTTTGATTGATTGACATTTTTATTCAGTTTGTAGAATGGATACATTTCAAACAAAAAATACATTACATACATTTAAAAATAGTCTGCACACAGGCTCAGATCCATATAGTGTTTCATTTAGAGGGAAGTCCGCACACAGGCTCAGATCCATATAGTGTTTCATTTAGAGGGAAGTCTGCACACAGGCTCAGATCCATATAGTGTTTCATTTATTTATCACAGGCTCAGATCCATACAGTGTTTCATTTATTTATCACAGGCTCAGATCCATATAGTGTTTCATTTATTTACACACAGGCTCAGATCCATAATATGTTTCATTTATAGCGCATAGAAAAGCGCTATAAAAATGCAATCCATTATTATTATCCCACCCTCCGGTTAGTTCCGTACTTGGCTCAGTGAAGGCCTATTCATAGTCTGGATTTTCGGTGGTGAGGTGACCACCGCTCCGGTGGTGAGCTGACCACCGGAGCTGAAATAACGTTGAGCGGTGGTGAGTAAAAACAGAAAGAAGGGCTGGAGCGGTGGCGGTGGTTTGCTCTTCACCGCGGCTCGTGACGTCATGTTGTAGTTCGGTGGTCACCTAACCACCGTAAATCCAGACTATGTATGAGCCTTAAAACAGCCCTCCTCCTACAGTGCACCAAAGCATTATGGGAATTGTAGTCCAGGAAGGAAGTGATCCCAGTGTCCATGACGCGTGATTATGAATCCCACCAACGTTCCAGGGTAGACCCGCCTCACCGTGTGTCTGATTGGCTCCCGGGAACGCATAGTTTTACTGAGGTTAGGCCGTTCAGGTTAGGTTTAGGGGGGTGAATACTTAGTTTAGACTATAGTCATTGGTTAGACATGGATTAAGGTTATATGGCCTAGCAGGTTTACCAGTAGAATTAAGCTTGGAACTTTGACTATTGAACCCACCTGCCTTAAGAGCTCCCATTTCTAAACTCTCGGCTGTAATTCCCAGACCATATCAGGCTCTTGATTTAGAGCCTCGGTTACAACCACACAAAAACACCAGGAAACTGTTTCTTGTCTCCCAAACATCATTAAATAAGAAAAAGACAACTTTAATCGAAAACAAGTAAAAAAATAAATAATAAAATGTAAACATGTAACAAGTTAAAAACACATCAGCTAGGGAATGCAATTTTGAACAGGTGGGTTTTACTATTTACAATTTAGGCATTTAGCAGACGCTCTTAATCCAGAGCGACTTACATTTAAGCAAGAACAAAAGCATGGGAATACATCACATAAAAGCATTTATCAATATCATGAAACATGCGTAAGCTAAGAAAGTAACAGTGGAATATCTATATAATGAAACTATACATACACTATACATATAAACTATACATATTTACTACTATGCTATACATATGTACTATGGCGTGCTATAACTATATACAATACAATTATAGTGCTGTCTACATAACATGCTATAAGTCTGTGTCAAATGCTATCTAAGCCAACAGAAATGCTATCTAAGGGGTTAGGGTAAGTGCTATGGGCCATGATGGAGTCTGAAAAGGTGGGTTTTCAGGCTACGGCGGAAGATTGGGAGTGATGCTGCAGTTCTGACTGCAATGGGAAGTGCATTCCACAGTTTTGGAGCCAGAAGGGAGAAGAGTTTGGGACGTGTGGAGCGTTGGCCCGGCGTTTTCAGTGCGGTTTTGAAGGTGGGGAGTGAGGGGGCATCTCGGATGTGTTTGGGGAGAGTATTCCAGAGGGTAGGGGCGGCCACAGAGAAGGCCCTGTCGCCCTAGGTTTTGAGCCTGATCTTCTTGGGGATCACAAGGAGGCCGGCGTCACTGGACCTGAGGGAGCGGGATAGTGTGTGTGGCTCGAGGAGAGCAGAGAGGTATAGCTAGACACTATAACATTAATTTTGACACTCAGGTTGTTAAAATAACATTACTGTGTAGTGTAGTGTAGTGTAGTGTAGTGTAGTGTAGTGTAGTGTAGTGTGTAGGTGCTAGCAAAAATAATGATTACTTCATGTAAGCACTTGTCTGAGACAGGGTGGGGTTATAGCAGAGGTATTTTTAAATTAAGACACCAAACTATGGTGAAAATGAAAGATTACATGGGCTGTCAAATAAATCTGCAATGTTCTTTTTTTCTCCAACAGTTATATCCCAAATCCATCATCATGTATATTAGAGGAGGTTCATACTTTGGTGGATTGTGGATTAGCAGTGGGTGGATGGGATAACGCCGGCTACATGGAAATAACGGTTCACAACAATAAAGACAAGACTATATTTTCATTTATACGTTTCAATGATTCACTATTCCTCATTCATATAAAAATACCCATACTATCCAGTCATTCCAGTGTAAGTTATTGATTAAGATAGCCGTTTTTTCTTCCCCACACAGCTTCTGTACACATTTGTAACTGGAAGCTTCCCAGGCCAGTAACCATCAGAGCCATTAAATAGAAGAGTTACGATATTGAGGGGGCAGAAACCGAGCGCTCGAGCGCTGTTCATGCAGCCTGAACTGAGACAAGCTGGAGTTGGAAATACATTGTTTTCAACGAGGGCGGCGCAAATAAGAGATATTATTACAGTCCTTTTAACAATCTAAAATAAAGGGATTTAAGATCATTAAAGCTGGGCTGTTGCCTGAGACCAGTGCATTTCTGCCTACTTCCGGTCCAGGACTTGTTGGTTGTCCCCATGCTCAATAGAAGTCTATGTAGGAGAGACGCCATTGGACTGGCCCCATGAAGTGAATGCAGTTTGCGTAACTCTGTCTATATCTAAGGCTGTGGTAACCATAATCCCCCCCCGCCCCCCTCCAGTCAGTGTTTTGATATCTGTACAGTACAGTTATCAAACAGCACTCAGCATTCCTCCAACTCATATATCAGTCAGCTACCAGGTGGCTAATTGGCATACATGAAAATGTCCTGGAATTGGACAGCTGGTCTACCCAACAGGTACAGGCCATGTTGACTGCTGTTACTGTAACGTGTTCATGCTATTATGACACAGTGACATAAAGGATATACATTGGCAGCAGATGACAACCGCGTATAAGTAGCCTACAGTAATAGATTTGGTCCCATTAAGACCTGAGGTCGATTCTACAAATGCTTTCTAAATCAGTACTGTAGTTCTCACACTTTCAAGATTTTTCAAAAATGTTCGAAAATAGCAGCTGTACAAGCTTGTGTGAGCTCAAAGACTCTTAACGGGGTTAGACATGTTGACCAATTTAGGTTGAACCATTTTGAACTGAACCTATACTGTTCTTTCTTACTTATTATACAACAGGTCGTTTCGGGGAATCAATCTGTTTGGTTGAAACAGCCATCTAGCCGTGGTTCAAACGAGCACCACTTCCCAGAGCGCAGCAAACTCAGTGGCTAGGCTAGCTAGTTTCTTGGGACATTTGTGGTCGTAGTGACCATAGATATATATAAAGTCTAGATGGCTCAAGGCGGAATCTCTGACGTAGTTCACCCGGTGGCCATCTTACTTCGGGGCTACAGTAGCCTACAGTATGTTCTATGGCAGCTCAAACAAAATATCATATTTTCGATCAAATCTTGATGGATTTACAAACGGTTTGGTTTATTACAAATGTTGTCAACGTGGCTATGATTCAGGACGCGTATCTGCTTAATTATGTTTTTTTATATGAACGTCGTATAAAAGTACATGCCCCATAGACACAATGTTATGTGGCCCTGAGGTAAGATGGCCGCCACGTAGCAACGTCACTCTCCATTGGCCAGAGCACGGGTGAGCCATCTAGCTTTCTTATATATATCTAGTGACTGTCATATATGGTTTTTTTGCGATTTTCTTAGTTTTAAGGGTAACTGTTGTATAATTGCAATATTACACTCAAGGGTGTGGTTCAACGTGATTATTGTCACTTCAGTGATGCTTGTGGAACTCGACTACGTCTCGTTCCTGGTTTAATGTGATTATTGCCACGACAGTGATGCACACTGTCGTGGCAATAATCACGTTAAACCACACCCTCTCTTGTAATATTACTTAAGTGAGATCCATGCCACAATAGATCAGAAGTATAGACTACAAATATTGACCACATCAACCTATATTATAAACATAGCAGAGCATGTCTAGGCTGCTAGCCTAGGTATTAAACATGGCACCCATAGCGAATGTGGATGCCAAAGGTTCATTGGTGCCAAGGAATGTGTTAATTCTTCTACTGTGTCATTTTCCAACATGCTCTAACTTCGAATCTATTGGCACACAAGTCTTCTGTGCAATTGTAACAGACAGTCAAGGCGAGGGAGTGCTTTCTTTGAAGGATGATGGAAAATTAGGATGGACGGACACACGGACTGGTGGAGACAATACATGGGTACCGAGGCTAATACAGAACGGACACATTATAAAATTAGAATTAGCTTGAAACATTTATTGAGGTAGAACCAACCACCATTACCGCCTCTGGTCCAGAGACCAGAGCTACATTACCATTATGATGAAATAATGCATGCATGTGCACAAAGCTGAACGTTGTTTTCAACTAAAAATATGTATATCCCCAGCAGCAGGAGGCTAACATGCCCACACAATGAAACCCATCATTGCTGTAGATCTGATGGACAGTGGTGTAAAATAATTAACTGTAAGTAGGCCTACCTACATTTACTCAGGTACTTACAGGCTTGTACAGTTTTATGTTTTTTTTTTTTTTGTTACTGGAGTATTTCCAATTTGCAGTATAGTAAAGGCATTTTCTTTTTACCTTTATTCCACTACAATTATTATAAAACGTTATAGTTAGGTCTACTAGTGTAGATTTCGATTATACACATATGCGAAAACATACATCTTCAGCACTACATTTCGGCCATTTGAAAATAGCTGATCTACAAGTGAGCTTGTAGATCTGCTAATTTCTAAAGATTTTGTATACACTTTTTACATGTGAAGTAAATGGGATATGCTGCATATTCCCCAGGCACAGGGATTTCAACACATGTTAATTCGGATGTGTCTGACATGATTGCCATTGGGGGGAGGTGTGCTATTGATGCAGTGGATCAGAGACACATACTTCCCACAGATTACAACCACACACGGAGATTTTGAAAACATGACCAAAAACTCCCATATCTGCTGGGCGAAGTACAACAATGTGCAAACACAGCAGCAAGATTTGTGAGTTGCTGTGATAGGAGGAGGATATCAAATGGAACACAACCACCCCAAAGACTAATCATTGTGTATATTCCTGCACTACCTGCATCGAGTGATCTTGGTACATAGAATTTGATCTATTGAAGATTCTGACCTTCAAATGTACATAATGTTTGTTTTGATTGTATTGCTGTATTGTTGTATTGTTCTTTCTGCTTTGGCAATGTAAACGTATGTTTTCTCATGCCAATAAAGATGCCTTTGAATTTAAATTGAATTGGATCAGAGAGTGGCCTGAACTGAAGAATGTAATCTCTGAGTTCACTTAATGTGTCCCGCATGTTAATATCGGAATCGGAATACTGATATGTTCAATTCCAAACATGCAAACATGACCCGCTTACATGACTTCATGCCTATATTAGTAGCTTAATGACAGGCTACTAGTCTTTTTTATGTCCAATGTATTTGCATTTAAATTCATAATCGTAATTTCATAAAGTTAACATAACATATAAAACTAAAAAAAATGTAACTTTTCAGGATTCCAATTAAAAAATAGGTAAAAAAAATATTCAGGATTCCAATTAAAACAAATAGCAAAACCAAATCAGATCAGATCTACAAGCTCAAAATGCATCTCACTGTGACACGTTTTGACCTTGTAGATCAGCTATTTTTGACTATAGGCTATATATACACAGCATACTACTTTTGGTACATTTTGTTACCAGTAGCCTAGGCTACTTTGAGTATGTTTTATTATTATTCTGGACCACTGCTGATGGGACAGCCATCGCCTATTTCTTTCAGCAGTCACCATTCTGCACCATGGAAAACAAGAACACACACAAACTCGACCACGACCCGTTGCAGTGTTCCTCTGCTAGTTTCTTAGAGTCTGTACAAGCCTTCAGCCCTGCTGCGGGTCGCTGGGGAGAAGTCGGTGTGGTGGTGGTGCCGCCGGTGGCGGTTCTCCTCCTGCCGGGTGCATTGTTCAGTCTGAAATGAGCATCCTCGGGAGCTTTTCTGCACAGCCCGGCTTTCACCAGAGCGCCGCTGTCTTGGCACAGCTTCCTCTGTTTGCTGAGAGCCCGTGAGATTTGCCTCCAATATAATTTCGGGTTTGAAACATACTGGGGACACGCGGCCGGTTTATTGGCGACGTACTCGCAGCTGTAACTCTTCTTGATGCTTTTCTTGCAGGTCACGCCGAGGGTCAAGTCGTGGATACCTGTCGCGACCCACGTACACTGTGACTTGTCTTTGGCGGTGAATTTCCCCTTGACTGGCGACTTGGTGGTGGGACTGTCGCCGCCGGTGTCCTTTACTTTCTCTGCTGTCGCCCTTCGTGAGACGTTTTGACAGCTGGCCAGCATGAAGTGCTGGGAAGCAAGGAGGATCAATAAGGTGGTTACAGTCGTGAGAAGCGCCATGAATGAAGTCTCTCCCAAAAATCTATAGTTGCAAGGAGTAGGAAAAAGTAAATTAACATGTTAATATCCAAAGCTCCTCCAAACCAATGCATTTGATTGAGTGTTTGTTTATAGTTCAGTAGAGTAGCTAAAGTGCAATGCACCTACCTGTTTTTTTTGTGTGCTGTAAAAAACTATTTTATGTTCTGGTCCTTAGGGGTTGACTTTGTACAGGATACTTTATATCGTGCATCCAGGTTCGTTCCCCTGCTTGGATACGTTTTTTCTGCAAGAAATGCTCCTCCCCTTCTTTTGTACACACACACACACACACACACACACACACACACACACACACACACACACACACACACACGCAACAGCACGGCCAGGCTACACCAGGCTTTTCGCGCACGTTTTGTGCGCGTTTATCCTAAAACGCGAACCTCGCGTACGCGCACTTAAAATAGGACTGGACCTAAATTTGCGCGTGCGCGTGTGTGGGTATTCGCGTAAACGCACACTGAAAAGCCTGTTCCCTGACCCTAGCTGGACTGGTAACAGGTCATCTCGCGGCTCTCGCCCCTTTGCCAACTCGCCCCCGCGAAAAGTGAAGTCGCTCGCCCCGGAATTTCGGAATTCCGAATTTCGACTGCTCGCCCCAATAGCTCGCCCCCAACGCGTGGATATCTCGCCCCATGTTTATTTCATGTTTATTTTACCTTATTTCTCATATTAGAACATTTAGAATCAATGTTGTTTGTCAAATGTTGTTCTGGAAATCCATTCTGGAAAGGTGTTCCATTCCTCCATTGTTACTGAAATTAGTTGTTGTTGTTAGAGTTAAAGATTTAGCTAGGCTACAGCGCCACCAACAGGTGGATTTTAAAAAAGGACTCGAATCAAATCATGAAGGCAGCATGCAATTTACGTGGAATCTTTCACAGACTTTCATACTGAGGAATGTATCCCACCCTTTTCACATTGGCCAGTTACAGCGCCACCAACAGGTGGATTTTTGAAAATGACATCTAAAGTGCATGTCCCAGTGACCACTGTCGCTGTCCCAGTGACCACTATACGTGACACTGAAGACCATTTCCATTATCTTTTTGCTGGACTTTGAAACTAACCTATGGGACACTATTTTTTTGATGCTAGTATTTTAGTAGTGTTGTATTTTTGTTCAACTTTTTCTTCTAGTATTGAAGAAGCGTTGTATATATATTTTTTGTTCAACTTTTTTTAAAGTGGCATCTGTATATATTAACTATTATTTCCCTCAAATAAATGGTTACATTCCTACAGTTGATCTGTTGTTGTTCTTGTTGTAGTAACGACCCAGCACACTCAAACAAAAGAGGCTGATGACCCCCCCATTGGGCTTTACTCTCTCTCTCTCTCTCTCTGTATCTGTCTCTCTCTCTCTCGCTCGCTCTCTCTCTCTCTGTTTAAAAGTACAGGTAAAAAATATAGTAGCCTAGCCTAGGCCTACAGGTAAAAATCTCTCTCTCTCTGCTTGGGGCGAGTTGGAAAAGGGGCGAGCCGTCTCGTATTCGGCTAGCCTACATTTCAAAAGCATGTTAATTGTATTGGCTTTTTAGTCTGTCGATGGCTGTGTTTTATTTTTCGTCCATATATGCCTAAAGCGTAGGCCTATTCGATAAATCTAGCTAGCACGCCGCCGTGAGATAGGCGATAATAAATCAGAAATCCAATAACAATCGACGTGAAATAAAATGTCACTAAAGGCGGCATTCAGTTAGCTAGGTTGCCGATACATATTGTTTTAATAGCCTACGATTTAACAATGGGGGACATGTAGACCTATTTATTTTAGTAGCCTACAAAATAACAATATTAAACAACCATAAACCAGGGGGTAAAGTTATACACTTATCCAGAAATGTTTTCGTTTAATATATTCTACACAACATTGCCATCCACTGGCCAGAATAAAATGCTACACTTTTCTCCTAGCATGTGCCACCCTTCCCTTCAACGTCTTTTTTCCCACCCTCCACTCCATGGAAAACAAAATCAATATAAACACACAGCAATTAAGAACACATGTTTATTCATTGAATAAAAAAAATTCTATATTTGTGTCAAACACTCTTTGCTCAAAATGAAAATAATTGGAAATCATTCTCAATAACATAGGCTATAGCTATAGGCCCATGGCTTTTGTATGATCCAATATAATATATGTTAGCCTATACATACAAAAATAAAACACAATAGGCCTACAAAACACAATAGGCCTACATTTGGTGTTTGATTTTGGTTGGTGTTTGGATATTTCTTTCCAAAATGTCCCCCCCTCCCAATAAAAATAATGATAATGATAATAAGAATAATAATACATTTGGCAAAAAAAGTATAGGCCTAAAGTGTTATTAGGCAACATTCGATAATAAAATTGCTCCAAAACCTGTATAGGCCTAATGGCCTTATATATATAGGCCTATATTCAGTGATTTGGGGGAATAAACAAGAAGTTGAAGGATAACATTTAGTCTAATGTATAATGGATGATAGTTCACTTTTACTTAAGATCATTTTTCATTTTGGACAAAGTTTATTTTGACTATATTACATCGAGTGCATGATGTCCATCCGACTGAAACAGCAGCCTATACAAACTCGGCTAGGCCAAAAGAATAATAATAATAATAAAAAACATGACAGTACCCCAGGTAGTACATTTGGAATGATATTCTTACAAGCATCAGGCTTAATATAGTTCTCAATAACACAGTTTTGAAAACAGCTCGGTGTACATAGGCTAATGGTTGCTTTGGCATTCATCCATGGTTAGCCTATGTCATACATGGGCAACTGGTGGCCTGGGGGCCACACGCGCCCCCCCAACCATCACTTAATGCGGCCCGTAGGTTAATATCAGAATAGTGATATATTATTGATTTCACCGGTTACATGACCCACTTTAATTACTTCAGTCTATATGTATAGCTGTTTTTTTCGTCCAATGTATTTGGATGTAGTTCACAAAGTTAACATAACTATAACTAAATGCATTTGAAATTTGCTACTTTTCAGGATTCCAATAAAAAAAAAAAAATCAGGTTTTCAATTCAAATGTAGCAAAAAAATTGCTGGTGTACAAGCTCAAAACGCGTCGAAGTGCGACGCGTTTTGAGCTTGTAGATCGGCTATTTTTTGCTATGACAGTAATATGCAATGTGGACCTCTGGAGTGAGTGTGGAAATATAGTGGCCCTGCATTGTCAAAGTTGCCCACCCCTGGCCTATGTTAAACCGTCCCCTGTAGGGCCTGTAGGGGTCGCAAGAGCTCTTCGATTCACCAGCAAGCTCCTTTGAAAGGAGTTTCTCTCCGGGCATGGCTCTACCTCCAGTCGCAATTCTGAAGTCATCATCTCCAAAAGAAACGCAATCTGTGGGGAAACGCATGGAGATAAGTGGACCGTGGACGCCATAAAAACACAAGAGGAAAAATATATAGAAATTAGACCAATTATTGAAATTTTACAGTTTTAACTTTTAAATGATCATCCTAATGAAGGTGTCAAGGACCCCAAAGGAAACAAGCCATAGGCCTATATGCTTGTGTTTAAATCACTTTCCTGTGCTTTCTTCTGCCAACAGTTAATAGTTTATAGGCTATTCATTCAATCAATCATCAACACTTCGCTTAATTGCATTGGACTATTATCAGTGGTGCATGGGCAATGTAGGCTATGATAGCCTGGTCAAATATTAGGATATAGGCGGCCTATACTCAACTATGAAACAATACATCAGATGAATTGAGTTAAATAGCCTGCAACAAGACAGGAGCATTCCATTCGCCTTATTCAAAAGTACCTACATGCTTTTTAACTTTACCATAGTAGAAATTGAAATGTAGTGGGTAACTATAGCCCCCAGGGCTTTTTCCTTTTTGTGTTATCATTTTAGCACCATTGTAGGCCTATAATCGTACCTTTAGACTACTAGGCTACTATAGTTGCAATTTTGCAAACATGTTAATAAAGTAAAGTAATCAGGTCTATATGCTATAGCCTAGGCTATACTCAATTTTTTTTTAGCCTATAGCGGAGGCAATACCTATTTACTGCTCACCTTCATCGCTAATTTTTAAAGAAACCGATGACATAGCCGCAGACGCCTTTGAGGGACCGCCAGCAGTACTTCTCGGCAATCTTTTTGGCCCCACTCGGGCCCGCCGGGGCAGCAGCGGTGGTGGTCGTCATCGACTTGGGTGTTGTTGCTGTAGTAGCAGCAGTAGTGGGCTTAGTTGTTTTCAGTCGCAGCGTTCTCCTTCTCGGAGGAGTGGGTTTCACAACCAGCTGCTTCTTGTTCTGGCGAGAGTTGGCGCTCGGTTGCGCAGGTGCTGATGGCGATGATGTGGAGGACGAGACCGACGAATAGGCGAGGACCATGCGCGCGTCTTCGGGCGCCTTCCTGCACATCTGAGGCTTGACCACCCGGGGCCCCTGGCACGCGTTCTGCAGCTTGCGCAGGCCCCACATCATCTGCGAGAAGTAGTGGCGCGGGTTGTTGTTGTAGGTCCGACACGTCTGCGGCTTGCCCACGTAGTCGCAGTAGTAGGTGCGCTGCTTGCCCCAGCACGAGATGCGCAGGCGGGTGGTGTCGCCCTGGCCCGTGACGGTCATCGTGCAGTAGTCGTTGGCCTTGCTGCTGAACTTGATGGGCTCGTTCCAACCCTGCGCCTTGACGACGACGGACGCCGGGAGGAGACAGCAACAGGCGAACAGCAGCAGCGGTTGGACGGTGAGCTGAGTCCACAACATGATGGCTGGGGCTCTGTGCTGTGCGTATAGTGGATGCTGAAGAGAAGAGGAAAGTATACCGGAGAGACTCCCGATCCCTCCCCGCTATTTATCGTCTGCATGCCCTCTTTTTTTCTTTACAAAGGACGGAATTCAGGTGGGGGGGGGGGGGGGGGGGGGGTCAGACTAGAAAAGGCTTCCTATAACAAGCAAACTAGTTCTGTCAACCCCACACACACACACACACACACACACACACACACACACACACACACACACACACACACACACACACACACACCCCTTTTCCATGTCAAGGTCAGGACCCCTCGCATTTGAAAATATTTTGTGGCCAGGGAACACCATGGGGATTCATTAGGTTCCAATTTCGAAATTTCAAAACAAAAAAAACCTATTCATAATTGCAGCTCAGATTGGTTATTTTTTTGGTTACACCGATTTTGCTGCTATTTTTTTTTCACAGATAGGGGGACCCCTGCATGGCTGGACCCTCCTTAAGGACCCCATGCGGTGCCCAGATCCCACTTTGAAAACCACAGGCCTATAGGCTATATACTGTACTGTCAGCAGTATGAAGCTGCAAAACGTTAAATTAGAGCTTTTTCCTTTCTTTTTGCCATGCTTATGTGATTGGTAGTACACCGTTTCATTCAAGATGCTTAGAATAAGTTAATGTATGCAGACTGCCCAACTGCATGCTGAATGATGCAGCCTACAGGGCTATACTTTCCCCTCAGAAACTTTAAAATACTCGACCACGAAGTGACATGTTTTAAAACCGGTTGCCCTTAACATACAGACAGGGGCAATCACTGCTGAGTTTGAGGAAGTAATTACCGTGCTAATTAAGCCAGAACAAGGAACAGAGGCGTCTACGAATGTGCCACACTTGAGCCAGAGTGTGTGTGCCTGCATGGAACTAACACAGGCGTGCGTGTGTGTGTGACTGTGTGTGTGTGTGCGGGCCGTGGGGTCAGTAGGCTATACATGTCTTTGGCAGCTTTATTTTCACAGCAATTAAGTCATAATGAGAGGAAAGGGGTCTCATTGTGAGCGACGTGGGGGGACGGTGGGGGTCAGTGAAAGAAGTTATGGCGGGACTCCGGGGAGTGAGTCTAGATAAGAGAACTTTTTCATCAGACAAGACACTTTTTTAAAAGCCAGTCTGTGGACGACCACTTCCTCATGGTATGAGGCATAGTATGAGACGACTCACTTCCTCATGGTATATAGGCCTACCCCTCTTAGTTTGCTTTAAAAGCCAAGCCGATTTAGATGTGATGAATGAGTTGGTATATGAGGTTTCTGTGGCTGTGTTTTTTTGTTTTGTCATTTCATGGGTATAGCTTGCTGCAGTGGAGAAACCTCAGAGCCGCGCTTAGGCTACACAGAATAAGATAATCATCTCCTATTGAAAATAGCAACACACCCATAATGCAGTACTGTGGGTCCTGCCCGCCGATGGCAGCACACCATAACAGAGAAAAGAATGCGCGGTCTTGAGTTATAAATTCTCATACGCCGCCCCATGCGTATGCCAGCTGTCATATGGTCAAAGCTGTTAGGGGAACTTCTATAGGACTGGTTTTGCCCCCCCCCCACCCCCACCCCCACACACACACAGCCCTAAGCTATACATCTCACTCTTTCGCTATGCATATATGGCTATGTCTGTAAATGCACAACTGTATGTGCACACACACCAATAGTATTGTTTTTTGTTGTCTGTCATGTTAATAATTAAATCTAAATTCTAATCATGTCACCCCCAAAACAAACTCTCATTGGCGATTCAGTATTCTCACAAAACATATTGAAAGTGTGGAAATAAAAAGGCATAAGAGAGAATTCAATTGAAATTGAAAGTATATTCACAAATTGTACACAGTTTTCCACCACATAAAAAATAAATTCTCTCCATCCATGCCAATGCCACAGTTCCACTCATTTACCATTGCCTAATAGTGTCCAACTGTCCATTGATAAAAGTGTGTTTTCAAGCACTTGGTAATGAGTAGAAATTGTACATTTTCAGGGTCTTATGAAGACAATGTAAAGTACTACATCAACGATAGTCCTGTCAAAGTGTGCACACAGGGGAAGTTAAGTACATTTGCTGATCTTGATCAAGACAGAAAATCTGTTCGGTAGAATCTGGCACTGCGATTATATTACTGCCAGTTCCCAAAGCAACCCAACTTCTTTGAGGCAATTTTCTTGCATAAAAAGGGGTATTCACTGTATACTTGATAACCTCTGAACTTTTTTCACGATTTCCAAGAAACGTATATAAAACATTACCTAGATTTGTTTTTCATGATAAAAAGAAAGCAGAGTTTAAGAATCAAATGATCATCAAATCTGAAATTACAACGGTAGATATGTCTTAATGCATTTTGATTGACGACATATTTGGCTACTTGTCCCAAGTATGAGATTGTCAAATGTTTTCTCATTATTATTCTGCTGACAGTGATACTGTGATAGTGATATATTTTAGTCTGTAAAGTGAGTGGAAGATGGGTTAAGTCCTTGGAATGGTCTGTCCAGTGTGTCCAGAGGACATTGTTAGCGAATAATACACAATATCACATAATAGCTGCTGAATACATTCATCCTTTTCATGGCTTAAAATGTATCCATAGCGGGGATTGCAAAAAAAGCTGAAACAATATATACAGTATGTATATAATTGAAAGACAACTATGACCTGAGACCTACGGTAAAAATAAAATTTGGCTTGGAAAAAAGTACTTCTCCGCTTGAAAAAGTTTGACATTATCAAAGCAAGAAATATCTTGATTAAAAATGCCTTGTTAGTGAGATTAACATGATATTTTGTGTTACCGTTAATCGATGAAACACCTACAGAACGCGCTTCGCTTCTGACACTGGTTGTCGTGTGGTTAGAGCCTTTCGGCTCCAAATCGAAATGTGGTTTGAAATGTGTGAAGGGCCACATCGATTGAAATGCTACGGTAGACAAGACATACTCTGAAAGGCATCCAGTTGTTTGCTTTGTGCCCTGAAACCAGCAAAGATAACAAAACCCTGGCTGTCGTACAATACTGTCAACATAAAAAAGCATGTTATATTTTTGAAAGTTTCTTTCAAATGATCCCCTTCTGAGCTCAGCTGTAGCACGCAGCTCTCAGCTCACTACACCTTACTGTCAGAACAACTTTGTTTGACCTTTTTAAGACAAAATAACATATAGTCACAAACATATTTCATCACTATATGTTGCGATAGCCAAGAGTGACCATCCCACAACGTACAGATTTTGTTCCAGGTGTCCTAACAAATTGTCCTTCGGCAACACAAGACTCCCACTTGCTCCTCGGGTACAACGAGGAAAATATCCAACATGGGGGAAAATGCATTCATGTTGCATTGAAAAGTCCCTCAAATGTGTGCTGCTCCGAACTATAATGTCTTCTTGTGTCTGAAAACGACACACAAAATGGTCAAGTCTGTCCTCGGTCAATTTGCCATGACCCCGCAGCCACTGTTTCCACAGCACAAACAAGTACAAAAAGTTAAAAAGAGCCTTGATGCGTATTTAGAGTTTTGTCATGTCCTCGCACTGAATGTCTTCTCGGCCTCTTATTGTGTCCAAACTTGTAAACACAGACACCACAGTCTCTCTAAAATAATTAAAAATTGTGTAGAGGACCACTGGCTCAGATTAATTCCATGGAGGGTGTTGTGGGGGTAGAGTGATGGGTGACAGTGTCCAGTGTCCGGAACCTCTTGGGGAGAAATGGGCAGGTGTACTACAATGTGATTTTCTTTTCTTTTTATTATTGAAGACAGTGGAGAGAGAGAGAGAGAAAGAGAGCGCAAGCAAGGGACCAGCAGCAGAAAAGTGGGTTTGGGATCGTCTTCTGCGGACTGGGTGGGTTGTTCTGTAGAATCATCATCCGGTGTCATGGTTTTAAAATGGTAATGGGGAGAAATGGCTTTGGTTAATAAACCCGGAAACACACTTTTTTTTTTTTACAGACTATTTTATACTATTTTATTCTTTGTTTGCGAAAAATACTGTTTTCCTTTGTAAGCGGACAACTGGGAGAGTGAACACTAAATCCTGAATGTTCATTTCATTCTGAACCACAGGAAAGTAAGACCAGTTCAACTCTACATACTCCATACAACCACCTTTTTAGTTAACCACTTTGACCCTGGAGTCCATATTTTGGCCATGTTGTCAATATCGAGGCCACAATTATTTAAAGAATTATTTGCTGTGTGTTTGGTTTTGGTCATGTCTATTATAAACATGTATTGTATTTTAAGCACAGCTGTAAACCACATCTCATTGGGATAATACAATCCTAAACATGAACTAGACAAAATGACAAGAAAAGCTTACCTTCCAGTTTCAGTTCCAGTCTTCGAGGACACTGTGGTATGGCGAATTGTGGGTAAAAACAAAAGACACAACAATTTAATCACCTTCATATTTCAGAACATTGTTGCCCATTGCTGTATGTAATGACACAGTTCTGGCTGGGCTATGAAGATGAAACATATGAAAGTGCAGCGAGTTATTATGCGTTAGTATTGAGAGGGTTTTCCAAGGAGAACATTCTTATTCCCTACATTCTTATTCGCTACACAAATCACTACTGTGTTCTACAGTAAACCCTTTTTTATTTTTAAGATTGTTCAGTATTAAATCGGTTTTGGGAAGAAGCTTTTGTGGTTTATTGTTTAGGATTGTATCTGTATAATTTAGGTTATTACTTGTTATGGAGAACCTTTAATGACAGGCCTTTAGCTTTGCGACAGAAAGGAACATTAAAAGTAAAAAAAACAAAAATTCAAACAAAACAGTTCCAAGGTTTTTGGTTTTGTTTTTACTTTCCTCAGTCACTTCTTAAGCAATCATTAGAATAGGCTTCAAAATGGTCCCTGTAATATTTTTGGTTGCAATATTACTTCAGTTATACGTAGGTTTATTTGACAACGACAAGACGGAAAAAAGAAAAAGAAATGATGTTTCATGCAAAAATATGAGTTGCACTGTATCCATCCATCTATCTATCTGACCCTAACCTCGGAGACCACAGGCGTTTTAATCTGACCCTAACCCTATCCAAAGCACTGTATATACATCCATATCTGACCATAACCAAAGCACTGTACAGTACATCCATCTGACCTATCCAAACCCTATCCAAAGCAAATCCTAAAGTCAGAACAAACACAGGACCAATTATTATACAGCACCATGAGAGAAGAGTCACGAGGGCTCAGACAAACTGTAAAGAAAGGTTAGAAGAACAAACATAATGGGAAGGGGGGAGGGGGGGGGGGGGTCATAAGCATATAAGTACAAAGATACCAAAACAAATCAGGAGATAATAGGTATCCATGGAATGAAGAAAGGCTGATGACAAACAGCGACATGAGACGAGAGCTGTGTGAATAAAGTACGGAGTAGGTGAGTAGTGAGTACAGACAGACAAGACACACACAGACATCAAGTCATTATTAGGGTGATGGTGGTGATGCAGGCAGATGTGGAGAAAAGGAAAACAGATCCCGGTGTGAGTGAGTGACGACGACGATGGCGCAGTAGTAGTTTCTTTAAAGTACCTTTCCGGAGCGGATGTAAAAGGAACGACTCTCTCTACTGTCACCAGTCAATATGCCTTGGTGGAGCAGATGCCCGAGGGAACCTGTTCATAGTGTCATAGGCAGGGATGCTACGGTTGTAACAGACAGACACACACACACACACACACACAGACACACACACACATACACACAGGGGACACTGTCATCATCACCAGCCAGATAGGGCATTCATTCATTCAACTGAACTGCCTTGATTGTTTTGTTAGGGCAACAGTCATGTGATAATTGTACCAGGCAGGGGAAATTGTTCCAACGACTATGTCATGTGTCGACATTCTGAAATGTCAATTTGTTTTTTGTTTTTTTGGCACCTGGGACAATTTTCACATTACACACACCGGCTGCTCTCCCATGAGCCTCAGCATGGCGCAGTTGTTATAGGGCGTGCACAGCAGTCGTAGCCATTTTGTGGTGCCACAAATCAAAAGGTCATTTTTCCCCATAGAGATTTCTGAAAATATTTATACATTTATTTATAATAATTATTTTAAGCCTGGAACCAAGCCACTCAGCCTCTTGGTGAATTGTGGCCATAACACATTTGATTCTGTGTCACCAAAATATTTGAGCCTGGGTGGCTTGTTTCCAAGCTTAAAATAAGTAATGATACAGTACGTAGCTTGCAGAGTTAGTTCATTCAGATATGCCCGAGGGGTTTCATGCTGTGCTCAAAGGGCGCATACATATACTCAAGAGGATAATATGCTGCATTACTCATTCGCTGATGTGGCAGTCAGCTGACCAATTGGGTGGGGTATTTAAGCTCACTAGACTGCATGCTTCTTCCTGCCTTCCTTCTGCATATGGTTCCTGATTGTTATGTGATGTTTGCTTGTTATTTCTGTTCCCCATGGGGGGGTTGTTATTGTAAATCTAGCTCCCTGCTCTTGATTTTGTATCGCATCGCTGAAAAAAATGTAGATGGTTGTACTGCTAGCTAAAGGCTGTGGGCTGTGTTGTTCCACTTCCGAAAGCTCCCACCTTCCTGTTTAACCCGGAAACAAATCAATCTCCGTAGCATCGGAGTGAACCAGCAGCAGAGACTCAGTCAAAGTATTTGAACACTAGATGGCAGTAAAGAAGTTAATTGTGCCGAGCAGGGAGAAAAATGTAGCAGAGCCGAACGCCAAGATAAATTATTATATGCACACTTATTGTATTCTCATTCTATAATAAATATTGGTTACATCTATTCGTGAGTTATCTGACTGAACTATCAATATTTTCAGAAATCTATTGAGAAAAAATAATGGGCTTTCGTTATGTGGAACCACAAAATGGCAGTGCTATGCCCTATAGACAGGTCAGAGAGCAGAACACCTGGTCTCTCTATTCCAAGGGCTTAAGAGTGGTTAAACAGCACCTAATTCAAATTGGAATTATTTTGAGGGTATGCCATGCAATTAGGTTTCATTCCAAAATGCCATACTCTGTACTCTCAAATGCCCCGAAAATGAAAGGCAAAGGTTGCAAGAAGAATCCAAAAGTACCCCCCAACACCACAACCACCACAACTTTCCATCAGAGCAGACATTGTGGAACAAATCACATCAATCCATGCAATAAAACAAAAATGTCAAAACGTCCAATTAGTCGAAGTGATGGAATATAATTATGGGAACAAAAAGCATCTAGTGACTTGGTTTCCTCAGACATTTTCTGTGTGTGTTTTTGCTCTCTGCCTGCCTGCCTTCAGAGTAATTTGTCTAATGATGCTTAGACAGCCTGATCCAAAAAAAAAAGAAAAACATGTTAGAACAAGTAGACAAAACAAGCCGGCATTTTAAGTTGTCACACCAAAGCATTCAGACATGCTTGCCTCTCTCTGAATAAAAGGACCAGGTGTACATTCATTGGAGTTTCAGTTTGCCTGACTCTGGACAAGAGGAAAACAGGAGGATCGAATTTCATTCCACGTGCAGAGCGAGCATGCAGTGGGTTAGTGATGCAGCAAAGACCCCAATACACACTTAATCGATTTTTGCAATGACATATTTGGCAAAACTGAAAAAGGTGATTGTCAGACCAAAAAAGTGGGCCAACTATAAATTCATAGCAAAAACATGCCATATACTGTGGGAGTGTAGTGCGATATTTTGTACAATAACTAAAGAAAATACCAGGCTCGTCGCCAAAGAAAAACACTGGCATGTACGTGTCTGCAAACAACAGATACATTGAATGTATGTTGACTTTTCTGGATGTAAAAGAATGGTTGCATATCAACATTTCCACACATGTCGACTCAATCCTAGATGTCTATATCGCGTACTACTGTATGTGCCATTTCAAAATAGATTATACAAACAAAGTACATTTACTGTACTTGAACAAGAGTATCTGCATTTTACTTTAGTATTTTCTTTGGGGGGGAAACAAGACTTTCACGTTTCAAATACAAACATTGTATTCTGAATTGACGGCACCCCCGATACCAACACTTACATAAGACTAATGACTTGCAGCCATATATATAGGAAATAGTAGATCTATAAAGGTCACAGCGTGTCACATCGCGAAACGCCAGCTTTGAAACCCTGAGGATCAATGTATCTGTGGTTTGAAATGAATCAATACACATACAGTGGCAATGTTTCTTCTGTGGCATTTGGGTTGGAAAATGAAAAGCAGACACCGTTTTCTCATCGGGGGGGGGGGGGGGGCAACTGTTACTTTTTATAGTCTGAGTGTTCCATGGTTACAGCTGTCTTATTGTTCCATGGTTGAGGAGTGAATAAGGATGCAAAACATCGCGCTGACCTCCAGATGTGTGTGTGTGTGTGTGTGTGTGTGTGTGTGTGTGTGTGTGTGTGTGTGTGCTTGCGTGATTAGTAAACCCCCTGTGGGCATGCATTGTTTGTGTATTCATCTGACTCATTAACCCATAAATAAGACCCGAGGCCGATTCTACAAAATGTCTTCTAAATCCCAACAGTTTTCTGAAGTACATATATGTTGACTCAATACTCAAACAATTTCATGTCAACGACCGCCCAAAGCATTTGGCCACGGACCCCTCCACGGCCATATGTTGTTCCAGTGACCCCCCCCTCCACGGGGTGGGGGGGTCACTGGAACAACATATTTTCAGATGGTTTCAGATGGTCCTCAACATGAAAATGTTTGAGAACGACTGATGTTTGAGAACATGGGTTTTTCTGAAAACTCTCAGGATTTAGAAGACATTTGTAGAATCGTCCTCAGGTCAAAATGGGTCAACACATGGCCGATCCCCAAACTATCATGCATGCCCCCACTTCCAAACAACACGCATGCAACTCCATTATACTATAGTATTTACCTTGTTGATTATCAGATTTGGGACACCTTGTTGTAAAGGCTTATTATGATAACCATTATTACCAATTTCCATACTGAAAACACAACATTGTATACAAAAAAAGGGAATGAAAGAAATGCATGATATATGGCATGCTGTCAAAGCTTCTTTTTTTCTTCTCCTTTAAAAAGCACTATAGTACTAGTATCAAGTGTCAGGACATAATAAAGGACATTTATAAAGCCTTTAAATATAATCTATAATATAAAATAAAATAAAAATCTTACACCATCTTACAAAGACAGGCGGATATGGTGCTTTCGTAAGGTAATTATGATTATAAGAGCCCTTGTTGAGTTCAGTAAAGGGGGCACCTTTTCCAAAGATAGCAAACGACAAGAAGCCAAACCACCCACCCAGTTAAGAGCAACATTACTGTAGCATAGAAAACAAAGACATTAAGACCAAGACCAGCACCAAGAAGAGAGGTTCAGTAGTTCTATGTACAACACACAACACACCCAGAGAGAGTACGAGTCACTGACGCAACGAGGCGCAAGAACGGAAGCAGAGAGAGATAGAGGGAGTTGGAAATCGTTTTAACAAAGCTTACGTTTTCATGGGTAATGTCTCAATGCTATAATGATACAACAAAAAAAAGAAAAAAAAAGAGATGTAAACATGAGATGTTCAGTGACAGACGTCATGTACTACCAACACATGTTGCTCTGATGTGCAGCAGTATTGATCCCGTGACAGGGAAAGACGTCACGGATCAGCAGGTGACGTCTCCATTGCATTTGTGCACCGGGGGGGGGGGGGGGGGGGGGGGGGGGGGGATTGGAGGGCCGAGGGAGGGTCAACTGCAGCAGGAGGACCCATGATGATAAACATGCAAATCCATCAACTCCTTTCTTTCTTTTTATAAAGTGCAGAGTGCTTTTGAGAGAGAGAGGAATGAAACAAGAACAATATGAATGCAAAAATAAATAAAGCCACGTCGGATGGAAGATGGAACCGGTAAAAAATGGTTATCACAAAGTGAAATGCCACGTCCCCGAAACAGAGGAACTACAAAGAAGAAGAGTGGAGGAGAGAAGAGATTAAAAAGAGTATACCAACACGTCTACATGGTACACACACACCTACATCAGTGTTTCCCAAACCATTTCATGTCAAGGACCCCCTAATTGACACTAATTAGCCCTGCGGACCCCCCATTTGAAAAGATATGCCAGGGACCACCCATAAGAGATGATTTCTAGCAGTGATTCTCAACCCGTTTAATTTCAAGGGCCCCCTGTTTGACATGCATTAGGCTACGGACCCCCATTTAATGCCAATTCTATCCCTGGCACCCCCAATTTATATTGTAAAATCACTGTTAATTTACAGTTACAGACCCATAAAGGTCCATTTGGGTCCATTTAGCTGGGGACCCCCTGGAACTCCCTCAAGGACCCCTGGGGGTCCCCGGACCACACTTTGGGAACCACTGATCTAGATAACATCATCGTCGCCAAGCAGATTCTTTTTCTGCAAAGCTTGTATAGATCTGCTATTTTCAACTAATGTTCCCCTCAGAATAGGGATGCGAGGGTTCAAGTGAACCCTCGCATATATATTTTATCAAAATAAAAAAAATCGATCACACAAATATTTGGCGGCCACCCTCTCAGTATCTCTGAGGACCCCCAAGGGGTCCCGGGACCCCCTGTTGAAGACCCGTGGTATACACCAACCACTGCCTCCATCTAAAGAACTCATTCATATATTCATATTTTGGATAACATGAACTGTTGATCTACTGTACCTATTATGTATGTACTGTATGTACGATTGTACGTTAGAGTATGAAGCTGGACTTTAATTGCCAAATTGTTTTTTTTGTTTGGACAAAAGTGCAGTCTAAGCCAGTGGTTCCCAGAAAAATCTGCCATTAGGATGGCATCAAGGCCCGCCAAAATACATTTTAGTCGACTAAATCAACTATAGATTTAGTCGACAAAAATGTTATTTAGTCGACTAAAACCTAAAACACTAAAAACATTCCAGGTGACTAAAATGTGACAAGAATAAATGAAAATGTTTCAAGAGACTATGACTAAAACTAAAATAGAAATTTGCTGCCAAAAACACTGGGTCCAGTGTAGCGTATTCATTTACAAAAGAATTAACATGGAAATATGGATATTAAGTTTCTTTTCAACAGCGACGATATAATATTATCACTGAAGAAAGATAGGTAGAGTGAATGCAACTTACTCGTCGTAAACATCCTCCGTGTCCATTCGGCGGTAGTACTTGGCTAGTTTCACTCCCAGGATGATGCTGGGCAACAGGAACAGAGTACTGAAGCCCAGGCCCATCCAAAATGTATTCTGTTACAAAAAACATACACACACATAAAGATGATGACACAAGTGACATGAATCATGATGCCCTCTCGTCGTACAGTATAAGGCCTCACTCACACCTAAGACACACGCAAGACACACTTGTGTCCTGTGTGTCCTGTGTGTTCTGTGCGTCATGGCCGCCTCAATGCATTTCCAATGGGAGTCACATGGTTTGGGGAGGGCAGAAGACATCCATGCAACAGCCACGCAACAAGGTTGTGTCATGAAACCATGTGACTCCCATTGGAAATGCATTGAGGCGGCCATGACACAGGACAAAGTGTGTCTTGCGTGGCCCAAGGGCTCCATTTTCGTCACCCCTAAACCCCTTATCCCTTCAACTTCTTTGCCTTTTTTACTATTTTGAAAAGCATTTTTGAATAGTTCAACTAGCCATGTCATGTCATCCACCTCTTTCACGTATCTACAATGTACTGTCTAATGAAGCACTTTACTTTTTTTATAAATCAATAAATCAATGTGCACATTTATGTCAATTCATATTTCAAATGTTATATCTGTCAGAAACTTAAATATAAGCCGTATAATTAGTTCTTGCAATATAACACAACAGCTTCTGAACCATCTGTGTAAATTACTGGTTTTGTCTTTAGAAGGATTGCTTTGTGGTTTTACAGACACATTCTGTTCCAACTCAATGTCAATTAGCCAGAGGTGGGATCTGTAGGGGCTGGAAGAGGAGGGGGTTTAATGAGCAGCTTCCTGACTCTGTAGACCCCCCCGGTCTACAGAGTCAGGTCTGGGCCCAGGTCTGGGCACCACTTATCTAGGAGGTCTCACAAATCTAGGAGAATTTTCCTGCAGAGCGCTAATAAGAACAAACTGCATGAGGACAAACTGAGCAAAGGGCAGGTAAAAATAAATATAGTCTGCACACTGGAAAGTGACTTTCTCCCGGTCGGTTGAATAACATTTAATTCAACCCACATATATGGGGTCTTCACCAGAATTCTGATGACGACCCCATGCGGGTCGAAATGGCAATAAACTGACCGTGAGCGAGTCACTTCCTTTCCAGTATGTGTGGACTCCATTTCTTTTTACCACCCGCTAAGGACTTGACCCCTTGACTTGCAACTTGACATAAAGCCAGGGCCATTTTACATAACACTTAAGTTAACTGGCTAAGGAAGGAAGCTCTCTCTGTTTATGTCTGCAGTGTGCATAATGTATGTACGTATGCATGTGTTCGTAGGGAGGACATGTGTGGAGAAAGTGTGTATATATGTGGTCCAGAGTAGAGGTCAAAATGTATAGAATCTATTCTGCGCTTTCTCTGTAAGCAAGCAGTGTGTGCTTTTCTGGGAGGGAAACCCCCTTATCCGTCTCTCAAACCACACACCACACATACCATACATACATACAGTACAGTACATACATACTGCACACAGACAATCAGCTTGCAGACACTTTGTGATTTCCACACTAACTGTACATGCAGGAACCGACCCATCTTGGTTTTAAAATATAACATAACATTACATAGGCATCTACTTAACCTATAGTTTCTTGTTACCATATCTGGCTAGGACATTTGGAGGTAAACCATGTGTGTGTGTGTGTGTGTGTGTGTGTGTGTGTGTGTGTGTGTGTGTGTGTGTGTGTGTGTGTGTTCATGTCTGCAGAATGTACATGTGTTATGTCTGGACCTGTTGTTGGAACATGCTGTACTGTACATACAGTTTGAACCCTCTCTAGGAGACTTGTGCCTTTGACTTAAAAACACACAACGCCTCCCGTTACCATAGACGGCGATCTGGGGGCCAGTGGAAACAGAATGCACGAAAAAGGCAGCGAAGAAGAAGAAGTGCGCACACACACACACTTGATGTAATTTTAACGTTTTATGACTGATCATAAACACAAGAACATTGAAGTGGACACAACAAAGCACAACACATGCATTCCTTTCCCTTCTAACCACTAGCAAATCTGTTACTATTCTGCGATCCAACCAATAGCACCGCAATATAAGTCATTTAGACTGAGTGACTATCAGTGTTGTTTTCGTCAAATAAAACTAAGACGAAAAATGTTCGTCGACTACGTTTTTCCACTGATGAAAACTAAATGGAAACTAAATGAAAATTAAGCTAGACTAAAACTAAGACTAAATGTATTGACAATTTCGCGCTGCGACGTTTTGTAAACTTGTAAGATCGGCTATTTTCAGCAAGTGTAAAATCAGCCATTACGAGTTACGACGGCATCAAAGCCAAAATACTTAGTCGACTAAATCAACTGTAGATTTAGTCGACTAAAATCTTATGATATTTAGTCTACTAAAACTAGACTAACACTAAAACATTACAGGTGACTAAAATGTGACTGAAACTAAATGAAAACTATTGAAGAGACTATGACTAAAACTACAATAAAAAAATTGCTGCCAAAATCAACACTGGTGACTATAGAGCTGTGGTTCTAGAAGTTGGGATTCAGAGGATCTCTGAGGTCATTAATTATTATTACCATGGAATCAACCAGGAAGCTGCAGGCTATGATCTCCACCGTGTCCATCATGTTGCTCAAAGGCTTGCAGGCTGCCACCTCCATAGCAAGCTGGAGCAGAACAGGGAAGAGAGAACAGGAGAACAGTCATACTGTATATATATAATGGACATAATATTTTGTGCAGAAGTGTGTTGTGATGGATTTCTAGTGTAACTGTACTGCATGAAAGTCCTGTTTTGGTATTTGTCATTATTCCTACTGCATACCAGACCACGTTAATGGTTTCATGACATTCATTTTCATTTCTTTAAAATTTTCATTTTTCTTTTAGGTTGTATGACCTCAATTACACCCAAAAACCTGAACTGCTGAACATTCAGTGGATTTTCTGTGGTCTGGAGCTTTCTCTGGGGTTTGGAAGCATTTTGAGCTGCAATGAAAACAGGCAAAACAGTGAAAACAGTGACATCTGCTGGCAAATCCCATTGACATAGGATTTGCAGGCTGTGGCATCACAAACAGCAGGAAAATCAGAGCACTCGTTTGTTTTTGGGTGCAATTGAGCTGAGAAAACCTAAAAAAAAGAAAAGAAAAATTATAAAAGCTTTCTCACAATCCCTTTAATTTCTTCGACTAAAAGCATGATAGCTGACTACTTTTTTTCAATGACGAAAACTAAATAAAAACTGAGCTACGTATGACGACTAAAACTGAGACTAAATATATTGACAATTTCGTCAACAAATAAAACGTAGACGTAGAGTAGACTAATGTTAGGGAGGGACTAGTGGAGAAGAGATCCAGTAGAACTAAAAGACAAGTCATTATATGTTTCGTTGTACTCTGTTGTTGTGGTCTGGAAATGGCTGATCTACCAGCTCACAGATAGCTTCGGCATGCAAGTGTGAATCAGGCATTACGACCCCATCCATGCCTGCAAAAATGCATTTTAGTCAACAAAATAACTGTAGATTTACTTTAAAACAATTAACAAACATGTTTTTATTCAGACTACGGCGATTGTGTGCACATCTCAATGCCTATATTTAGGCTGCTGGATGTCAGGCATCAAGGCAAACATCAAGGAAGAGAAAGTTCCTAGAGCTCAGAGACTTACTTTATTTAGAGGCAACAAATTGCAACGTTTTGACCTACAAGGCAAATATCATAGTCATCATTATCATATTTATTTGCCTGATGAAGACTTAGTAGGTGGAAACGTTGCAATTTGTTGCCTCTAAATAAAGTAATTCTCTGAGCTCTAGAAACTAGTGAACTAGGATGTTCTTTTTCTTCCTCAAAGTGAACACTGTTACCAAACCAGTCCTATACTATGGACAAAGCGTGGATTCTGTGAGGTTGAGCGTGCCGCTTTCTCCCCGCAGACAATTGCCTGCAAACTTGGCACAACGTCGGTCATGGACTCATGGTCAAACTGATTACACATACTGACGGATTCATTCTATACCCCAGAACAACTGAACGGCGCAAATATCTTCTGGGTAAACAGCTCAAGATGGCCTTTTTTCAGATTTGTTTTGCATTTTTGCAGCAGGATTTAGCAGAAACCATCATGCCACAAAGCCAAATTCCTGGACTTTATAGAGAGTGACATTGTTATTGGCCTCACTCTATATTTATGCCCAAACATGCAAAGCAGAGGGCGTTTCCAGGAATTACATGTTGGGCAGGCAAGATGTGTTATCGTCGTCGTCTTCCCCCACAATCAAAAGCACTCAAAGAGTGCTTTTGATATATACCTGCCAGACAAGTACGCTACAAAGGCTGAAAGGCATGCATTTGCATTCCAATGGGTGATTGAGGGTCGTGCTCTACGCACAACGGCCAATCAGCTGCCCGATAATAGTTCTCAGGTCTGGTGTTTGTCCTCTCTTTTTTCTCAATGTATGGATTTTGGCCAGGCAGAAATGGATTTGGTCAGGCGGCCACCTGTCGTCACCTTATTGTAGATACGCCACTGATGCAAAGCTCTTTTACCACACAACACACAGACGTGCTATATTCCAGTAATCTGTGGGCACAACATGCATGTTGTACATCTTTTGTGTCGTTATACAACATCATAGCTAGGCCTGTCACAATTATTATATAATCGCCTAAACACAATTATTTGAGATACAGTAATCACAATTATTTGACGTTTTCCATTTTGAAACATTTTCATATATTTTCAAACATTTTCCAAAAAAGATTGCAGAAATATCAGATCTACAAGCTTAGCTCATAGATTAGCTATTTATGCTATTTTTAGATTTGTATAAATGTAGTTACATTATAGTCATATCTGCCCTGTGCAATTTTTGATTACGAAGCCTAAAAGGCAAATATATTTTATTAATTTGTTCCAATGACCAACGCCAAAAAACACAATTAAATCGTCAATCGCAATTAATTAACCACAGCCTGCTTTGTTAATTAATTACTACTCCTGGTCTCTATACTGCCTCCCCCTGGTCAGTCGGGGCACCTGATGGAGGGGAAAGGAACTGGTTGGAATAACGTGTTCCTTCCACACGCTACATCCATCAAGGGAAACTCCTCAGGTGTAAAAAGGAGCGACTTGGACACTCATGCATGAAGGAAGCATGAGTTCAAGTCCGCTGCTCTCCCCAGGTTGGCAGAGGGTGTGTACTGTAGAGCCCAGGATCACATTAGATAATTGACACAGGGGTGGAAAAATGGGTTACAAAATCGTGGGATAAAATTGATTAGAAACGAATTAATTACTACTAGATACTTACAGAGGTCATGACCCAGTCTACGTATTGACGGAAGTAGCCACGGATGGTCTCTTTGTATTTCCCTGTTTCCTGAGGAAGATTGGGAAATATATCAGTGTTGTTTTTGTCGACTAAAACTATGACCAAAAGATGTTCGTCAACTACCTTTTTTCACTGACAAAAACGAAATGGAAACTAAATGAAAACTAAGCTATGATGACAAAAACTGAGACTAAATATAGTGACAATTTTGTCACTATATAGAATAAAATGTTAGGAAGGGACTAGTGGACAAGAGATCCAGTACAAGTCATTTTACACTTGGTTGAATGCTGAAAATAGCCGATCTAAAAGCTCACAATGGTGAGCTTGTAGATCCGCTATTTTCAGCAAGTGTAAAATCAGTAATTACGACGGCATCAAGGCCCGCCAAAATTAATTTTAGTCGACTAAATTAACTGTAGATTTAGTCGACTAAAATCTTATATTTAGTCGACTAAAACTAGACTAAACACTAAAACCTTCCAGGTGACTAAAATGCGACTAAAACTAAATGAAAGCTATTCAAGAGACTATGACTAAAACTAAAATAAAAATGTGCTGCCAAAAACACAGAGTTAAGACTTTATCCCTGCATTGAATGGAATCATTCTTTACTCCGAATCAATCATACCTGGTTGATCAACTGTGTTGCATTTTGAGAGATGAGATACTGGGCGGCATCGATGGCATTGAGGACGACCAAGACCTTATTCTGGAAAATGTAATAGATGAAAAAGATAATTATGTCTGTGTTGACCTTAAAGGAGTAGCCTTCAAAATCGCCTTGAATTAATGGCGATTGTTTTGTTTTTGTCATATTCCTAAATCAATAATTTGAGGTCATCATCGGTCAATAGGAGACTCAGTAGGAGACTCAATGTATGCGAGTCAATTTATTATAATCAAATTATTGGCTTATAGGAATGCAACAAAAATAAAAAAACATCTATGTGAATTCAAGATGTCATGGAATGTGTAATTGATAAGAAATAAGTCATTTTAAGCATAATAAACTATAGAAAAGTGTTGGGAATTTCTTTATCTCCTACTTTTGGAATTATGTTTGATGATGATGTTTACTTAAGCAATATTACACGAGAGGGGGTGGTTTAACGTCATTAATGCACGCCTGCGATGCAGCAGGAACGAGCCCGCAGAAGTGAATTAACATAATCGGTGCCGGGATGCCTTCAAAATAGGAGCTCTGGGGTGCCGGAAAGACATGGCCGCCCCCTTAACCCATTCTGACATGAGATCAGATTCACATGAGGTTTTCACTGGACACACACTGGTCTGATTAACCCATTCTGACCTGAGATCAGATTCTAGAAATGTCAGTCGCTCTTCGATTTTTCAAAAATAGCAGACCTACAAGCTCGTAGCGCGCCACTCGGTGGCGCGATATGAGCTTGTAGATCTGCTATTTTTCAATAGCTAAAGCATAACATGATGCCGACACCAAAATGGGTGCCCGGTCAGAATGGGTTAAAACTAAGAAAATCGCTGATTAAAAAAAATAGACAGATGTAGTCACTACGACCACAAATGTCCCAAGAAGCTAGCTAGCCTAGCCACCAAGTTTGCTGCACTCTGTGAGAACAGAGCAGCTGAATTCTTTGTTTTGATTAGGTGTGGAGTGGTGCTCGTTTGAATAGGGTTGCCACCTTTGAGATATTGAAATAAGAGACACTCTTTACGCCTGCCGCGGCCTTGCGGCGCAGGCGTGTGTGGCAAGGCCGGCAATAAGTTGAAGCAATACATTGAAGCAATACGTTGAAGCAATAAATTGAAGCAATACGTTGAAGCAATAAGTTGAAGTTTCCCTTCAACTTATTGTTTATGGTATGCTATCCACAACTTTTGAAGTAGAATTTTGTTTTCCAAATGAGCATAACAACATCAGCAGCCCATTATAAAATATATGCCAGCGACCCCCATAAGAGAAGATTTTTACACAGTGATTCTCAACCCATTTAATTTCAAGTACCAGTTTGACATGCATTAAGTATACGGACCCCCATTTAATGGCATTCTATCTCTGGGACCCCCAATTCATATTGTAAAATCAATGTTAATTTAACTCTGATGGTCCATTTGGTTCCATTTGTACACTCTCAGAGTTACAGACCCATAAGGGTCCATTTGGTTCCAAACTATAATTTAGCTGGGGACCCCCTGGAACTCCCTCAAGGACCCCTGGGGGTCCCCGGACCTCACTTTGGGAACCACTGGTTTAGGCTACTTTAGGTAGTGTGTGCCTCCCGCTAGAACAATTGTGCTGACTTTAATATTTCCTGTGTTTTGTTTTGTTCATTATTGTTAAATTCAGTGTTGACGTGTAGGGGCTATTTAGGAAAATAAGGAACAAACTGCGTTCCTTATTGGTTCAATAAGGGACGCATCATATAATTCTCAAATAAGGGACGATTCTGTATTTTAAGGGACGGGTGGCAACCCTACGTTTGAACCACGGCTAGAAGGCTGTTTCAATCAAATCAGATTGCTTCCTCGAATCGACCCGTTGTATAATGTACTGTATATATTATTTTTGCACAATGAATTTCACACTAACCGGAAGATCTGAAGCAGTCCTCTCCAGAAACCTCATGCTCTGGTTCAGTGTGCTCTGTAAGAGGACATCATGAACAAAAATAATGCAAATGAACATTACATTAGACCTGCTAGGGAAATTGATGGAAGGAAGCAGTACTTCTCACATTCTCTTAAAAGGATCCCTGGCTAATAAGACAAATATACCTTAAAACATTATACTCGCCCTACAACAAAAATACAATAATAAAAACACCTTAAATATTTTATTTCTTTCATAAACAAAGAATCTTTCACTCAATAGGAACCGCTCCCGTCGCAAGTTGATGTCATATGCCCATTATGGTCTAGTCCTATGGAATGAATGTGCTAATAAAAACAACTTTAATACTTCCTAAGGTTAATATGAGCATCAAAGCAATATTGTAAATGCTTTTTATTAGCATGTGCATTCCAGATATTCCATAGAGCTGGACTACGCATGGACATATGACATCATCAACTTGCGACAGGAGCAGTTCCTATTGAGTGAAAGATTCTTTATTTATGACAGAAATAAACCATTTTGTAATTTTAGTTATAGAGGGTATAATGTATAATGTTTTAAGGCATATTTGTCTCATTAGCCAGGGATCCTTTTAAAGTCAGCTTTCACTAAAGACATGTAGAGCAAAACCCGTTTCTGGTTGGTTCCAATAATGAGGGACTTCCCGTACACATGCTAATTGGTTTCATGCAAACACAAAATACAGCACAAGACTACATCGTACAGCACAACTGTCATATTGTACTGTATACCTGTACATAGTGTAGGTTTCATTATGCAACACACGGTGGAGGGATTACATAATGGAATGGAGGGGACACCGAACACAGTTTGACTCAGGATAGAGCTGCTTACCCTCGCTCTGACATATTTCTGGATGTCGGAATGCGGTTTTAGCAAATAACAGAAACAAACAAAGAAAACATCTGAGATGCAATGCAAATGTTGAAGTCCGTAACTACTTAAACCCTATATATGTGAGCTTAAATAACTTCAATTTCCTCCAAATGTTTGCCTATTTTCGCAAACAAGATAGTGGAAGTATTACAGACCCCTCGGAGATGTCGCTTTTCGGGGACAGACCCACGGAATGAGAAACCCATCTTAGAAGTTAAGTCAGACTTAAAGAAAAGCGGATTACTGATAGGTCCGGACACAAACAGTGGTGGAAAGTAACTAAGTACTTTTACTTAAGTACTGTACTGTACTGTACTTAAGTACAATTTTGAGGTATTTGTACTTTACTTGAGTTTTTCCAGTACTTTTACTTCTACTCACAGAAGTAAAACAGAGCCAAAATGTGTACTTTTACTCCTCTACAATTATTTGAAAACGTTTCTTTGGAGATTTTAATTTTGATTAGAAAACATACATTAACCACTTGGACCCTATACATTTCGGCCATTTGAAAATAGCAGATCTACAAGCTGTGAGCTTGTAGATCTGCTATTTTCAATAGATTCTGTACACATTCTGAACTTGTGAAATGGCACCTTTGTACTTTTACTCAAGTGCATCTTCAATTCCGTACTTTTACTTGTAACGAAGTTCTAAATTGCAGTATTGGTACTTTTACTTAAGTAAAAACAATTGAGTACTTTTTCCACCACCGGACACAAACATCTGCCCTTGTACGAGCTATTAGAAGATTGATTATTGATTACCATGGCCTTCTCCATCGGGAGGACCTGATGACTGTGGATCTGCCGCAAGCTGTTGGCATGGTCCTTCAGAGCGCTCTGCAAACTGCCCTTGGGCTGTCAATACAAAAACACACACACACACAGACACACATACACACACACACGCACAAACACAGTTCATGTAATTTTAACGTTTTATGACTGATCATAAACACAAGATCATTCAAGTAGACCACAACAAAGCAACAACAACATGCATTCCTTTCCCTTCTAACCACTAGCAAATCTGTCACTATTCTGCGATCCAACCAATAGCACCGCAATATACGTCATTTAGACTGAGAGACTAGAGAGCTGTGGTTCTAGAAACGTGGGGTGCAGTGCAGGGACCCTAACGAACTAGGAAACTAGATGAAAACTAAGCCACGATGACTAAAACTAAGACTAAATATACTGACAATTTCAACTAAAATGTTAGGAAGAGACTAGTGGACAAGAGATCCAGTATAAGTAATTTTACACTTGGTTGCATGCTGAAAATAGCCGATCTACAAGCTCACAACGTGTCGAGCTTGTAGATCGGCTAGTGTAAAAACAGCAAGTGTAAAAACAGTCATTACGACGGCATCAACTAAAACTAGACCTTAACACTAAAACATTCCAGGTGACTAAAATGTGTCTGAAACTAAATGAGAACTATTGAAGAGACTATGACTAAAACCAAAATCAAGATTTGCTGCCAAAAACAACACATGGATCCTTGATGGGGGTTCCAAATGCACCCTTTACTCTCAAAGTTATAGTGGGTCCCCTGGGGTCAAAGTTGTTGCCACTGCTATGCCACCAGAATGTGGAATGCCTTACCAACAGCTATAAAAAAGTGTGACACCTAAGCAGTCACACTTTTATATGAGTCCTTTATACTGATAGCTTTTGTTGTTCATTGTTGGTTTGTGAATGGTACGACATGTTCCATCTACGTCTAGTAGTCTACTATAGTTCACATTTACTCTGTCACCCATATTTGCAGGTCGTTCTGAACTCTAAACATTGTCTCACTATCTCGTTTAGATTGTTTTTTCACTGTTGCCCCAGAAAAGTTCCCAGTCTTTGAACACATGTTTTTGGCACATACATGTATCCAGTGTGGCAGCACATTTTGATTTTAGTTTTAGTCATAGTCTCTTCAATAGTTTTCATTTAGTTTCAGTCACATTTTAGTCACCTGGACTGTTTTAATGTTAGTCTAGTTTTAGTCGACTAAATATCATAAGATTTTAGTCAACTAAATCTACAGTTGATTTAGTCGACTAAATTGTATTTTATCGCAATGTAATGTATCGTAATGACTGTTTTTACACTTGCTGAAAATAGCTGCATCTAAGTGTAAAACGACTTATACTGTATCTCTTGTCCAGTGGTCCTTACTGTACTTTAAGTACATTTTGATGCCGATACCTTTGTACTCAAGTACATTTTCAATTCCGTACTTTTTACATCTTGACATTTTTAGATTGGAGAACTATACTGGACGAGAGGCCATGCGGGCCAGGGGCAGATGGACAGCAGATGGACGCCAGCAGGGCGTAGAGGTATAGGGGAGGATGAGGACGAGGAATGAAGAGTGGAGGACACACTTTGAACAGGGAGGGTTAATAGCCCTGACAGGACCCTCGCTCTGGACTCAAAACGACTTCAGGAAATGAACCAGTGCCGTGTTTGTTGCCCCCCCCACCCCCACCAGTGTCACCAGCCCTGAAGGCACGGAGCATTCAAACTGCTCCCAGAGATTAGGTCTGCTTTCCGGGCAGTATACAGCAGTACAGATCACGGAGGCACATCAAGGACCCCCACATTGACCCACGGGGTCAAATACATACTGTGGGAAACAACATCAATCTTCTCTTTTGGGTGTCCTCGCAACAAAATCTTTTCAGAACGGTTCATGCCAAAACACATGAATTTGGGGGTCCTTGACGTGCAAATGGTGGGCAACCACTAGGCTTACACCATCCATTACATGCACACCCCCAAGTTAGTGCAGAAAAGAGGTTTGTTTGGTAACAAGGTGGTCTCACCATGAGGTCTGTCTGAGCCTCTAGCTCATTGGCAAATGACAGCAGGTCCACCTCTGTGACTCCTTTGTTGACCTGGATAAACATTGGAAATAAAGCAGAAACAGGTCCATTTTAGTTTTAGTCCACACAGTGCAAAGAGAGAGCAGCACATTCACACACGTTCCAACATTTGACCCTACAGCAGTGTAGCTTTCGTCGACTAAAACTATGACGAAAAATGTTCGTCGACTACCTTTTTTCACTGACGAAAACTACATGAAACTAAATAAAAACGACAACTAAAACTATGACTACGTATACTGTCGATTTTGTCAACAAATAAAAACTAGATTAAAATGTTAGGAAGGGACTAGTGGACAAGAGATCCAGTATACCGTAAGTGAAAGACACAAGTCATTTTATACTTGTTTGCATGCTGAAAATAGCCGATCTACAAGCTCACAATGCGTCGCAGCGGGACGTGTTATTTTCAGCAAGTGTAAAATCAGTCATTACGACGGCATCACCTGTATCACCTGTAGATCACCTAAATCACCTGTAGATTTAATCTTATATGACCATGACTAAAACTAAAATAGAAATTTGCTGCCAAAAAACAACACTGCCCTGCAGTACCGTATGTGTCAAGGTGGCCACTTGAACTTTAGCAACAAACCATAGCAAAAATAGCAGATCTTGTGAATCGGCTACACTTTCGACAAAGATATAAAAAATAAAAAAAAACCCAAAACATTTTATTTAGTTTCATCCACCATACTCTCACCCTGAAGTGGGAATGAAAGGGTCAAGATTTCTGAAATTTTCTGACATTTTGTTCTATGAACAAAACTACCGTATACCAAACTATACATGTCCCTGTGTCATAGCACAGGGAGTGACAAGTCCCTCCCTGCCCAGTCTGGTCATACAGTATGCTCTCTTTGCTTTGGCAGAGATATACTTTTGGATATAATAATCACGTGTCAGCATTCGTGGACACATGGCAGTGTTGCTGCAGCATGATGCAAGCTGACGGGACGCAGAGCATGTCTAGTGTCTGCTGTGTGTCAGTGGAACTGACATAATGCAGTGATCAGTCACTGGAACTGACAGAATGCAGTGTTCAGTCACTGGCAGGCCTGCTAAAGAGCATGAATTTTAGTGACCTGTCCTGTACCACTAAATGGGCTGTAAGTTGGCACAAGTTGGTGTGTGTGTGTGTGTGTGTGTGTGTGTGTGTGTGTGGCAGTGTTCATTTTGACAGCAGATTTAGATTTATTTTAAGTGTACAGTAGTCATAATTTCTTTTCAATAAAACGTTTTAGTCATGTTCTATAGTCATCTCGAAATCAACACTGGTGCGTGTGTGTGTGTGTGTCACCTCCTCCAGGTAGTCTGCGTAGTTGATGTCGGACAGGCCGGCGTCAGAGAAGGCCAGGAGGTTCTGCCTGCCCTCTGCCTCCAGCAGCACGATTCCCCTCAGATCCACCCTGATCCCATCCAGCCGAGCCACCACATCCCTGGTGAACTGGACACATACCACAGACAATCAGTCATTACTTGATGATTAATTGCCATACTAATTAATTAATTCATTAATTGCAATTAACAATTGAACTGTGGGCCTTTTAGGCCTTGTAAACGATAGGTATAACGCGGTAGATATGACAATAACTTAAATACACAAAGAGGTTACTGACAATGACCGATACCAATAATTAAAATAAATATATATATTATGGCCAAAATACAACAGGTCCATATTGAATATTTTACACCTGAAATATGCGTAAGAAATAGTGGGAGTAAATAGTGTAAATCTACAAGCCCACAATGTGTTGCTTCTCTTCTGTGGCAGAAGAGCATAAAGCCAAAGAACACCTCGGTAGTCGTGTTGCACAGATCTACAACGCCACAGGTCGTTAGCCATTCTTCTTTTTGGCAACAAAACAAATAGAAACCTCGCCCCGTGCTTAACCATTTAGACCTGAGGACCATTATGCAAAAACGCCTGAATTGTAAATTGTTAAATTGTACGGCAAGTCACAGGCTGACCAATTTGACTGACTAAGCGATATGCAATTTCACCACACACACAAACAAAACATCAGTTTCCTTTCCCCACAATAGAAAAGTCAGCCCCCGAGTCAGGTTTTTGCCCGACACTATAAAGAGAAAAGAACAAAATGTTGGCATCAGTTGTTATTTACTTAGATGACAGTGTTGTATAACCCACGAGTCATGCACTGCAATTCTTTTTACAAGCCGCCAATTAAATATCTTCTACCACATGTACAAATCGTCTGAAACGTCCACTTTGCAGAAACCCTAGCAGCAAAGATGAAGCCAATGGCCTAAATGCAGCACAGCAGGGGTCCTCGACAGGGAGTCTGGGACCCCTAGGGGGTCCACAGAGTAACTACAGGGGGTGCACCACGAAAATAGACGTTCTACCTATAAGCTCGGCTATTTTCGGACAGTTGGTAAAAGGAGCAGATCCAAGTACAGAGCCAACGGTCAAGTTGACTAAATCTTGGGAGGGTTGAAAGGTTAACCGTCTGAAAATACACATCAAAGCACTGGGGGATGCACAGTTGTGAACACCGGCCCGCATAACTATAATACAATCTCCACCACACATTATGATAGTGGAAATGACGGGAGCCCACAGCAACTCTTGCACCCAGCGCTCCCTCGGGCAGTCATTTCGTCAGGGCATAGGGCTCACATTCTTCAAGTTGTAGGTTGTTCTGGCTTCGGAAAACAAAACTCCTCATATGTCATGTGTATAAACCGATGACAAATGACCAGTGTTGACGTAGCATCAGAAATGCCAGCCGTTAGCTATGACTCTGTATAACCAACCGAGACATTTTTTAGCAGACGGTACTATCGACTGGCGTCCTTTACAATAACAGAGGCTGGATAATATTTGCAAACTGGCAAAGACCGTTGCTAAACGTCTTTGGTGAACAGATTAGAGCTGGCTTTGAGTCAAGTAAACACTCTAATGAGAGTGTGAGATTAAGAGGTGAAGGTAATGCTATAAATGTTTGTTGTTTTTGGCACCAAGGAGCTGTTAATTCATCACCAGAGACAAAATGGAGAATGTTGTCTGACTCACAGATGGTGCCTGTTGATTATAATACTTGTCTATACTTTCACCCTGCTGTCCATTTCATTGAAGGTGTACACATATTAACCCATTTAAAAAAAGTCTTCTAAATCCTTAAAAGTTTTCAGAAATGTTTCTGTCAGTGGTGCTCATCCTTTTTCATGTCAAGGACCCCCAGAATTATATGTAATTGGCCGCGGACCCCGATCTGAAAATATGTTGTTCCAGGGACCTCCCAGAAGCAAAGATTTCAGTTAAAAACGTTCACTGAAAGAATATATATTCAAAGATTTGTGCCACATTTTCACGATTTTTCAAAAGAAAATCTATTGCAAAATAGCAGATCTACAAGCTTGTAGATCTGCTATTTTCCAATAGATTTTTAAAAGACGTTTAAAAGAATGGTTAAAACACCAAAAGGGGTTCCCGGTTAAATATTTTAATCAATTCAATCAGGCTGGCAAAAGAAGAGAAGCAAACAGCGCCACAGTGCATGGGAGCAAGTGCTAGTCACTGCTCAGAACTATGCACCGTGGGGGTCACGGTGGCACAGTCGGTAGTGCTGTCGCCTCACAGCTAGAAGGTCCCGGGTTCGATTCCTGCTGGGGACGCTGTGGGCGCTGAGGGCGTGTTCTCTCCCCCGCGCCATCAGTGCCCATACCTGAGGCGGGGTTGGCGAAAGGGCCTTTCTGTGTGGAGTTTGCATGTTCTCCCCGTGTCCCCCTATAGGGTAGGTAGTAGGTACCCTCACAAAAACATGTAGTAATCCTGGTCTCTAAACTGCCTCCCCCTGGCCAGCCTGATGGAGGGGAAAGGAACTGGTCGGTAAATAACGCTACGTACGGCCGGGGAAACTCTCCCAGGTGAAAAGAAGCAGCTTGGACTCCTCATGCATAGAAGGGAGCTGCCCCCCCAGGTTGGCAGAAGAAGTGTAGCGCCCAGGATTACATTAGATAATTGACACTGGGTGAAAAAATGGGTTACAAAATTGTGGGATAAAATATATAAATATAATAAAGAAAAACTACGCACTGTGTGTGTGTGTGTTTCACTGACCAGTGTAGCATTGAGGAAGGAGGAGATATTGAAGATCTTGTCCAGTCGCATAGCTGAGTAGATACCTTTGTTCTCCTTGCAGTCACTGAGAATGGCACGTGCACACACACACACACACACACACACACACACACACACACACACACACACACACACACACACACACACACATAAATGATAACAGAGAGAAAGCATTGGTAGTTTCCATATCTGCCGTTGTATTGTAGTCAAATATCTGCTGCCACCCAGTGGACACACAGAATACACTACAGGCATAATTATGATCAAACCATTCTGTCATAAAAGAGCAGAATACACTAGTATGATGAACTTTGACCCCAGGTTATAATAACTCATTACTGAATAACTGAATCCGAATAACTGGTGCGGTAATCATACAAGCAGTATTAATTCCATTGTTAATTAAACATCACACATCCAAACTTTAGTGCTGGTGTCACGCATAAATGCACATCTGGGCCTCCTATGCACAGTGGTATAAATGTTAGCGTTCCTCTGTAAGTGATGACAGAAGCACAGTGCAGAAGCACAGTGGTATAAATGTTAGCGTTCCTCTGTAAGTGATGACAGAAGCAGACTCATTATTTCTCGTAGATGAAATGAAAGATGCTCGGTCACTGTAAGCAGCCTATTAATCCAATTCCTAAAGATGAATATATTTGACATAGGGAATATTAATTAAGTAGTCCCTATATGTCACTGTATTACGACTGGAGCTAGTCTCATCTAAATGTGTATTAAACCCATTCTGGGCGGGAACCCCTTTTGGTGTTTTAAGCATTATGTTATGCTTTAGCTGTTGAAAAATAGCAGATCTACAAGCTATGAGCTTGTAGGTCTGCTATTTTTGAAAAATCGTGAAAATGTGGCGCAAATCTTTGAATATATATTCTTTCAGAGCGTACGTTTTTAACTAAAATCTTTGCTTTTGGAGGGGTCCCTGGAACTACATATTTTCAGATGGGGGTCGGCAGCCAAATACATACAATTCTAGGGGTCCTTGACATGAAATAGTTTGAGAACCACTGACATAAAAACATAGGGGTTTTCAGAAAACTGTCAGGATTTAGAAGACATTTAGAATCGTCCTCAGGTCTAAATGGGTTAATTTATTTGGACAAATACAAGCGCCTTCTCTCTGTATGTGTAAAGTATTGGATAATGATATGTCCATACACAGTACAGTGTGTTTGTTAACCCATTTAGAACTGGTACCTAATACGTTGTTGTTATACGTTTTCATTGTTGTTGCTGTTATTGGACAGAAACCTCACATCTCCAATTCTCCATCATTATTCTAACTTTTTGTGTTTTTTCGAAAATGCGCTCGGAACGCGGTGTGAGCTTGTAGACCTGCTACGTTTGATGATTTTGTGTGACGCTGTAGTAGCTTTTTTATCCCATTTAGACCTGAGGACGATTCTACAGATGTCTTCTAAATCCTGACAGTTTTCTGAAAAACCCATGTGTCTATGTCAGTGGTGCTCAAATTGTCATGTCAAGGACCCCCCAAGATTATATGTAATTGGCTGCCGACCCCCATCTGAAAATATGTAGTTTGCTATATTATATAGCAAACATAATTCTTCACACACACATAAATGATAACAGAAAGAAAGCATTGGTAGTTTCCATATCTGCCGTTGTATTGTAGTCAAATATCTGCTGCCACTCAGTGGACACACAGAATACACTACAGGCATAATTATGATCAAACCATTCTGTCATAAAAGAGCAGAATACACTAGTATGATGAACTTTGACCCCAGGTTATAATAACTCATTACTGAATAACTGAATACGAATAACTGGTGCGGTAATCATACAAGCAGTATCGAGAAGAATCAACTTCCATTGTTAATTAAACATCACACATCCAAACTTTAGTGCTGGTGTCACGCATAAATGAACATCTGGGCCTTCCGAAAACTTGAGTTGCTACAGTATATTACATACAGTACATGGATATATTTGGACGATAGCTAGCACAATTCTGTTTGAGTGTATTATTGGATATCAGCTCCAGTGCTACAGTATTATGTTCAGGTAAATGGGACACTGAATCTGACCTGTACAGACTCTCTAGTGTCAGCTCCAGATCAGAGTCGTTGTACATGTATCCAGGGACAAAGTTCCTCCACCCAGGTTGCACCATATATGGAGTGTCCACCACCTGGGAGGAGGAGAGAAACAGAAAGAAGATGTCAGGTGGCTTACCTGACCTTTATCAAAAAGGTTCCATTAACAACAGATCATCATCACCCTTGCTGAATAGAGCAGCACTAGTTAGGTTGTATTTAGCAGACGCTCTTAACCCAAATTAAAAAAAAAAATCTTCTAAATCATGACAGTTTTCTGAAATACCTACTGTATGTTTCTATATCAGTGGTGCTCAATATGTCATGTCAAGGACCCCAACATTTTTCTGTATTTGCCCCCCCCCCCCCCCCCCCCCCCCCGAAGCAAAGATTTGAGTTAAAAGCTTTTGAAAGATTTGTGCCGCATATTCACTTGCCGCATTTGAAAAAAATAGCAGACCTACAAGCTCGTAGCGCGGCACTCGATGCCGTGCTACGAGCTTGTAGATCTGCTATTTTTCAATAGCTAAAGTGTAACATAATGCTTAAAACACCAAAAGGGGTTCCCTCCCAGAATCCAGAGCGACTTGCACGTAAGCAAGGACAACACAAGGCAATACACCAAATGCATAGAAGTACAGTAGTAATCTATATCATATAGGTAAACCAAGAACCCATCATCAGTCTAGAAACAGTATACTATCGAAAAATCTATAATCTGTTCATTGAAACTATACACAGTGACTATAGGATGCCAGGTCTACAGATGACCTGGCATCTGTCTAAAAAACATGCTATCTAAGTTACATTTTAGCCCTTTGTATAAGCCTGCAACACACACGTTGACTGACATGACTTATACTGGACTCTTGTCCACTAGTCCCTTCCTAACATTTTAGTCTAGTTTTATTTGTTGACTAAATTGTCGGTATATTTAGTCATAGTTTTAGCCATCATGGCTTAGTTTTAATTTCGTTTTTATGTCGTTCTTGTCAAGTGAAAAAAGGTAGTCGACGAACATTTTTCGTCTTAGTCGACGAAAACAACACTGCTTTGAAGCTCTGGTAACCTGCCTGGAAGAGCTGCTTTGTGTGGAACGATTCACACACCAACTTCTCCATGTTGCCACCGACCAGGAAGATGGCCGTCACCACTCCCATCAGCACCCAGGAAAATATGAAGCTGAACCCCACACCGCTGCGGGGATACAAATGCACAGATATGGACCCTAATTAATACATTAAAATGTGCTATATTTTAAATACGTTTGACATGACTTGACCATTATGCATGCGACAAACCTCATGGATCAAAGGATAGCTGAGATCTAGTTACTGTAAGATGTCTCCCAAAATACATGCTTAACCTTTTATCTTTTTAATCTAGCACTTATCTTTTATTGATATTGATTCTTTTTTCTTACTTGATAAAGTTGGCTCCATCCTTTTCTATACGTGAAGCGACTTTGGGAAAAGCGCAATATAAATCTGAGCAATTACTATTATGCTCTTTAGTTTAATTAAACACCGGATTTCCCATGTGTAGTGATACTTTCAACGGATTTATGAACTGTACTGTAGCCTGTTTGCAGAAGTCTGTTGAATGTGTCTACTGAGTTATGTAAAATCTTATCATAATAAAAAAACAGAAATCCCTCTTGTAACTTCTAGTACAACCACTAGTCAACCTTGTTGGTACTAGTTGATAAAAAATAAATAGAATAAAAATCTCGATTTTGTAGGACTCAAGATCAGGTAGATTAATGTACACACACTACATAATAGGTAGTTCGACTAGTCAACTAGTCAAAATGACTAGAAGTGAATGCCCTATAACTCACGCCATGATCAGTGTTCCCCCCGTGTTGGAGATGCAGCCTCTGGTCGTGGGCGAGGCGTGCTTGTCGTATCCCAGGGTGCCGCAGAGGAGGCCCAGGTAGTTGAAGGCCAGGACCAGCACCACCATGCAGCAGAGAGCGATGCACCCGATCCACCTGTGGTAGCACAGTAGCGCACAGTGTTTTATCTTTTGCCAGAAATGTTAAAAAACGGTACTTGAAGAAGATCCACATATTTACCTGTAGAAGTCTATCTGGTCGATTTCCGGATAGTAGTCTTCGATGGTGGAGTGAGTGTGGCTGATGAAGACTGTGAAGTTCCCCAGGCAGCGCTGCAAGGGGAAGACCCTGGTGACGTTGCCGACGTTACCGCCAATGTCCTCGACCAGTTCCCGCACACCTGGGAAGACATGGAGGAGACGGGGGACAGACAGACGTCCATGGGCGGGGGGGACGGGGGAGAGGAGGAGAGGGACGGAGACAGAGAAACAGATGGAGAGAAAGAAAGAACGAAACAGATGGGGGTTGGGGATAGAAAAATAAGGGGGGAAAAAAAGAGGAGAGTTAGTACGAGAAACAGACAAGATTGTGCTCCGAAGGTTTATCTCCGCTTAATTTCAGACTGGAAGGCTTTCTTACCTTTATTTGTAGTTGTTACGTCCCCACCAAAGAGGTCCAGGTGTTATTTTGTGCAAAAGCGCATTATTGGCTGTTTCCCTGAATGAATTGAATTGCATTGAATTGAATGGGGCATTGGGGTGTTGTGCTAATTCGCGTATTTCCATCGCTCAAAAATCTATTTACACTTTACTACTTATTTAGATGGAAATAAGCAAATTAGCAAAAAAAACAACCCCCATCAAGGGCTTATATTAGAGGAAATAGCCAATAATGCACTTTTGCACAAAATAACAACTGGACCTCTTTGGTGGGGACATAACTACAAATAAAGGTAAGAAAGCCTTCTAGCATGGAATTCTCACAAGTTGTTAGATTAAGTGTCAAATTTCCCTAAACACATTCCCTCCCGTTAATATCGTGAGGCCAGCGCCAGTGTAATGCAGGAAATACGCAGAAGAAGAGACCACTTCCGCCCGACCAAGGTTTATAAAATCAGGTTAGGAAGCGAAGACCGTATGGTGGACTCCAAGGAAAGAAACATGAGCAATTGAGACCAGGAAATAGATATGGCACAAATGGCCCAGCAGATGGCGTGATGCCACTGAAAGGAGGGATGCTTGTACATATGTCACGTCATTAACCTAATCAATCATTGCATTTTACCTTTTATATTAAAGTTTTAACAGCAAGTGGGTAAGTAAGGCACAGCATGGATCATCACACAGACAGTAATGTTGGTCGGTACATGACGGGACATATGTACGCCATCTGCTGGGCCATTTGTGCCATATCTATGATTTGTGCATGTACAACTTCCTGGTCTCAATTGCGCATGTTTCTTTGCTTCCAGGGAGCAACATGGAGTCCACCGTACAGTCTTCACTTCCTAACCTGACAGTACAGTACAGCACCACTCACTTCAGACTGGTCTGATTTTATTTTTTGAAGCACATTGAGTCTGAGCTTGTCTTGTGAAATGTGCTGCTATATATAAATAAATGTGACGTGACTTACCTCCCGCAATACTTCTGGTCTGGTCAGCCACCATGGTCGGGGTGTCGTTTAGAGAGGAGTAGCCCTGTGGTGTGTACAGAAGGATATCCACATTAATGTGCTGCCAGGACGGCTAATTTAATGCAGAGATTAAGGATTAATAATTATTTAATGTTGCATAATGTCTTTGAGCTAGACTACACACTATTTGTGGGACTTAAAAAAAATAAGTTAACCAGTATTATCTGTTCTGTCCTATGTGTTTTTGTTCTTTAAGTATAGGGAGACCAATTCTGTTATTCCCCCATAGTTAACATAATGTAATATTTCCCCCCATCATCATGCATGTTTTTGTTTTTTTTATGATCAAGGACTCAGTCATTTCAGGTTTTTCTTGCAGTGTGTGCAACGCCTCACCTTCTGGATGATACTGGACAGGTCAGTCCTCAGGAGGTCAGTAACTCTTCCCAGCTGAGTGTTCAGGTTGTCTAACTGAAACGCAAAACACACTGGTCAGTAGGGATGGAGCTCCATAACTGATAAAAACCCAATAACAAGCGTATTGAGGACCCGGTATCAATAAGCTTTGGGCTCATCAAGCCTGTTATCGAGCATAATGGCCCATGACGTCATGCTTAAACAATCAAGACAAGTCTGAAGAGGCGATCAACAAATAAATGTAATCATCCATGCTGGCACAACCATGTCGGTCTTAACCCATTCTGACCTGAGATCAGATTCTAGAAATGTCTATTACATCCTGACAGTTTCATTATGAATCCATTCTGACCTGAGATCAGATTCTAAAAGTGTCTTCGATTTTTCAAAAAAAGCAGACCTACAAGCTCGTAGCGCGCCACTCGGTGGCGCGCTATGAGCTTGTAGATCTGCTATTTTTCAATAGCTAAAGCATAACATGATGCTGACACCAAAATGGGTCCCCGTTCAGAATGGGTTAAAGTGTATTGATACCTGCCAACCAGCGCTGTCCGGGTAAACACAATTACGCTTTTAAAGTGACATATTAACCAGTTAACAGTTTCTTTAATAGTATTTTATTGGTAAAAAGGTCAAACAAAACCATGGCAAGACATTTTCAGGGACATTCATTATGTTTGTTAGACATCAGTCATTGTAGCATTGATTGTACCATCTGTTGTATATGTCATTGTTAACATTGATTTGATTGTAATTTGTTTGTTGCACAGTGAGGTAATAGTGGTCATTTTCAGAATATTTTGATGGTCAATCAATCGATTGTGTGTTCCGGCTTGGATCAATGGAACTAACGTGGCATACTTTAACCCATTAAAACTGACATTTTAAGATTTTAGCTTTTAAAAAAGTTTGCAAATCTTTGAATATATATATATTAAGTGAACAACATTTCAAGTCTGGGGGTTCCTGGAATGAGATCTTTTTAGATGGGGGTCCGCGGCCAAATATATAATACCACTGATAAATCAACAAAAAATCTCTCATTTTACATTATCATTATTATTATTGTTATATTATCCATAAAATCTTTGTTTATTGCCAAATATTTGTGGGCCCACTTGCAATACCCTCACAGCCCCAGTGTTGTTTCTGGCAGCAAGTTTTGATTTTAGTTTTAGTCATAGTCTCTTGAATAGCTTCCATGTTGTTTTAGTCACATTTTTAGTCACCTGGAAGGAATGTCTTAGTGTTAGTCTAGTTTTAGTCAACTAAATATCATTAGATTTTAGTTGACTAAATCTACAGTTGATCAACCTGCAGTTGATCTTTCAATCTTTCAGCATGCAACCAAGTGTAAAATGACTTATACTGGATCTCTTGTCCACTAGTCCCTTCCTAACACTTTAGTCTAGTTTTCTTTTCTCGACGAAATTGTCAGTATATTTAGTATTAGTTTCAGTCGTCATAGCTTGTTTTTTATTTAGTTTCCATGTAGTTTTTGTCAGTGGAAATTGGAAAAAGGTAGTCGACGAACATTATTCGTCTTAGTTTTAGTCGACAAAATCAACACTGCACAGCACTTTTCCATCGATCCTGTGGAGAGTGCATTGACATTTTGTTTTGTTTTCTGTTATGGCTCATTATCATTGGTCAATAAGAACAAACTCCATAAAACCATCAACGTGTCCAGCAAAATAGCTGGGGTACGATTTGATGAGACCAATGTATGAGACCCGGGTACTCAGGAAGGGGAAAGCTATTACTAGGGACAATACACACCCATTACACAGCCAATACCATCTTTTACCATCAGGGCGACGGTACATGGTACCTTCTCTGCAGGCTAGAGCCTCAAGATCGTTTGTTCCCATAAGTATAAGACTTATGAACAAGCAGGCCCCATCTTAGTTCTGTGCATAAAGTGTGATGTGATGCCTCTTGGAACTATGACTGGTGGCCTTCTGTTGGCATTGTTTCTTTATTGTCAATGTACTGTGTGATCTGTTTGTTTGTATATGTTTTCTGTATCCTGATGACTGCTGTGCACAAGACACATTTCCGAAAGGACAAATAAAGTATCTGCACAGCCCACAGGTTGTGTGAATGACTGCTATAACAGCTTGCTACGTGAACTGTACCACTAGCAACCCTGCAGTGCCGTTACCCGGGAGAAGTTGGCACCGATGTGGAGCTCCTCCAGCGAGCGGCGGATGCCGTTGCAGAGCTGGGCGGTCGTGGTGTCCGACTCCTCGTCGCGGCAGCCCGAGTCGTTGAGGGTGCGGCTCAGGCTGGAGCGCAGTACACTCAGGTTGAAGTTCAGCTTCCCCGTCACTTCCTGGAGAAGCTCCAGGGACACGCTGGCGTTCTCCAGCGCCTCGTTGCTCTCTCGGATGGCTGCACGGCACGGGAAAGTGTTACTTTATAATGAATGATGATCACATTATACATGTTTCCTTTGTGGCTTCAAGACTTTTCTTTGCAACTGCATTCGGACGGAAAATTATAATTATTATCTCACAACACATCATTATTATTATTATTATGTTTTTTTATTATTATATTTTTTCTGGGCAGGGGGGCAATTTCTTGAAGAAACATTACTTTCGATGGGACCTGAATGCAGTGAGCTGCCACAAAGCAATGCATAGTGAGCAAAGACAAGAGAAAGAGGGAAGGAAAGGGAAGGAGGGTAAAAGACAGACTCAGTAGATTATCCCCCCCCCCCCCCACACACACACACACACACACACACGTACGTCACGCACGCAGGTACACACACCCTCTAACAAACACACAATAAACAACCCGCAAACACACACAGATGCACATAAACCTTAATTAATGCGTTATTTACACTTAGTGGTACGACGCGGTCGCAATGTCATTTTGTCGACTAAAACTAAAACTATGGCGAAAAATGTCCGTTGACTACCTTTTTTCACTGACAAACTACAGAAAGATCTAAGCTATGACTAAAACTAAATATATTGACAATTTCGTCAACAAATAAAAACTAGCGCTGCAACAGCAACGTGCCGTGAGCTAGTAGATCTGCCATTTTCAGCATGCAACCTAGTGTAAACTCATCAGTCATTATGACACCATTAAGGCCAAAATACTTTTTTGTCCTCAAAATCAACTGTACATTTACGGTAGTCGATTATTACAGATGACTAAAATGTGACTGAAACTAAATGACCTTTTTATTCAAAAGACTATGACTATAACTAATTAAAAATGAACAGCGTCGTACAACAAAGTTGAAATCCGGCATTAAAACACCACAGAAGGGTAGTACAACTGGGGGCTGGTAGAGAGGGTCTGGCGTGTCGAGGTCATTGTGTGGTGCTATATTTATAGTTCATTGTTGTGTGGTGCTATATTTATAGTTCATTGCTTTGTGTTGCTATATTTATAGTTCATTGTTGTGTGGTGCTATATTTATAGTTCATTGTTGTGTGGTGCTATATTTATAGTTCATTGTTGTGTGGTGCTATATTTATAGTTCATTGCTTTGTGTTGCTATATTTATAGTTCATTGTTGTGTGGTGCTATATTTATAGTTCATTGTTGTGTGGTGCTATATTTATAGTTCATTGTTGTGTGGTGCTATATTTATAGTTCATTGTTGTGTGGTGCTATATTTATAGTTCATTGTTGTGTGGTGCTATATTTATAGTTCATTGTTGTGTGGTGCTATATTTATAGTTCATTGTTGTGTGGTGCTATATTTATAGTTCATTGTTGTGTGGTGCTATATTTATAGTTCATTGTTGTGTGGTGCTATATTTATAGTTCATTGCTTTGTGTTGCTATATTTATAGTTCATTGTTGTGTGGTGCTATATTTATAGTTCATTGTTGTGTGGTGCTATATTTATAGTTCATTGTTGTGTGGTGCTATATTTATAGTTCATTGTTGTGTGGTGCTATATTTATAGTTCATTGTTGTGTGGTGCTATATTTCGGCTAGATCTGGTGATGCCATGAACTTAATGTGGAAAGAAATGCCTGGCGTGCATTAAGATGGCACAATGGGCTCTGATAGGCCCCGTCAGCCTTAGGGGAAAAACCACACGGGAAACCAATCACAGCGATAGCACTAGGTGTCAAAGGTCACAAGGTGCAGAGGGGATGACAGGTCACTGTTCCGTGACTGTTATCGTGTCGTTACCTTTCAAGGCACTCTGCAGTTTTCCTTTTTTGTTTGTATTTTTTAAAACCACAAAAAAATTATTAGGAAAAAGAATGAAAAAAAGAAACGTGGACATTTCTGCATTCCGTAACTCAAATAAAACAGTGGTTCTGAACCTTTTCAGACCCCCCCCATTTTTTTAAATAATAATCATACTTGAACTGGGTACCCCCCAACCTGACAAGGGTTTGACTCGGTTCCACAGATAGATATTTTGAAAATAGCTGATCTATACAGATCGGCAAATTTTCACAAAATTGGCCTCTTTCTTATATTAATTGACAATTTGGACATGTCTTTGGACAAAGTTTTTATAGTATACCCCTCCTCCCCCAATCAAATCAACCCACAGGCTGAGAACCACTGAAATAAAGAATAAGCATAATATGAATAAGTATGGAAATGTAGAGACTTCGTTAACTGTGGCGGTACAGTACCTCCAGCTATACTGAGTGCTCCTTCCAGGGCGGGCAGCACTTCCTTATCCAACTGGTCCTGTATCCTTCCGCCCAGTACTGGACCTATATCTGTAGAATGGGAAAAATCTCGTCTTTAGCAAGGACGTAACATAACGGCAAAAACACACATGCATGCCTAATTATTTTGGGGGGTAATACCCCCCACAGAGGCTGAAATTCACACAAATAAAAAATCTTGTGATCATTAGATGTAATTTTTAATTTATTGTTATTTTAATAATTATAAATGTGCATACAATTTGAAAAAAATAATAATATATTTTTGACATAATTTCCTCTGATAAGTCCTAGTAGTAAAACGTAGTAGTAAGGTTGAAATCTCTTTTTTGCAATTAGAAATTAATCCGGGTTTTACAGGGTTAATGATTATATCTGCTTTGAGTATTCATTTATGATTTATTGTCTCTAATATTAAGGTTATTTCTGTAGTCAGTTTGTATTGGGGCGGGGCGTTTCCGGAGGTCCCCAGCCAAAAACGTTGAGAACCTCTGGGCTAAGGCACCCTGGGCAAGACCTACACTGTAGAGGCTATAATTTCTTTGGGGTGGAAGTTGCGGGATTTTAGCGGAAGTATCGCCCAAGGAAATGACGTTGATGCTTTACAAATCAGTTTTTCTCCACGAAAGTGCTGTGATTGGTCGGAAAAGAATATCGTATCCGAAGGGAAATACAGCTGACGGATGTTCCGGATGATACATCCGCCCATAACTTCTCTGCCTTACGTCGTGACCAGGTTTTTCTTTTCGCAGATAAGTAAGCCTGGGCGGCGGCGGCGGTTCAGGGGTAGAGTGGCTGGATGGTATCCGGATGGTAACCGTTAAGGTTGCCAGTTCGAACCCAGGCTCCCCCAGAGTTAGTGTGGAAGTGCACTTGAGCAAGACACCGAACCCTTAATTGTCTCCACCAGGCCGAAGGCATGGGGGTAGAGTATGTTTTGCACTCCGTCCGTCCGTCCGTCCGTCCGTCCGTCCGTCCGTGTGTGTGTGTGTGTGTGTGTGTGTGTCCGTGAGCAGCTAATCTCGGCCACCGTTAACCCGGTCGATGCCAAATTTTGCACACACACTCCCTGGATGCCAACGATGAACCTCTGCCCCAAACTTTCCAGAACGGCCTGTTATAGTGCCACCAGGAGGCCGCTTTGTGCAAAACAAGTTTTTGCACAGTACACCTACAGATTTTGTCCAAACATCACGCAAATTGGTACACAGTCTCTCTAGAGCCATTCAACGAAACCGGTCTTTCAGATTTCTCACACTCCATCCTGATTGGTTAAGATTGGCTTCCAAAGTTCACAGGAGTGCTCAGTTTCAAACAAAATGCTGCAAATCATGAACACATCGCGTGATTTCCGTGAAATTGTGCACCCACATTCCCACTAGGCCGAGGACGAAATGCCACATGAACAATTTCAACACAGCCTCAAGGTGGCGCTATAACTGGCCGAAAAGTGTTTTTACCTCTAACTGCACGGATCTGTGGATAACTTTGTATGCCAACTCCCTAGAGGCCAAGGAAAAACCTTTGTCTGGAATTTTTCACATCTGCTCTTTATAGCGCCACCAGGAGGCCGACATATGTAAAACACATTTTCTATTATTACTCCTTCAGATTGTATCCAAATTTCACGCAAATCGGTACACATGATCTCCATAGTCATGTGATCAAGACAGGTTTGTTTGATTTATCATATTCCATCCTGATTGGCCACGATTGGCTCCTACAGTTTTCAGGAGTAGCCCGCTTTGTACAAATCGCCACAACTCCTCAACGCAGCGTCCGATTGCGATGAAACTGTGCACGCATATTCCCACTAGGCTGAGGAAGAATCCTGGTGGAGACCTGTGCCCAGAAGGGCACTTTTTCTAGTTGCTCCTGATGTGCTGGTTGGTGCCTTGCATGGTTTCCGCTGCCTAGGTGTATGGATGGGTGTGTGAACGGGTGAATGTAATGCACAATCTATACAAAGCGCCTTGGATAAAGGCGCTATATAAATGCACCATTAACCATTTACATGATTCAAAAAACAGTGGCAGTGCCCCGTCAGTACTTACTATCAAGGTCATATATGACTTGGTCCCGCGCAGTGGCATATTGGGATATTAGGTAATCGATTTGCTGTAAATCAACACAAGAAAAACAGAGCAAAACAGGGTTTAATGATCGACAACGTTGAATAGTTCTGTTGTTAAGAGGCATCTGATTTGCATCCTCTAGTCTACAGTATTAACATGTATACACACACTTCAAACATGTCGACGCAATACAGGCTGAGCCTGCTTTTCACTCTCCCATGTGCCATTCAGACAAACAGGCGGACAGAAAAACATGACGCACAATACTAAAACAAAATGCAGGGGTCTTCAACAGGGGGTCCGGGACCCCTAGGGGGTCTGCCAAATATGTGAGATTTTGTCTCTTTTACTTTTACACTAACCATGCACTTGAACACCAGCATCCCTATTCTGGGGGGAACATTCACAGGAATAAGCAGCTCTACAAGCTGACAGCATGTCACATGCGTGATCTACATTGTAGATCGGCTTTTTTTAGGGAAGAAATTTGATGTAGAAAATAAATAAATAAAATACAAACACCAAGTACAGAGCCAATGTCATGTTTACAAAGTATTGAGGTTTTATAGGTGGTTAAATATAAATACACATTAACATGAATCTAAAATATATATAAACACATAGATTTACACAACACTGATGATAGTGCTGTCAAACAGGTCTATGAAGCCATCTAAAAAGTTTAATCTGCAACACAATTTTATACAATATGCAGTGGGGGTTCCTGGTTCATCGCTCTCTCAGCTAAGGGGTCGTTAGTCTGGCTGAAAAGACATTGAAGACACCTGGTCTAAAGGATTCATCACATTTTAGTGTACTTGAGTGAACTTGTTGCACTTTTTATTTTGTCTTTTTGAGTGGTGCAACCACTCCTATAGACAGTGTGGCTGGCTGTGTCCGAGCATGAAAATAGTGTTCTAGCGTTTGTTCACCAACAAGTGTCACTGTTGCACAGCCTACCAGACAGACAGACAGACAGACAGACAGACAGTACAACAAGTGAGTACAACTCACTTCAGACGGGTCTGATTTTTTACAACCAAATTGGATTACTGAAAAACTATGGAGCCCCTCCTTGCATGTACGTATAAATGATAATGAACCTTTGGATTTATGATCGATTATTCTGGTATGGGTCCCCTGCTGTCATCATTAGCACCATATGGCCTGGAAGGAAAGCATTACTGTGCAGGGAACATTCATACCATCTGAAAATATATTTAAAAAAAAAAGGCAATACTGAAAATAGGGAAGCCCGGGCCAGGCCGTACCATTGGTGTGTCGTTGGCGAACGTATGCAAATCTCTCATGTTGGTGTTGACCAGTCTTCTTATGTTTCTCATCTGAGAACTCAGGTTCTGGTTGGCAGAATACGCAATTAGCACTCCGATCCTGCACACACACACACACACACACACACACACACACACACACACACACACACACACACACACACACACACACACACACACACACACACACACACACACACACACACACACACACACACACACACACACACAGAAAAAAGAGATCAAAAACAGGTTACATTTACCTCAATTCCTCTTCACAATAATCTCAATCATAAATCCTCCAAAACTACTAGGACTATCTGGAGCTGATCCATTTGTCTGAGGTTTAAGAGAGTTAACAGTTGAATTCAAACCTCAAAGCAGCAGCGAGGAGGCCGGCCTCCTATTCCATGTGGTGTTAAATACAGTTCAGTGAAATCATGATGCAAACCAACAGCATGTGGTCCTAAAGCCTCTAGCAGGAAACACTGCTGGTGAATAAATGGAAAGGTTTCCAGGTCACAGAGTTGTACTTATTATGACACACAAACAATGGTGCAGTGCAGTCCATTCACCAGCAGAGATCAGCATGCACCATCACACTAAAACTCCCCAAAACCACCTGTTCGTCCTGCCTAGAGAAGGATGAATCACACACACACACACACACACACACACACACACACACACACACACACACACACACACACACACACACACACACACACACACACACACACACACACACACACACACACACACACACACACACACACACACAACAGCAACATTCATTACCACCTATATCCACTTCTCAGAGGAGAATCCTATCTCACATGCACTACAATAACAGGCCCTTGAGCTGTTACTGCTGGGCGGCTGGATGAAGGATATGCGCCGCTTCATCTGGACCAAAGGGAACCTGCGCTCCCGAATCATTCACAGTGAACACACATTGATATATGTGACTCTTTTTGATACAGAGAGTCACGGCGGCAAGAGAGGAGAGGAGAGGAGAAAAACTTTTTTTTTTTTGTTTCTTTTATTCCCTGCTTTCATATGACATGAAAAAAACAAAATAGAATAATAATCCAATGACTGCATGTCTCCCATTCATGGTGGGTCACATATTTGATTTATTTTCAATAAGTCGTGTTGACATAACACTAACATTATCCCAGACTGTCGGCAAGTAATCATAGATTTTTTTGTTTCGATATACAGCAGAAAAGGTAGTCAGGGAAAAAAAAAAAATAGTTTAGTTATTGCTGCTATCTGTAGAATCCAAAGCCCCTGAGAGAGTGAACACATTCAAATGAAATGCAGACACAAATGATTGCATAATGCACGCCATTAAAAAAGGGCTACACTTCAAACGGACCTGGGAAGCTCGATCGCTGCATTGGCTTAATTAGCTTCAACAACATCAAGGGAGAGAAGACAGCCCATACTGGTAAGCAGTTTCTATGACTCACACTCTCCCCCATCCCTGATCCCAGCCCAGCACCACCTCCCAGCCAGTGCTTGCTTGCGTGGTGCGCGTTTGTGAGTGGGTCCGTCCGTAGGCACTAGGCAGGCACATACCGCATACTTTAAACTAAGCATTTAAAGTATGAGGTATAAAGTACAGCAGCCTTGCGTTCATAAAACAGAAAGATTGGGTATTAGGTAAGACTGACGTTATGTATCTTTCAGGACCTTTCACTGCTTCGTCTCAACCATTACTCAATGGCTCTGGTCTCAGCCACCGCGGTGGATATTTTGACATTCAGTTTTTTTCCGTTAGTAAAAAGCAGGTACAGTAAAAGAGTAACGTTTGAGGCAGACAAACATCAGTCACTCTGCCGTTCACTATAGTAGAAGAGGTGCGCCTGGTGAGGGTTTAAACCAAGGGGCCAGTGAGGCTTTCCAACGTTGAAGCACGGGGCCCTAGTGGTAAGAGGAAGGACTGCAGGCGGACCCGTGGATTCATGACGAGGAAACCCCGTGCAGCTGGGCTTTAACATTGAGTGCTCGGTTGCACTTCCGCATTTGGGCACCAAAATTTGGTGTCCAAATGCTGAATCGGCGAAAAAAGGCGGAAGTAGACGGTCCTTCCGGGTGCTTCAAAACGCCACTGAGCAACTTCCACTGACATGAATAGCGAGAAGGGGGGGGGGGGGGGCGGAGCTTCGCGCCATATCAGTCTCTATCCTATTTTAAACCCCACAGCTACGTCGAGTCCGCCTACAGGAAATACGTAAGCTGCGACCATGAGACCCGTTCCTGGATTCGTATATAGGCCCTAGGCAAAAAAAAGGTGAAAAGCTGCCTCATGGTGGCGCTTTAACAGGCCGTTCTGGAAAATTTGGGGCAGAGGTTCATCGTTGGCATCCAGGGAGTGAGTGAGTGCGTGCGTGCGTGTCCCCTTCAATGCCTAATTCTCTGTGTTACATATGCTCTGTGACAAAACTTAAAAATGAAAAAAAAATGATGCACAAGACACATGAGTAATAGATACCTATTCCAGGCACGTGAATCTATTCTACGTCCGAGCATAGACATGGTAACGCCCCGCCTGCCTCTGATTGGCCTACCGACACTGTCCGTCTTGCCCCCATGGTCTCGCCAGACTGTCCTGTCCTGTCCTGTCCTGGCACGCGCAACAGGCTGCTGCAGCCTTCTAACTCTGGTAACTTTTATTTTTGTAGAAGAGGCAAACTAATGTTGTTTATGCCGTTTGCTTTGATTGAATAATTGATTGAATAGTGTTGTTTATCGTGTATTAATCCAATTATAGTAAACGAATACCATTATCCTAAAAAAGATAAAGAATCAAGGGAAAAGAGACCTTACAGTACAATAATGTTTTCAAGTTTACACATACAAATAAATTACACAATAATCAACAAACTTTATTTATATTAGTAGTAGTACACACAATCAATTATTCCATCAAAGCAAACGGCATAAACAATATTAGTTTGCCTCTTCTACAAAAATAAAAGTCACTGTCGCACGTGCCAAGCTGTCATTCTCTTGTATTAAATTGTACTTTAATATCGTATTATTTCCCATTCCCACCACAGAGTAAAAGTAACCTGGCGGCAGACTATCCTCCACCTCGGAGGAAGGTCTGGTGCGCGGTGCGGCCGGCAGTGTCGCTAGGCCAATCAGAGGCAGGCGGGGCGTTACCATGTCTATGCAGATCTGCTACTTTGTATACTTTTGTGCATTGTTTGAGCACGATCCAGTTGGCATTAATTTACGATGAAAAAAACGGAAAGTTACAAATTATGGAGATAAACCAACGATAAATGATGGTTTTGTGATATGCTTGCCTTGTTTAACAGGATGACGCTCACTTCTGGAGATGCTGAGTGGAATAAGCAGCTTTATGAATTATGTCAGATGACGCACAGACAGGAATAACAATAGCAATGACTCAGGCCCCATTGGGGCTTTGGAAAGCGTAGATCAATTGGAAGATGAATCATTGTGTATGTAAACAAGGTTTAAGTATGCTTGTTTGTGCATGTCATTGCAATAGGGGGGGGGGGGGGGGGGGAGTGAAACAGTTAATCAAAGGAATCAATTAAATCGATTATGACATGTATATTCAATGTTGTGAGCTTGTAGATCGGCTATTCGATTTGTCAGTGGCGGCAGTGGCTTAGGGGTAGAGTGATGATGTTTATAGAACCTGTCGTTTCTGTAAAGAAACCATTTATCATTTGGTCGATTTAATAGCCAGATTGATACGGTCGCGAGTCACCGCAGTGGGGGCAGCCATGTTTGTTGTTTGATGCCAGTGGGCTGACGGCCAATCAGCTGCTGTGATCAGATTTTCGATCGAAACTGACGCCGCCATAGACAGCGTAACCAGACCTGAATCGCCAGGACATATTCTTTTTAATGGTAGCGATTCAGGGCTGGAGCCAGGCTAGCAGTTTATCCCTTTAAAGAATATGTGTCATTTATTTGAGATATTACCTATAGTATAGCACATTGGTTAGATAGTTGAAAAAATAAGTTTTTCAGAAAACTGTTAGGATTTAGAAGCCATTTTTAGACACCGGTTCAGGTCTTAATGGGTTCAATTGATTATTTATTTTGCCCCTATACAACACGAAATAGGCCTTGCCTTTTGCCAGGGTGCATTGTGTGTGTGTGCGTGGTGTGTGTGTGTGTGTGTGTGTGCATGCGTGTCTAATTTCATTATGTAAGTGTGATGTGTAAGTGTGTGTGTGTCGGTGCGAGTGTGTCTATAGGGGTGTGTGTGCAGGACAAGCAGAGTGCAAGGCCAGTTGATTCACACTCACATGTGTGTTACAACGATAGAGCCATCATTCACAGAGCGTTGCTGATGCTGAGGTTTTTACTTTTCAGTTTTCACACCCGTAGACTAACTTGACGCCACTGCACATTTAAAAAAGCATAACATGACTGTCGGGTGGAAACCTCATATGTCCAAAACGGTTACGTTTCAGGAACTTGGGAGAGGTCGCACAACTCGTAGTCCTGGTGCCAAAAAAGACATTTAATTGACCTTTGTCTCCCGTGGTCAGCGCCTCCCTACTCTAGGTGTGTGCTCCTACCTTTTTGTTTGCTTTGATGATTTAGTTACAAGACACAAGTTCTAGTTATTACTTTTTACTGGTTAAATATTTATAAAACCCACAGACAGAATTAAACTTGTAAATGTAAATATGAAATAAATGCTTAAACATGTAGCTACGTGTAATGTTAGAGACCACAGACGTGAACCTTTCAAGCCTGTTTTCTCAACTCGCTGTTTTCTGTAAGAAAGCCACATCTCCAAAACTGGCGGGTCAAACTGAACAACCAATATGTCAATTTGAAGCTATGATTCCCTGCTTTCATATGAAAATGTAATTAATTAATTGATGAATTAATTAAAAACAAAAATCCAATCACAGTCCCTCATATCTGGTCAAAAACTGTATGATGCTAGAGAGAGATGGTAGTATAGCAGTGTTCATTTTCACAGCACATTTTTTAATCAGCTTAGAGTTTCAGTCATCTGAAAAGTTTTAGTCGACTAAATATCGTACGATTTTAGTCCGTCTCGACAAAAAAATATTTTGACAGTGCCGTGACGGCGTAGAATGATGCCAGACTGTACACGTTGTTGCATGCTGAAAATAGCGGGCGTACCGTACAAGTTCACAATGCGTCACATGTTGTGAGCTTGTAGATCTGCTATTTTCAGAGAGAGCACAACACCCAAGCAGTAGGGTTTCTTGGAGCAGTGCGTGCAGTGCGTGGGCCCCACACCACAGCCAGGCAGCCATGCAGACACTGGAGTGGAGCCATCCCCGTCAGGGCACAGAGGCAACATGGCCGCCGCACAACAAAAAGACTATTGTGAGCTTTTTCTGTCCCCCTCTCTCACATACACACACAGACGCACTGCATACAAACACATCCAACAATCACACTCTCAGCCATCGTCTTTTCCTGTCACACACACACACACGCACAAACCTCTCTCTCTCTCTCTCTCTCTCCCCCCCAGAATCAGGCACGCCGAGTGGAATCTGCTGTGAAACAATGGCTCATTGAGGAGGTGCGTGTAACTACAGTAGTTGTTCCTTTAGTACAGTTACATACAAGTAAGACGCACAAAGCGAACTCAGCTCGTAAAAAAACAACAACAATTAGAATAAATGACGTACTTTTTTTTAAGTTGTATTTGTTGTATTGTGTGTGTGTGTGTGTGTGTGTGTGTGAGTGTGTGATCTGCGCCCTCTGGTGGTGGGTGCCCTCTGGTGGCGGGTGGGTGGTGTCACAGCGTGACACACAGACAGACAGACAGTTCTGCCTGGGTTATATAGTAATCGCTCACTGATTTTCGCAATCAATGCATTCGCAATTACACTCGTATTTAATATACTACCATAGACTATAATAAAAGTGAAATGATACAAAACAATAAAATAATAAATGCAATGGAACTAGAGCCTGGGTGGGTGGCCTACCCAGGGCTACGAGCTTGTAGGTCTGCTATTTTTGAAAAAATCGTGAAAGACATTTTATAAATTTCGACGTCAAATAGTAAATGCGTTAATCCTTCATCTGTAGCTGACAACTGATTTGCTCAGCCATATGGAGTTATAGGTGCATGACTATAGCTGCTGGCTGTTGATCTTAATAAGTGCCCAAGGGAGTTCCTCTACAGCAGGTCGCTCAACGACAACAGACCGTACTCCCAGAAAGGAACTTGACACATTTAGATGGAGGTATAGGAGGTCTGTCTGCTCATTGCTTTATTTTATTTTAATATGAACTACTGTACTTGAACCCTCGCATCCCAATTCTGGGGGGCGAACATTAGCCGGGGGAAAAAAACAGATCTACAAGCTCACAAGTTAACGCATCTGGCTATTTTCTGTGAAGAGGTTTGGTGTAGAGAGAGGAAAGAGTACCGACTGAGCCAAGTGGTCAAGTATTGAGGTTTTAACTGGTTAAATGTCTGAAAACACACATTTAACATGAATCCAATATGTAGTCCCTGTTTCATCTCCTCTCTCAGCTTAAGGGTTCTTGGCCTGAAAAACATTGCAGAGCACTGATCTAGACTGTCAGTGTCCAGTTTGATCCACTGATCTAGACTGTCAGTGTCCAGTTTGATCCACTGATCTAGACTGTCAGTGTCCAGTTTGATCCACTGATCTAGACTGTCAGTGTCCAGTTTGATCCACTGATCTAGACTGTCAGTGTCCAGTTTGATCCACTGATCTAGACTGTCAGTGTCCAGTTTGATCCACTGATCTAGACTGTCAGTGTCCAGTTTGATCCACTGATCTAGACTGTCAGTGTCCAGTTTGATCCACTGATCTAGACTGTCAGTGTCCAGTTTGATCCACTGATCTAGACTGTCAGTGTCCAGTTTGCCACAGCCATATTGCACCGTGGCTGCCCACTTTTGCGTGCCCAGTGTTGATTTTGTCGACTAAAACTAAGACGAAAAATGTTCGTCGACTACCTTTTTTCACTGACGAAAACTAAATGGAAACTAAATGGAAACTAAGCCATGGTGACTAAAACCAAGACTAAATATATTGACAATTTCGTCAACAAATAAAAAACTAGACTAAAATGTTAGGAAGGGACTATAGTGGACAAGAGATCCAGTAAGTCATTTTACACTTGGTTGCATGCTGAAAATAGAAGATCTACGCGTCGCGCTACGCGTCTACACGTCACGCGACGCGTTGTAGATCGGCTATTTTCAGCAAGTGTAAAATCTGTCATTACAACGGCATCAAGGCCCGCCAAAATACATTTTAGTCAACTAAATCAACTGTAGATTTGGTCGACTAAAATCGCATGACACATAAAACTGAAACATTCCAGGTGACTAAATATGACTAAAACTAAATGAAGACTAATATGACTAAAACTAAAATAGAAATTTGCTGCCAAAAACAACGCCGTTTGCGTCCAACACTGGCGCACTTAAAATTTATATAGCGCCTTTATCCAAGGGGCTTTACATAGATTGTGCATCAATTCACCCATTCACACACACATTCATACACCGATGGCGGCGAAAACCATGCAAGGCACCAACCAGCACATCAGGAGCAATTTGGGGTTCAGTGTCTTGCTCAAGGACACTTCGGGGTTCCCGCCACTCTACCCCTGAGCCACCACCACCCCACTTAACCCATTCTGAACGGGAACCCATTTTGGTGTTAGCATCATGTTATGCTTTAGCTATTGAAAAATAGCAGATCTACAAGCTCATAGCGCGCCACCGAGTGGCGCGCTACGAGCTTGTAGGTCTGCTATTTTTCGAAAAATCGAAGAACGACTGACATTTTTTAGAATCTGATCTCAGGTCAGAATGGGTTGATCAGACCAGTGTGTGTCCAGTGGAAACCTCGTATGAATCTGATCTCAGGTCAGATTCAGAATGGGTTAATAGGTACGCTTTATTTAATGTCTCTTGCAGCCAGTGTGGGGACTATGATCCGAATCATATTCGGGCATCAGTGCTGCTCTGACAACTTTGAGAATTCTTGAATGAATGCCCACAACATGGCACACGAAAACTCTGCACACAATACCTTCAGCATCCAAGCCAGAGCAGCCCCCCTCACCCAGAATCTAGGCCACCAAACTGGAGGCTGGGTACTGTTACATGGTCTGGTGGGTCCATAGCTTTATTTGCCAACGCTATAACAATGGCCTGCATTCAGCTGGGCCGCTACTCTGTAGGTCAGGACAGTGTGCTGACTGAGTGGCCGTTCCACCACCTCTCACACTGCTGCAACAGGCCAACTGTTCTCTCACTCTCAGGAGGAACATTGTCGTAATCCCATTGACAATTACAGTATGGGGCTGCAGCCAGTGATTATCTTGCCAACTGTTTTTTTTTTTGTATTATTTGATTACAGGTAAATACCGTAGGCCTACTGTATGCGTCTAATTTAGACTCATTTAGAAAATAAATTCAAAGCATTTTTTCCAAAGAATAAAATGAACCCATTTAGACCTGAGGACAATTCTCCAAAATGTCTTCTAAAACATGACAGTTTTCTGAAAAACCTGTTTCTATATCAGTGGTTCTCAATGTCAAGGAGCCCCAGAATTATCTGTATTTAGCCGCCGACAACCCATCTGAAAATATGTTGTTCCAGGGACCACCAAAGAAGCAAAGATTTGAGTTAAAAACGTTCACTCTGAAAGAATATATATTCAAAGATTTGCACCACATTTTCAGCTAAAGCATATCATAATGCTTGAAACACCAACAGGGGTTCCCGCTTAGAATGGCTTAAGACAATCAAAAGAAATTCCATAAATTCAACAAATCTACAAGCTCAAAACGCTGTGAGATCTGCTATTTTCACTACTGTAGCTTGGGTACCGGGAGACATCAAATTTGTCTTTTTGGTCACAGGCTAAAACGTTTGGGAACTACTGATAGACTACAGTACAAAATGATAGTAAAATGCACTAATAAAGTGCAAAATGATGGTAATGTCCATCACATGTTATCAGAGACCAAAGACACATCTTACAACCTCATTAACAACCAAAGCTATATTTAAATCATTTTCAAAAGGAGCCGATCTCTCTACAAGTGTGCAACGTGGCTTCGAAAATTGGGGGGGGGGGTGACATTTTTGCCTATAATGACATAATAAGGGATATAAAAATAAGGATGCCAGATTGAAAGTGCAACATTGATATATGGGCCTAGACGGTTAGCTCAACCGACTGGGCACCCAGTCTGAGTGAAGAGTACATAGTTCATCTTTGTCTGAATCTTATGCATGGCATACTTTTTTGTGCATTTTGTGTGAAATACATTCCAGCAGAAGAGTGCATATTTTGTTTAATAATAGTAGCAGCAGGCCTGGGCTATGGCTCAATGGTCCAGGCACCTTGGCTGGTAATCCAGTCTGGCAGTGTGGCCGCGGGTTCGACTCCCGATCCCGACGGCCTTTACTGCATGTCTTCCCCCCCCCCCATCTCTCTCCCCATTTCCTGTCAGCCTACTGTCTGTCCCTCCATTAAAAAATATAAAATAAAGGCGAAAGCCACAAAAAGAATAGTAGCAACCATGAGAAAGCTGTAGTTAATAATATAGCAGAACTCGCATCCAAAGTTAAAATGGAGGATAATGTTTCAGCACTCACAACTTAAGCAATACAAGTCACAAAGCTTTTATTGTATGCAGGTGGACAACTGAGACACTTGGCCTGTCTATATACCACAGAAATACTTGCACACAATTGATATTCACGGTCATGGAATAGCTGTGCTTCAAGCATCAAAAATGGAAAAGGAAGTAATAATCAATCCATGGGGTCCTCTGAGATCTGTTTGTTCAACATTGAAGATGCATTGGTTATGGCAGCGGTGCCCAGACTTTTTTGACTGGAGAGCTACTTTCAAAATGACCAGCTCAACAAGATCTACCCACCGAAAAAAAGATTCTACCATTGCTGACAATAGTTTTATGTATCTGAGGGGACTTTGGAATAGCAGAGCTGGTGTTCCATACAAGACAAATGCAGTTGGAATGGGGGAAATAGAGGGGGATAAATGGAATATGTTGAGTTTTTTGTATTTATTTTTGTATTTGTGATGCTACCAACGTTTTTGTGCACAACAACACCCTTGAAAACAAAATATTGTATTGTGGGTTTGAGCTAACAGGCCCTTTTGATGTCAATCAATGTTTTTACATTTAAATTAAATATTCTTCAGGGGCATGTCATGTGATCTACCTGCACAGCCTTTGTGATCTACTTCTCGCGATCTACCTTTTGGGCACCCCTGGGTTATGGTATCCAATAGCAATAAGCTGGGTCAGCAATTAACTGAACACAACCAGTGTGCTGCCGATTACAAAATGTATTGTTGTCTGGTTGAACCACTGTATAATTATTCCCCGTAGCAACCTTTTTTTGAACTGGCAGCAGTTAAGATTACATTGGCCTTAAAAATGCATTGCATGGTGATGCGCTGTGAGGCTGTACGTGCCCGGGGGCCCCCGGACACCACTTTGAGAACCAGTCTTTTAGAACACTGGGAAGATTAGGTCATTAAAAAGTGTTTCTCTTTCATAGCATTTTAGACGGTGTGATTTCTCAAGTCATATCGGGTCACACAGCCTAAACGCCTTGCCTTCAGTGTACCATCGTCTCCTATTAAGAATTCAACTGGTGGACATGGATGCATAATTTAGCTTGAGCCTTTCCGTTTGGACACAAAATAACTATTTAAGCCCCTTGGCAGTTGGCACAGTGCCACACGACGAGGATGCCGAGTATAGCTTGTTGTCCGTCCTCCTTCTGTGTGGTAGCTTGACTGGAGACATTAAACCCATTCTGACTTGAGATCAGATTCATAACGAGGTTTCCACTGGACACACACTGGTCTGATGAACCCATTCTGACCTGAGATCAGATTCTAAAAATGTCAGTCGCGCTTCGATTAAAAAAAAAATAGCAGACCTACAAGCTAGTAGCGCGCCACTCGGTGCCCCGCTACGAGCTTGTAGATCTGCTATTTTTCAATAGCTAAAGCATAACATGATGCTAACACCAAAATGGGTGCCCGTTCAGAATGGGTTAAACCCACAATGCACAGCCCAGCACTGACGTGAATACTGACTTCTATACAGATTTAAAGAAAATGTCTTCTAACAGTCTTCTGAGAAACCTACTGTATGTCTCTCATTCTGTCATCAGGACACTCAAGAATCTGGGAGAAGCTGTTCTCAAACCTGTGCTTGCTCAAACCTTTTTCATGTCAAGGACACCACTAAATTATATACAGTATTTGGCCGCCGACCATCTAAAAAAAAATTGTTCCATGGAGCCAGAAGCAAAGATTTTAGTTAAAAATGTTCGCTTTAAAAATATATGTATTCAAAGATGTACACACATTTTCACAATGTTTTAAAAAACAGCAGAGCTTGTATATGCAATTTTTCAATAGCCGAAGTAGGCCTATGCTAAAGTGTGTTATCTAAAATTCCCCGTCTGAAAGGGTTAAAACGTCCTGGACATTAAGAAGTAACTGTCTGTATTCATTGATTGACCGAGTCCTGTGGGAGTTGTGCTCTGGTTTTGGTGAATATGAAGAAGTTCCGGTCATTTTGTGGGGGGCACAGGGGGCCACGCATTATTTTTGTTCATGATAAATGGATACAATTTAAGTTGAAAAAAGAAAAAGTAAATTAATCCACAAAACTAGCGTCATTTGTGTTGATGGCCTATATTTCTAAAATATGAATGCAACTTTCACTCAATTTGACCACTCTATCACAAGGAACTATTTACTGGGCGTAGTGATATGGACACAAAAAACATACAGTTCTGTGTGACAGAGGAGTAAAAAATGAACGACATTTGCACTAATATTTTAGAAATAGGTCAACAATACAAATGACGCTGGTTTTGTTAATTAATTTTGAACCAAATGCATTGTTGCAAACGTGCATTTGAGTTTAATTACCGGTAGGTATATATTCATTTTCTTTGTTTAATGGACAGTTGAAAACAGTTTTTGCAAGAGCAATACTTTCTAGTATCTTGAGATGTTATTTATTGCTGTCGAGGCGTGTCAACGATGGAGCTTGCATAAAAACTTTTTTGCACCTGTAAACCTGTGATGTGAAAATAAAGCAGATTCTGAGTCTGTCGTTACTTTGGTTTCTATCTGCGGATGTGACGTTTTTCATTCATTTATTTATTTATTATCATATTTATTATTTGGTATGCAAGAAATCTGTTCCTCTCATGCTTCTGGGCACATGGAGGAAGATTGTTGTTATATGAAATAGAATTATAATAAAGCAAGGCATGGCATTGCAGAAATACTAGTAATTATTTTGTAGAGTAAATCGTAGTAGACTGTATTTATAGGCAGCAAAATCACCAAGTTATCTCGAGGAGTTTTTGATGTAAAGTTCAGTACTGTAGGTGTAGACAGGCTACTTTTTAATGGGAGAGGCGGGCATATATCATGTTAAACTAGGTAGGGATCTCCCAATCAAATCACCCAAAATATATAACTTAATTTCAAATCTACTGTAACATACTCTTTTGGCAACTCTAAGTACTGTACTGAACATGTCTGTGATTTGAAGACAGTATTAGTTTCGAACGGTGCAAGCTTTGTTGGCATCGGAAATTGACGGCTTAACTATTATTTGGACAGGATTGGATATCAAATGGAACACCATCTTCATTGTTCAGACATCAATAATAATACTAATAATCCTACTAATAATAATGGTCACCTTTGAGATGAACAAAGTAACAGTACAGTGCATCGATTTAATCTATTATCTTACTTCTTTCATACACCAGCCAGACACTGGTATAAATTCTAAAAACATTGTTTCAGAGCATAATATACAGTACATACTTGAGTCTATGCCAGCAATAAAATCAACAGTCTTTGTGAGAATGAGTCCTGTTCCACTTGGATGGGCGCTCTCTTTGCCTCCCTCAGGCCTTGCATTAGCAGGTCACGTCCAGCCACAGTGACATGTATACGGTCGGTCAGTCGCGGTGGATTCTTCACTGACAGACTGAGTTAATGCTCATCACAGTGTTAAGAATCACACTCTAAATAACCCTGCATGGAATGACTCCCTGGGGTTGGTGCACAGGAAACGCTTCACAACTTTCTACCTGGCGTCCCGATTTGAGCAAAATTAGCAGATCTGCGTGTGCACGGAAAAGCTGGCGTGCTAATAGCTTCATACTTGCACACACATGAAAGCATACACAAACACATTATTGGCATTACACTATAGTGCAGTGGAGAGGACATTGCTTTCTTTTAAAAACTAGTTTACATTTGATAGTTACATTTGACATTGCTGGGTGTTTTAATTACGGTGTTTATTTATGTATTGTCTTATGTTGAATGCATGCATTGACCAAAACGATTCCCCCTTGTGGATAATAAAGACAGCAGATATATTAAGCACATTGTATTGTGAATGCATTGTGAACTCGTAGATACACCATCATACAGCAAATTATAAAATAGGGTTAATGTGAAAGTGTATGGCACTGTATGTGGTGTGGGCATGTGTGTGACAGGGAGAGGCATGTGCAAGATAAATATTGCATGTTTCTATCTGTGCGGGCGGGCGTGCAACCGCATCTCCGCATGCACACTGTACATCGTCACTGTCGGGTGGAAATCTTGTACATACAAAAAATAATAATAATAACTGAAATCATGAGAATAGACAATCTATATTGACTGTGGAGCTTGTAGATTGGCTTTCACTACTTTTGTGAGACACTCTTGTACGATGAAGCAGGGCATTCATTTACACGAACATCTGAAACATGGGACATACGAGATCTCTGCCCGACAGCGGCAATATATTTGATTCCTGACACCGTGGCCGAGTCAGCACTCTGTACTCCGACGGAAAACCTGCTTCCATTAACTTTAAGTGAGTCACATTTGATTTGAGTCGCATTCTGTTAAATATCCAGAGCTATTCAAGCTCTAACATGTCATTTATATAATCACAACAGCTAAAAACTCGGCATCGTAATTAAAGATTACACACACACAGTCACTCACTGTTATATTAAATAGTAAATATAGTGTTGCCATGACTCACAGTGCTGGCTCTGCTGTCACTGAGACAGCCCCGTGTAGCATTATTACTTCTGCCCATATGATTAGTATTACTTCAGCCCATATTGTAAGGACCCCTTTTGTGCTAATAGCATTAGACACTTCAAAGACGGAAATAGACCGAGTGAAATGCACGCTGGGTAATGGCATGAGGCAGGGGTCTCTCCTCTCAGCTGTAACAAAGAGAGGGATCTTCTCACTGTCATCTTATCTTTATAAGTCTGCGTGGGGGCTAGGGCGAATCAGAGCCCTTTTCTGTTGGGACAAAAATAGGCTCCCCCACTATTCTTTTTGAGTGGTGCAAACCACTCCTACAACCAGCTTGCAATGTCCTTGTACTTGTTTGTTTGTTTGTGTGTGTGTCTGTCTGTGTGAGCATGAGTATGTGACTTAATAATAGCAGTAGGGGGCGCCAGAAACAGTGAGAGGGGTAGTGACTCTAATGAGAGAGAGTGAGAGAGAGAGAGAGAGAGGGGGGGGGGGGGGGGGGGGGAATTGCACCACTCAGTTCACACGTGTGTGATTTTAATGATGTGTGTGGCTTTTTACAATGGCTGGCAGGCACAATGTTGCACGTCCATGTGTACTCTAAAAAGTGTCTGCGAGTATGGATGATGTTAACACACAAGTAAGACTCGCGAACACGGCTTGTAAATTGCAATAACAACACACACGTTAGACGTTAGTAGTTAGACAACAAAGCGCTGTTGTGGCAGTCTGACACCGACACACACACACATGTTAGACAGCTACACACGTTAGACAGCTAACTGTGCACACGTTAGACAGCTAACTGCGCACACGATAGACAGCTAACTGTGCACACGTTAGACAGCTAACTGCGCACACGTTAGACTGCTAACTGCGCACACGTTAGACTGCTAACTGCGCACACGTTAGACTGCGAACTGCGCACACGTTAGACTGCTAACTGCGCACACGTTAGACTGCTAACTGCGATGTTCTGCCTGGCTTCCATAGTAACTGCGCCCTCTGGTGGCGGTGTCACACCGTGACACCGTTACACAGACAGACAGACAGACAGACAGACATGTTCTGCCTGGCTTCCATAGTTAGGGCTTACTGAATATAGACTTAGCTGCCATATGACATAATTTTCCAAGGCTAGCGCCCCTCAACACGATACAACACCATCACTGGCTCTTGTAAGAGTGCTGTTGGTTTCAAGTCTGTGGCGGGCTGGACATGGGTGTGCACTGTTTTAAAGCCCATCGTTCCCCTTTGAATTCTTCTTTACAGTGTGGAAGCAATCGGTTCAATGGCAGTACTCTTGGGGAGTGACAGGGGAGGGAGGGAAGAAGGCACACTGGCATAGTTCAATCCTAGGCCAGTAGGAGTACTAGTCTGTACTGTACAGTATATGTGTGGTACTGCTGGAGACAAGCCTTCAGTCAAATTCACAGTTCATCTGTGCTAGACTTCACATGACTGGTTTCTAACATCAAAGTCGGCAGATTCATACATACCCTGGCTACCAGTGTGTGTCATTGTGTGCCCACTGTCATGTATTAGGCCTATAGGGTAATAGGCCTGATACATGACAAAATAAGCTTTTCAGGAATCAAGTAAAGAATGCTTATACAAAAATACATGCAAGTCAGTGAGAATATTATCGTCTCACTGACAGTGAAACGCAATATCAAAAATTGCAGTCAGGTGGTTTTCTACATGGCAGTGCCAAAACACTGAAACAGAACTAACTCACATTCTGCATGATGAGTATGTTTTTTTTTTGTATTTTAAGTACAGTATATTCTGATGCCAATACTTTTGTACTTTTACTCAAGTACATTTTGAATTCCGAGTATGTCTCTATATTGCAGTATTGATACTTTTACTTAAAAATACAGTTCCGTCTGATATGCAGGACTTGTTTGACATCATGTAAGAGCTACTGAAACACAATGCCAGGCGGGTACTAGCCTGGCATGGCCAGACCAATATCACTGCTGGGCCATTATTTTTTATTATTTTTCAGTTCTGGCAGAATCGTCTGGTTTCTAGGCCAGGCGTGTACTCTGATGCCCCAGCGATGCGGGCTCATAAGAGACGAGCGTTGCCCGAGATATTTCTCTGTGAATCAAACCAACTTTGGTTCAAGACGGCGCCCTTCAGTCACTGCTGTTTCCTCGTCTTCCCTCATCCTCCCCTTCTGCCCACCCTGTGTTTATCAATACGATCTCCTCATTCCTCTGAAATATAAATACCACCCCCCCCCCCGTCTAATTTGTCTGAAAAGCAATCTCATCCTGGAGAAGTCTGAGCTGTCAGGTGTCGACTACATGGGGTGTGAAAATCAAACCTTCCTGGGCTTGGGGCTCTCTTCTGCTCATCTTTCGTCCTGCCCTGTAACTGCTTTATTACAAGTGCTGCAGTGTCCTGCATGTGTCTGGGCCTGGTCGCCGAGGGAGATTAATAACAAGCAATGTAAAGCAGAGGCTCACAGGCCATCGGCGGTCTGGGCGGCTAGGATATTGCTGTGGAATTTCTAATAAAGCACCATCTGAGCGATAAAGACTTGACAGCACACGGTGTCAAGCTAAAAGTCCTCTGTCTAGGATCTAGGACTGGACCTGGGGGTGTTTAGCCCTTCAGAAATCCCTCCTCTGTGTGCTGGAGCACTCGTGAGAGTCCATAAAACATGTGGACACTGTGTGGGATTGAGTTTGCCGAAGCCCCGGCTACCTCTCTGAGTGATGGCCTTTTAATGGGGCCGAGGAGGACAGAGGGAGGTGATGGAGTGAATTTGTAAAAGGGCAGACTGTAGAACAGTGGAACCGAGCTTAAATGCTCCTGCACCACTCCACTTAAAATACTGGAAAAATCTGTTGAAATCGGGTTTGAAAATCATATTATTTTCGCCAAGTGACGGTCACATGACGGAGTCTAAATTGGGCTTCTCTCCCCTCGCAGCCGTTGCAGGCCCACCTGGCACGTAATATCATTACATTTTCTTCCTGGATCTCTCAAGTCTTTGCTGAGCGAGCGTTCATGTATCACAGGCTATGTCTTTGCCTGACATACAACAGCCCCGTTTAGAACAACGACCTATAGGCCCCACACTTTGAGAACCGCTGTTCTGCAGCATAATATTATGACGTCTAAATCCCCACAGAAACAATTGTGTCTCAAGTGATGCGTTGGAAACGCGCCTTGTCTCTGCGGGATACTGTGTGATGATGTATGACGGTTTCTGCCACATACTGTACTGTCTCTACTGTATGACTTTACTATATATAGCGAGCAGTAAGCACCCATGGGGGATGGGAGCATACAGCATGATGGTTGTGTGTGTGTGTGTGTGTGTGTGTGTGTGCGTGCGGTTCTAACAGCACGCACACACAATATACGTATGTATTTGAGGACACACACGCATGTATGTAGCACGTGTTTGCGTGCACGTGTGTGTGTGTGTGTGTGTGTGTGTGTTTTGACTCACGTGATCAGCAGGGAGGTGGCGAAGAGCAGCGTGCCCAGCAGGCCGCGCTGGCAGTCGGCGTTCTTGCGCTGCCGCTGGTGCATCTCGCCGCCGCAGTTGTCGCAGCAGCGACACATGCAGAAGAACAGCCCCACGATGGGCAGGATCACGGCGAACAGCAGCCCCAGCACCGCGCACACCAGGAAGCCTATCTCATAGTAGATGGCCTAAAGGGGGGGGAGATACGGAGGGGGTCAGAGCGGAATGGGAGACGTGAGATTAAAAGGAAGAACAGGGAAAAGGGACATGAAGAGAAGAGGAGGGGAAAGGAGTATTGGGATGGAGAGGAGAAAGATAAAAGAGGATAAGAAACGACAGGATTTTTTTTAGATTGGGAGACGAAGCAAGGAGCCAGGGCGTACGGGGAGCAGGATTAGATTGGCCTCGTGTCAACCAGGTTTTCCCACATGGAGTTTAAAGGTATATTCAGTGATTTCACTTAATTCAAATATCACTTATTTTTTTGTTTTGTTGTGATAATCCTCTCTACTATAGAGTGTGCTGACCATATAAGGAGTTCCTCCCTGTCCCCAGTTAACCCCTGGGGGTCAAAAAACCTTAGGTTTCGTTTTTGGCTCTCTATCCTGATTGGATGAAAGGCTTAGGTCCCAGCCAAAAACGAAACCTAAGGTTTTTTGAGTGAAATCACTGAATATACCTTTAAGCCTGGGTTTTCATTCCAAACTGGCCGGTGTATATGATCGGGTCTACAGGTCGAACCCATCTAGAAGGTTAAGTGGTGGTTTCTGGTTGGATCAGCTTTGGGTCGTTTGCAATTTGAAATAAACTGCAACAAAAAAAGACAGAGGCAGGACGACGAGAAAACATCTATAGAAAAGACACATGCTTTTATCCATGATCGGATATTGTGGCGATCGAGGCCTGCACAGTAGTATTATGCAAATGTAATGCAATCAAAATAAATACATGTGCACTTCAGGAGAGACTACGCCAAAAATATATACTGTCTGGAGCACTCGACTGGTCTGCATGTTTTGCAAAACGTACGTCAGCCCTGGGCCCTGCAAACACAATACAACACGTGTTCTCTGATTCAAGTTGTGCCTGTTGAGGCCCTTCTAGCTTCTACTGGCTGAAGCATGCTGGACTTATACTGGAAAATAATGTTACAGACCGCTTCAAATCATTTAGCTGTATTAAACTATTGTTTTACTTGTTTCAAGACAATGCAACCCAATACAAATGCAACTTCATCCGACGATATCATCGATAGCCTATACAATACAGTACATGACTGCATCCACTTGAAAATATAATTGTTGCTGTTGCAAATTCTATGAACAAAATGTTGTGTGTCTTTGAAACAAGTGAAACACACGCTAGCAGTTCTGTGAAAAGTAAGATTGTACCGTCCGGGGACAGTTCCGATGATATAAGTCTTGACAATGAGTAAAAGCTATTTTCCGCTTTGTTGCACGCTTTGTTGGAGTGCTGCTACATTTTCAACGCCGGCCAATAATATTTTTCTGTTGAACATTATGGCCTTTTTGTCAAGAGGCATTTGTCGAAAACAAAGTATTGACCTTTATAGGGCAGAAACGAGAGTTAGGCAGTCCTTACTATGAGCTTGGACAGTAAAGGGGACGAAAGGGAGTGTAAAATGAGTAGACATTATGGTTTTACCCCATGATTCTGAACACTTTACCGAGGAGGCTGAATGCAGTTCAGTTACAGCATAGTTACAATACACAGAGCAAAAGGACATTAATTAAGTTTCACTAAATAAAATTAGTGTGGAATGTTTTAGTGTTAGTCTAGTTTTAATCTACAGTTGATTTAGTCGACTAAAATGTATTTTGGCGGGCCTTGATGCCGTCGTAATGATTGATTTTACACTTGCTGAAAATTGCTGATCTACAAGCTCACAACGCGTCACAGTTGTGGGCCTGTAGATCTGCCATTTTCAGCATGCAACCAAGTCCACTAGTCCCTTCCTAACATTTTAGTCTAGTTTTAGTCATCATAGCTTAGTTTTCATTTAGTTTCCATTTAGTTTTCGTCAGTGAAAAAAGGTAGGCGACGAACATTTTTCGTCTTAGTTTTAGTCGACAAAAACAACACTGGTGGTTGATTCCCTCCCGTTTATCTCGCTCGCTAAAGAAAAAGATACAAAGAGAAATGGTCCGCAAAAACAAAAAGGATTACTGTCAGCGACTGACAGCTTTGGTGTTAGATCTATTCTACAGTAGTGTCGACTGCACCACCGCTATCCATTATTTATCAGAGCTCAGACAATCCGTGACTTTGATTGAACGCGAGAAACATCCCACATGACTCGACGAGAATTCCAAAGGCCCCCAGTCTCATAAAATATTACATAAATTCCCCTACCCATGAGAGCTCAACCGCAGCCAGTTTGTGGCAGGTTCTCAGGAGCATGTGACACCTCCTTCCGTCATGTTCCCCCAACACGCACACACCCTCTTCCCTTAATCTTCTCCTGTCTGAACCAGCTCGGCAGGGGCTTTGGAAATTGGTGAAATTGAAAAGGGGGATTGGTCCTTCCCATGGCATATGTATACTGTAGGTTGTCATAACAATGTTTTAGTGGTTTCTACTTGTGGATGGGGATCAAAGCTGGGCTATGCTATCATCACCACACACAGTGAATGGACCCACTCAGTCTCTCTCTCTCTCTCTCTGGCCCCTCTTCCATTCCCGATGTGCATCACCACTTCCTGTTCATTTGAACAAATCTTTGTGCAAACGTTACAATCTGCAGCGGTGCGGGATGAAATCCAGCGTGCGAAGCCGCCGTTTGGCTGAATAAGACTCTCACAACATGGCTGCCTGTCAGGTAGTTTACAACAACAGACAGGCGTTATTCTTCCTAATTAACCAGGACGGGTACAGTAGGCGGACTGAAGAGGAAGAGGGGGGGTAGAGTATAGAGAGAATGTATTAGGCACCATCATAACTCGCACATCATGTCCGCAATATCAACCATACCCCATACGTATGGGTCCAGTTGACACTTTCAGAGTCAAAAAAGAAAAGAAAAAAAAAGGTGCTAAATTAACATTTATGATTTTGGTGTTAACCGCTGGTAGAGGTATAGTACAGTTGACGATGTACTGTACCTTAAATGGTTGCCTTGTCCGTGTGATGACAGTTCCTGCATTCACTACAAACTGCTCCTCCTCACCTACAAATCCCTCCATGCCCTTGCCCCACAGTACTCGACTGACCTCCTCAAGGACTATACACCCCTGAGCGGAACCTGAGGTCTTCGGACATGGAACTCCTCACCATCCGTCACGCAAAGCGGCGGACTCTCGGCGATAGAGCCTTCTACGTGGCAGCCCCTGCCCTCTGGAACTCTCTCCCCTTGGAGATCCGCCAGACTCCCACATTGAACTCTTTCAAGTCTGCACTGAAGAGACATTTGTTCACTTTGGCTTTTGGCAACTAGTTTTGTTTTTTAGTTTTTTGTCTTGTTAAGCGTCCTTGGGTTTCTTGAAAGGCGCTATAAATCCAAGTTATTATTATTATTACATGATTGCTTCTATAGATGATTTTGGATTACGGTATATTTTTGAGTGGTGCAACCACTACTATAGACAGCTATGTGTGTGGCTGTGTCCGAGCACGAAAATGTGTGTGGCTGTGTCCGAGAACTTACATTAAAGTTGTCTAAATCTAGCCAACTGCTAGACAACAAGGTGTTCCGTACCACATTAAAGTTGTCTAAATCTAGCCAACTAACATAAGGTATGTTAACATACCTAATGTTGCCAACATGGTGTTCCGTACCACACATCTAGCGCTATGAGCATCATCTCTGCATGTGAATATGGCCTGTTTTTCTGAATACATCCTTGGAGATTCTCTGTGCAGAATGTAATATCTGAGATTGCATATAGGCTGTAGCAAGTGCTATATAAATCACTGCAGGCTCAGGTCAGTTTCATGGGAATTACATTACAGGGAGGATTCTCGGCGCATCAGCACACCCAAGATCAAGTGTGTGCATGTGTGTATATACGTGGCAGTGATCTAAATGCATGTGCGTCTCTCTGCTGTGTGTGTGTGTGTGTGTGTGTGTGTGTGTGTGTGTGTGGCTGCGTCCGCAAGCTTGGTTCATTTCAACGGCGCATTAAGCGGATATTAGCCAGAAATGCAGCTGAGTAATGTCCTTTAGCATAAATGAGCTAGTATAGCTATACATACCGTTACCCATATACAGCAGTACACTATGTTTTTTTCCTGATTATGTTGGCTCAGTTTGTTTTGGCATGAAAGAAGTCACCTTGGCTTAAGAAAAGACATCCTGGCTAATAGACGTGTCATCCTTTATTCACCTAGAAAATAATTAATTCTCAACTAGAGGACTGGGACCCTTTTATTTTATACATGAATTATTTAACTGCAATTGATTAATTTCCCTCTCTTCCTTGGCTTCTTTTATATGGTCATCTCTTGCCTACAAGTTTCTTTCCCAATAATGTTTTGTAAGTATTGTTTATTATCGTACATGTTTCTATAAGTATATTCTCCCCTCAGGGCTAGCGGCTGGGTGGGTATGTGTTATTTTCTTATAAAAAAAAGAAAGAGAAGAGGATGCACAGCTCGTAGTCACGATGCTAGAAACTTTAATAAAGCAACGTTTCGGCAAGCACATCTTGTACTGTACCAGAGAGCTGACATAGAAGCCCAGATTTACACATTGCTCTCCAACACAAACAGAACCTATCATTGGAAATCTATAAAGGCCTGATTTATGCTTAGTTGGCAGTGACAAGGAAAGTTGATCTACAAGCTCACAATGTAGCACGATGTGACACATTGTAAGCTTGTAGATCAGGTATTTCTGGTGTTACTGTACTGTATGTTGGCAACAAGAATAATTAAAATCAGGCAAAAACGGAAGCTCATACTGCATCATAACCATGTTTGGACCAGTACAGTAGCAGAGCTATACTCTTGGGGTATAGAAAACCTCAAATCAGGTTTAAAATGCTTTGCCTGACGCCATAACATTCAGATTACCGTACATTTTTATTGTGTTCTTCAAAAAGCCAGAACATCTTGAATTATGTCCTACTAACTTGCCTTTTACTGTTGTCATAGTGACTAGAAACTCACGTTTGGCTCATTACCATGCCTTGTGCTTCCCCTGTCTCGCTCTCAGCCTTACTGCTGTTCTGTTCTCATCTCACACAGAACATACAAATCCAACTCAGGAATGTAATGCATGATATATCAGGGCGGCTGTGGCTCAGGAGGTGGTAGAGCATGTCGTCCAATGATCCCTGGCTGGGTCGGCGGTTTGAATCCCGGCGGCGGCTCCTCCTGTCCACATGTCGAAGTGTCCTTGGGCAAGACACTGAACCCTACATCGCCTCCAATGAGTCGGTCTGTGTGAGCTCGCCACCATCGGTGTGTGAATGTGGGAAGTGAGGACGCTTCACCTCCCAATGTATGAATGAACCATTGTAAAGTGCTTTGAGCGCTATAAAAATGCAATTCAAACCTCTCATCTCCATATTCTAACTTTTTGTGGGGGTTTTTCATACAGTAAATAAGCATTTCATACAGATCATACTACAGCGATTTGGCACGGTTCAAGCTTGTACATCTGCTACTTTTGAATTTGAATCATGAATCCTTGAATCCTTTTGGACATCCAGTATGAGGTTTACACCCGACAGACTATATAATAATAATAAATTGCTTTATTTCATTCATACATTGGGAGGTGAAGCGGTGAACAGTCGACGCCAGCGTCCTCACTTCCCACATTCACACACCAATGGTGGCGAGCTCACACCGACCGACTCATTGGAGGCAATGTAGGGTTCAGTGTCTTGCCCAAGGACACTTCCACATGTGGACAGGAGGAGGAGCCGGGATTCGAACCGCCGACCCAGGGATCATTGGACGACCTGCTCTACCTCCTGAGCCACAGCCCGGTATATAGTACAAGTAAGACGTGCAAACGTGGGAAGCAAACGCAGCTCGTAAATTGCAATAACAATAAGATTTTTTTTTTAAAGTTATTTTTTGTGTGTGTTTTACGTATTTAGTTAGGTCATAACTTTTTGTTTCTTAAAAAAATAAATACACAGCTTGGACACGGCACATTTCCGCAAATCTTCCCCAATTGCGGAGTTCGTCAAAGTACAGTAGTATGTACAGTACACGTCTCCATTTGCTGCAATCACACATGTGAAACACAACATACACAGTATAATGGCTGCATTACATTACATGGGGCATTCTAGAAGGGCAGGTGGGAGTTGTGAAAGGAAGGGCAGGGACGTGCAGAGAGTGTTAGAGGGGCAGGGGCTGAAATCCCGTAAGAGGGCACTTTTGGACAAAAATAGCAGATCTACTAGCTCACAACGCATCACGCTGCGACACGTTGAGAGCTTGTAGATCAGCTATTTTCGGGGCCCAAACCCAGCACTGTAGATCAGCTATTTTCGGGGCGCAAACCCCACGCTGAATGCGGTCTTTCGGCATGGCATGGAAAGGAGAGGGAGGGGCATTTCTTTCAACATAGTGAATGCTGCATTCATTCGTGGTCTGGGAAGAGGGCAGTTGTTTTACAGACGGGGTAAAAGGGCAGGGGCTGAAGCCCCCTTTGGTGTCTATGTGTGCACGTCCCTGTGATTAGGACACTAGAGGGATGATGGTTAAAGATGGCGGGTTTGTAGTTAGGGCATGGGTCTATTGGGGAGGTCAGATGAACGAGACTTTACCTGAAGGCTCAGCACTATGTTCTCTGGCTGTGTGTGAGGGCAGATCAGATCAGAATCAGATGGAAGAGGGCATGCAGAAGACAAACGCAACGCAGAGTCAAAGAAAGAGCAAAAAAGGGAGAGAAAAAAGCCACAGATTCAAAAACATACAGTACGGATTAAATTAATAAAACAAAAAAAACGAATTAACACAGTCCCGACATGCATGCCCATAATACTAGGCATGTAACGATTCATTGTACTTTTCAAATCAATTAAAATCAATTCTAACTGGTTTAAAAGAAATGCAACAAAAAATGCGATACAAACAGCAGCTCTGGGCGCATAAAAACCAAAAAAAAAAACTGTATTTTAAAAAATAAACAAAAGAAGAAAATACTGGATTTGTGTAAGAGAAAATATATATATATATATTTTAAATCATATAGTGAACCTACAGTATATAGTATCGTGATTGGAATCATATTGGGTGTTGAGTGAATCGTTACATGCCTGCCAGATACCAGTGCATGGAACATAGCAGTGCACACAGAGAAGACAGCACAAATACATAAAGCTCTCATGCACCGTGCTGCTGTGTGTCCGAGTGTTTGTTTGTATAGTGGACAATAGACTCAGAGAGCAGGCTGAGAACAACCATGGTTGTCATTTATTTCTCCATCCACTAACAACTCTCTCTGCAGCCAGCTGTCACCTTCTAGTCTTTTTAAAGGTAGGTCTGTGCTGTGGAAGAAGGTTACAGAACTTCTAAAGTCTAAATGGTGGCAATTCGAGCTCCAACGGAAATAAATGAAACATCTCGCAACTAGTCTGTCACCATCTCATTCATTGTGTTTGTTCACAGCCTCTCTTCACACATTGTGCCGGAGAAAATGACTATTTCATGTGCTCTCACCTTGGCAAGTATTTACTATTTACACACTGCTTCAAAAGCAAGCTGCATAGTATTGATGGGGGAAAGTAGACCCTTTAAGCAGTTACCATTCCTTTAAGAGTGTGCACCCGAGCTGTGCGCATGCAAGGTCACGGAGTGACAGAGAAATTCCTATATAGTGTCTGGAAAAAAGTAGGGACACGTCACAATTCTCCAGGTCAGACAACCCTCTGGCCTGCGCTTCAAGGGGCGCCCCGATCTGTGGACTGATATGATCTAATCCGATTCGGGATGTAACAGGTCGTATCTGCTTTCATATGTGTCTTTGCTGTTCATATGTATATCACATAACCATTCAATTTGGGATAAATATGGGCAATCAATAAATGCCAGATCTTGTGAATGCATGATAATACATTTTCAAGTCGTACCTTTTGATATTCGGTCTGGAGGGCTCCAAACCTATCCTTGGCCAGGTTGGTAATAAGGTCTGTAAAAAGAATACAAAATAAACACATTAAGAGCCATGTTGTTACTGGTGGTTATGGGTGACTAATCATGTCAAACAATGCATATCACGTACTTCACTCCCACCATTTAGAAGCTTTCATGTTGAAATAGTGCCATTAGAGTGCAAGCAATTGCGTCGATGGCGGTTTCCCGCGTCTGAATAAAATGACCACTTTTCTCTGACACGCAACATGATTTGTATTGACCTGGAACCAGTGAAATCAACAATGCCTGGAACCATAATAATATGAATATATACTGGATATACCTCGGTAAGATTTGTATATGCCAGTTGTTTTGCACCCCACACCATTAGAAATAATTATAGCTAATTATTTTCTCCCCTGGCAAAACACATAAATGATTTTTTTTGGTCACTGTTTTGCGTTTCTTCAGACAAAGTCATTTTACACTTGGTTGCATGCTGATAATAGCCGATCTACAAGCTGAGGTTGTAGATCGGCTATTTTCAGCAAATGTAAAAAGAGTCATTAAGACGGCATCAAGGCCCGCCAAAACACATTTTAGTCGACTAAATCACCTGCAGATTTAGTCGACTAAAATCTTATGACATTTAGTCGACTAAAACTAGAACAACACTAAAACATTCCAGGTAACTAAATGAAAACTATTCAAGAGACTAGGACTAGGACATCAAAATGTGCTGCCCAAAACAACACTGTGATAAAATCCTCATTAGAAAACAATGAGCCTACAGTATTTCTGGTTGGGTTCATGTCCTCATCATGCATGGTGTTCCCCACTGTCTGCATGGTATAATAACACAGCCAGAGACAGACATACTTCTCAGGGGTGAGAGGCTTTAGAAGAATAAACATACAACACACTAGAGGGCTTTGCTCTCAGGAACACATGACAGCATTGTCTTTTTGATATTCAAAGCATGACATTTTGTATTAGGAAGAATGTCCAAAAGCTAGGGGGTTGCTGTGGTCGTTTGGACATTTAAAGCATACTCCTTTTGCTTCATGGAGACTCTAGAGAAAGGGATAGTGCTCATTAATTTAGGAAACAACCAGTCACATCCATTTATGCAGAAGCCACCATTACGTGTCGTATCAAATGTTTTGTCTCTCTCAGACTTAATGTACAAGTGATGTAATGAGTCAGGAGATGCTTACGGCTAATTTACTACAAAAACAAAATCACACGTGTGAAATCAAAGTGATGCAACTCCATGTGGGGGTCCCCGGAACTGCAGTGTGAAGTGTGCAGTGTGAAGCAGTGTTGTTTTTGGCAGCAAATTTCATTTAGTCGGCTTAAATGTATTTTGTTGACGAAATTGTCAATATATGTAAGTCATAGTTTTAGTCATCATAGCTTAGTTTTCATTTAGTTTCAGAGCCACTCTGACATAACAGTCAGTATATGAGAAGCATTTACTTTGGGAGATAAGTCCAGGATCATTTTGTTTTTGAAGGATGAAAGCAGCGCTGCTCCTGGAACAGGCCGCTTCACTGACAGCTCGGAATACCCTCGGACAGTGTTGTCTGCTCATTATAAAAAATCTGGCATCACTGCCCCCAGAACTTCCTCAAACCTCCAACTGAACCCGACCAGCGAAGGAATGCTGACCAACAGAACCAAAAACAGCGGAAACCCCAACAGCCTTTTAGTTACACAAAACAGCTCTCTGTCTTTGAGGGGCTAGGAGGCTCACTTCAAACGGCAGTACATAAATTAGAATCAGATATCATCTTAAAATATCCCTAAAGCAGCACTGTTTTTCTCCAAGCACACACATTTCAAGAGGTGTTCTTTTATTCATGATGTGCTAGCTGTGTCAGTCAGAGGAAGAGACGGAATGCTAAAACATAGCGGGTGACGGCGGGGGGAGTCATTTAACCCATTCTGACCTGAGATCAGATTAAAAAAATGTCAGTCGTTCTTCGATTTTTCAAAAAATAGCAGATCTACAAGCTCATATCGCGCCACTCGGTGGCGCGATATGAGCTTGTAGATCTGCTATTTTTCAATAGCTAAAAGCATAACATGATGCCAACACCAAAATGGGTGCCTGGTCAGAATGGGTTAAAACATACTGGGTGACAGCGGGGGGGGGGGAATTAAAAAACTTCAGTGCACTGTGCAAGGAATAAATGCATTCGCCATGTATCCGAAGGAAGTCTGATCCAATCACTTTTAGATTTCTCCACAACAAGTTTTGTTGTGTTCAAGATCTGATTTTAGGCATGTTTAAGCCTCCAGGAAAATCCGTGTTGAGGTTCTTAATCCACTGTTTTTCATTAAAACGTCTTTGTCCTACTGTCCAGTTGGGATTGTGTTGAAGTCCAGCGCATTTTAGAGCTTCAATGCCGTGAGCCATGAAATGTTGCACAAACCTTGTGGTTGTTCTTCAATCAAACCTCTCTCTCTTCCCACAGCAAGGCGCCTACTAGCTTTTACACTTTTGCAAAACACATATTTACTAATACAGAGGAGGATGATGATGGACCCCCGTCCTGGATATACACCTGGCGTGGATTGTAAGGAGATAAGCCGATGCGTGCGAAATAATTTGATAAAGGTGTTTAACTGGTTCAGACCGTATACGTGTGGGCACGTCATAATGTGCCCACACACACACAATGTGCCAACACGTCCTAGCGACGACGGGTTGCTAGGACGTGTTGTGTACACTTCACATCATTTTTTTGAGTTGGCCTCCAAGTCCACCATACTCCTTGCTCTTCGCTTATCCTTGGCGGTCCTGTGCGTTGTGATTTAGTTTGACCAACCATGTGGTCCCTTAACCCATTCTGACCGGGCACCCATTTTGGTGTCAGCATCATGTTATGCTTTAGCTATTTAAAAATAGCAGATCTACAAGCTCATATCGCGCCACCGAGTGGCGCGATACGAGCTTGTAGGTCTGCTATTTTTGGAAAAATCGAAGGACTGACATTTTTAGAATCTGATCTCAGGTCAGAATGGGTTGATCAGACCAGTGTGTGTCCAGTGGAAACCTCGTATGAATCTGATCTCAGAATGGGTTAAAAATCACTAGGTGGCGAGTGATGTTTCAGTCGAGTCGCAGAGAACAAGATGTCACCATGAGGCAGTGTGTCACACGGCAACTTCTGAATTTAACCCATTCTGACCTGAGATCAGATTCATACGAGGTTTCCACTGGACACACACTGGTCTGATTAAACAATTCTGACCTGAGATCAGATTATAAAAATGTCAGTCGTTCTTCGATTTTCTAAAAAATAGCAGACCTACAAGCTCGTATCGCGCCACTCGGTGGCGCGATATGAGCTTGTAGAACATGCATCTTGTTGCACAGTATATAATTGTGGATAGACGTCAGTCTATCTTTTTTTTTTTTTTTTAGGTTTGTTTTTGGCTTTTCTGCCTTTAGTGATAGATACAAGTGAAGAATGTAATGGAAAGAGGGAGAGAGAGAGAGAGAGACATGCCGCAAACGGGACTCGAACACGCGACGCGCTGTCAGGCCAGAGCCTATGATGTGGCATGTGACTGGACCGCTATAGGCCAGCGGGCGCCCCGGAGATATCAGTCTATCTGACAAAGTAGTTCATGGTATCAAGGGTTTCAATTATGCTTACGTAGATGAGTGATTCACCACATGTATACATGGGTCAGGCAGATAAGGTCATAATTCATGACAACCAGTCCATGACATCAGTCATCAACAGCACACACACACACACACACACACACACACACACACACACACACACACACACACACACACACACACACACACACACACACACACACACACACACACACACACACACACACACACACACACACACACACACACACACACACACACACACACACACACACACACACACACACACACACACACACACACACACACACACACACACACACACACACACACACACACACACACACACAGTCAATGGGTGGTGCTCATACATAAAGACAGACACGGTGGTGCTCATATACATAGACATACTCACAAAGTCACTTAATGGATGCTGTGGCTCTGTAAGAGGCTAAACATCTATGAGGTGTGTGTGTGTGTCATCAAATATGTGCCCTTTTGGGGGGGGAAATATATATATATATATTTTGTACAGCGTACAGTATGTTGACCATGGTGACATTGATCAATTCTTGATACAAAGCTTCTAATATATTATTTATGCGGCTGCCCCAAAATCTATAAATCTCACACTAAGGCACACAAGGGTGCCCTCATTTTTTCACTTTTTGCACCTGCCCCTCTAAATGTCTGTGCACGCCACTGTACCATAGATACATGGATAAGATGTTCTGTAATTCTGTGGTTGGTAAACATGATCAAAAAGCTGTTATATAGGACAATTACCTAACTTTTCATTCAAGTCTCAGACCAGTAGGTCACCCCTCCCTCCACCCTGCATTTATCTTTCAGTAGGTTAGCAGCCATACCTTCAAACGGCCTGCGGCAAAAGCTATTGTGCGTTAGTGGGTCAGTGCAAAGCGATGCAGACATTCGCAGAAGAAAATAAACAGGCAACGTAGACAATAGAAGGCGTACTAATCTGAGCACTTTTCGGGTCGGGTTCCATTCATTCTGGGCGGGAACCCCTTTTGGTGTTTTAAGCATTACGTTATACTATAGCTATTGAAAAATAGCAGATCTACAAGCTGCTATTTTTCAATAGCTATAGTGCTGCACTACGAGCTTGTAGATCTGCTATTTTTGAAAAATCTTGGAAAAATGTGGCCGCACATCTTTGAATATACATATATTCTTTCAGAGCCAACGTTTTAAACTCAAATCTTTACTTCTGGTCCCTGGAACAACATATTTTCAGATGGGGGTCGGTGGCCAATTACATATATGTTTGGGGGTCCTTGACGTGAAAATGTTTGAGAACGACAAATATGGGTTTTTAAGAAAACGGTCAGTGTCCCCCCACACGGGGAGAATATATAATATCCACACAGAAAGGCCCTTTCACAAATCCCACCTAGGTTCCCCCGGCGGGAATTGAACCTGGGACCTTCTAGCTGTCGAGACGACAGCGCTACCGTTTTTATTTTCTATCAATTACACAGCCCATGACGCCTTGAATTCAACTCATTAAACTACTCCTATAAGTCCTAGCTATCCTATTAGCAAGACTTTATCTTATCTTTATCTTCATACAAGACGATAAAGAACTACAACAGACTAAAGCATGATGCCTGATGGGTAATCCTCTCAACAGGCCCCCTGGGTGTCCATGCGCGGGCGGGGTTAATAATTGATTTGAGCAAAGCATCCATGCAAGCCCACGCATTGAGATAAAATACAACTTTAAATACCTTTTTTTAATGCCTGTGATGATCGAGTCACAACATTGCTCGTAACATTTTCTGCTCTTAAAAGAGGCTGGTCTGTTCCCCCTCATTGAGAAAGAGGTGCATAGACAAAAGTCTCTGGGTTGGATTCAATTCTAGGCAGTGTCTAAAACCAAGACGAAAAATGTTTGTTTTTTTCACTGACGAAAACTAAGCTATGATGACTAAAACTAAGACTAAATACGTCGACAATTTCGTCAACATAAAAGTAGTAGAGTAAAATGTTAGGGACTAGTGGACAAGAGATCCAGTATAAGTAGTCATTTTACACTTGGCTCCATGCTGAAAATAGCAGATCTACAAGCTCACAATGTGTCGCGCTATGACGCGTTGTGAGCTTGTAGATCGTAAATCTTCAGCAAGTGTAAAATCAGCCATTACGGCAGCATCAAGGCGCGCCAAAACACATTTTAGTCGACTAAATCACCTGTAGATTTAGTCGACTAAAACTAAGTCAAAACTATTCAAGAGACTATGACTAAAACTAAAATAGAAATTTGCTGCCAAAAACAACACTGATTCTAGGCCATCTCGCAGCTTTGTGGATTTAGACGGGGCCCTGCAATATAGTGTCTCTAGGCACCGACTAAGCCAACACCATTATCACCGTCTGACTAACGAGTCAGCAAGTGGGGGCGCAGTATTTGCCTTTGGACATGCCATGACACATGGCTGTACGTGGTGGAGAATGGACATTCCATGACCCATGGCTGTACGTGGTGGAGAATGGACATGCCATGACACATGGCTGTACGTGGTGGAGAATGGACATTCCATGACACATGGCTGTACGTGGTGGAGAATGGACATTCCATGACCCATGGCTGTACGTGGTGGAGAATGGACATTCCATGACCCATGGCTGTACGTGGTGGAGAATGGACATGCCATGACCCATGGCTGTACGTGGTGGAGAATGGACATTCCATGACCCATGGCTGTACGTGGTGGAGAATGGACATGCCATGACCCATGGCTGTACGTGGTGGAGAATGGACATTCCATGACCCATGGCTGTACGTGGTGGAGAATGGACATTCCATGACACATGGCTGTACGTGGTGGAGAATGGACATTCCATGACCCATGGCTGTACGTGGTGGAGAATGGACATGCCATGACACATGGCTGTACGTGGTGGAGAATGGACATTCCATGACCCATGGCTGTACGTGGTGGAGAATGGACATGCCATGACACATGGCTGTACGTGGTGGAGAATGGACATTCCATGACACATGGCTGTACGTGGTGGAGAATGGACATTCCATGACACATGGCTGTACGTGGTGGAGAATGGACATTCCATGACCCATGGCTGTACGTGGTGGAGAATGGACATTCCATGACACATGGCTGTACGTGGTGGAGAATGGACATTCCATGACACATGGCTGTACGTGGTGGAGAATGGACATTCCATGACACATGGCTGTACGTGGTGGAGAATGGACATTCCATGACCCATGGCTGTACGTGGTGGAGAATGGACATTCCATGACACATGGCTGTACGTGGTGGAGAATGCGTTGGTTCCTTCTTTGTTTTGAGTGGTGCAACCACTCCAAGGAACAGCAATGTCCCTATGTCCCGATGTCCCGATGTTTAGAGTACCAGTAGGGGCATAAGTGGCGCTGTTGTGCTAGAAACAGAGAGAGAGAGAGAGAGAGAGATGGTGTTGCACTGTTGCCTGTTAATTACAGAGAGAGAGAGAGAGAGGTGTCTGCTACATGCTAATTCCCCCACACAGTAACTCTGTCATTTCGGGAACCGGGCTGGCACGCTGGGCACGTTCCTGAGGGTCTGGAAGTTCCGGGGACCCACCGGGGACCCCCCACACAGAGTTGCACCACTCAGTTCACACGGGTGTGATTATTTCTTTAGAGGATGGACTCTTCAGCTTCATCCAACAACCACTCATTGAATTACAGATTTTCCAACAGAAAAATGCATCACAGAGGGAGTATAAGAGGACAGCCCCTGTATACGCCCTGTGGAAGACACTGTGTTGTCGAAACCGGTCAACGTCTAGTGGAATTTCATTGCTTTTGTACTATGTATAGTTGTATACTGTAGTACCCTGTCAACCTATATTAACCCATTTAAACCTGAGGACGACAAAAAAAAAAGTCTTATGAATCCTAAAAGTTTTCTGAAAAACCCTCATGTTTCTATGTCAGTGTCAGGGACCTTCCAGGAGCAAAGATTTTAGTTAAAAAATGTTCGCGCCACATTTTCACGATTTTTCAAAAGATAGCAGACCTACAAGTTCGTAATGAGCTTGTAGATCTGCTATTTTTCCACAGCTAAAGCATAACGTAATGCTTAAAACGCCAACAGGGGGTTCCCCGCCCTGAAGTCCTTGCTCGAGCGTGCTTGAAGTTTGACCGTTTTTAACCTCTTCCGTTCTTTTTTTTCTTTTTTTAGATATTTTTTTTGCGGCTTACGCCTTTTATTGGTTTTTTTGAAGGGACAGACAGTAGGCTGACAGGAAACGGGAGAGAGATGGGGGGGAAGACATGCAGTAAAGGCCGTGTCGGGCTCGGGAGTCGAACCCGCGGCACACTGCGACTGGGGTTCCCAGACGGTTACGCCACCGCCTGGGCACCTCTTCTGTTCTGACTTGTGTGACATGTGAGCACCTCATCAACAACACCTGGACTGGAGTCGTCACCCATGTGAACTCTACGAAGCACACTCCAGCGCTCACCTTTGTTTGCTTGAAAATGCATCAACTGAGTACTATGCGTTACCCTTTAAGTCTCTCTAGGACACGTGACTAAGAGATGACGGACATGACTCGCGCTAATCCGGAGCCGCAGGAACATTGGGATATACAAAGTGCAGGAAAGTCTCAATGATAACATCACTTTAACTACAGAAATCCAGACGTATCACACCACGCAGCCTTAACACATTCTGGACGAGAACCCCTTTTGGTGTTTTAAAGCATTATGTTATACTTTAGCTATTGAAAAAATAGCAGATCTACAAGCTCATAGCGCGGCACCGAGTGCTGCGCTATGAGCTTGTAGGTCTGCTATTTTTTTATAAATCGTGTGCCTCATATCTTTGAATATACTGTATATTATAGAGTGAACATTTTAACTCAAATCTTTGCTTCTGGGGTGGTCCCTGGAACAACATATTTTCAGATGGCGGCCCGGCGGCCAAATTAATATATTTTTGGATGTCCTCGACATGAAAATGTTTGAGAACCACTGATGCATGTTTTTCGGAAAACTGTCAGGATTTAGAAAGCATATTGTAGAATCGTTCCCAGGTTCAAAATGGGTTAAGGGGAAAGCTTATCACCTTTTCCGACAGGAGATTGGAGAGCTTCCTCTAATGGATACTACCAAGATGTCATCTCTTAATGCCTGCCGGGGGTCAACCGGGGAGGTGTCATCATGTCATTATTCCGACGGCCACATTTGTCCCGACATCCTGTTGGTCTGACTAACCCCAGTATAACGAACACTAACCTCACACTAACCTAATGGTCGGAACAATGGGAATTATGAGTCCGGATGGGCAACGTGTGAGGAGTTATAAGGATGGACTAGGACTGACAAAACAACAAACCAAAGATCTGCAGTATAGCACAAACAATCTCAAATACAAATAACCATCTTACTTCATTTTCAAGGTATATTCAGTGATTTCACTAATTCAAATACCACTTTTTTATAATGTATAATTTATCCTTACTATAGTGTGTGCTGACCATATAAGGACTTCCTCCCTGTCCCCAATTAACCCCTGGGGCCAAAACACCTTAGGTTTCTTTTTTGGCTAGAGGGCCCAGCCATCATCCAATCGGGATGAGAGGGGCCTTCCTCCAATCATGAACAAATGTTCTCCGTTATACATGTTTATTCTGACCTCAGGGACCGTGTTGAAAACAAATGTTATTCTGACCTCAGGGACTGTGTTGAAAACAAATGTTATTCTGACCTCAGGGACCGTGTTGAAAACAAATGTTATTCTGACCTCAGGGACCGTGTTGAAAACAAATGTTATTCTGACCTCAGGGACCGTGTTGAAAACAAATGTTCCCTGTTATACATGCCTTGGATGTGTTGTCTTATTCAGCCATAATATCAAAAGATAAAATCAATCAGACTTAGATGGGAGTGACTAGATTACAGCACACACACACTATCTGCAATGTAGTCATCTGGGTTAGAGTCAAGCGTGCGCGCGCGCGCGCACACACACACACACACACACACACACACACACACACACACACACACACACACACACACACACACACACACACACACACACACACACACACACACACACACACACACACACACACACACACACACACACACACACACACACACACACACACACACACACACACACACACACACACACACTAGTCTGGAACGTTTATGTGGAAGATACAATTCCAAGGAGTGGTTATACAACTGAATAGTGGGCTCCGATTGGTCACCCACAACTCTGGGATGAGCCTAATGTAAAGTGCCAGATCGACCAATCAGCCCAGGGCTACATCATGATTCGTCTGGTTTCCAGGCCATATGGCAGGTCACCAACATCGTCATCAGTGAGTGACAGATGGAGTGAAGTGGCAGCAGTTGGTTGAAATGTCAGACTCATTAACCCATTCTGAACGGGAACCCCTTTTTGGTGTTTTAAGCATTATATTATACTTTAGCTATGTCGCGCTATGAACGTGTAGGTCTGCTATTTTTGGAAAATCCGTGAAAATGTGGCACAAATCTTTGAATACATTCTTTCAACGTTTTAACAAAAATATTTGATTCTGGGGGGGGGGGGGAGACCGGGAGAGAGATGCTACAACATTGATGAACAACCTTCATTTCCCTTTTTTGGGGTTGTCGTTGTTGGTGATCTGCTGAATTGAGGATTAGCACCCGTACGTAGCACAGTAAATCACTGGGAGACAGCAGCAGCTAAATGCTTATTCGGCCGTAAGGTCCTACGTGCTGAGATAGTACGAAAAACAGAACAAATGAGCAAACTAAAGACTTTAGTCACCCTAATGAAGGCATTGTTGCTGCAATGCGTAGGTGTATTCATTTCATTCTTGCTATGCATTAACCATACAATAGGCTTTTACATTTTTTTCCCACAACAGTGCCTTGGTCTCATCGCTTTCTCTTTGAATAAATATATATTTTAAAGCGAACAATGACATTTCCCTAGTATACAATATTTTGATATAGGGGTTGGTGGGCAAATACATATCATTTTGGGGGTCCTCGACATGAAAAGGTTTGAACACATAAGTGATGTATAGCAACAAAAGTTTCTCAGAAAACTGTTTTTTGGTAGAATCAGCCTCAGGTCTTAAACTCAACAGCTAATTACACCCATAAGTGCTGCTAACACAGGAGACGTTTTTTCTCTCCTCAGCGCAGAATGAAAACTGTTCTTGTGCCTGCAAGGTTCCTCCTCGAGTGCACTCAAAAACACCTTCACAAAAGGTAAACACATTGTTGCCACGGTACCCGTAGCTATGGAGACGGGAATCAAAGCTCAACTTTACACCCGCCGCCAGAGATGGAGAGGGTGGGGTCAGGGGAGACTGGAGTGGAGTGCACCAGAGAGAGAGAGATAGAGAGACAAAGAGAGTGAGAGAGAGAGTGCTTGGAGAGAGACGATAAGATAGACTCCTCTGCATTCATGCTGCTGCTGCAGCTTAATAAAAAAGGTATTAAGTGGTCAAGCCGACTTAAACTTATTAAACCCAGTGAGAAACGAAGCCCAAAACATTTCAATTAACAAGGTGTTGATATGCTTGGAGGAGAAAAGGTTGCTGCATGCTGAGATAATATGGCATCGTTAATCTTCTTCTGGGGACATATTGCTGTGCAGATGCAATGTAGTAGTAGAGCTTCTGGTTGTGCTTAAGGACATCATTCTAGTGTCCCAGATTTGCGTTTGCGCATGTGCGTGTGTGCATATACGTGTGTGTGTGTGTGTGTGTGTGTGTGTGTGTGTGTGTGTGTGCATGTGCGTGCGTGCGTGTGGAGCCCCATATGGGTTTCGCATGCATTTGTGTATACACATGCACATGAATAGAATATCTTCTTAGTGATTATTGATTCTATAAATCGAATAATTGAGAAGTGAACAATAAAAAAATATACATATTATTAGCGATTCAATGCGAAAAGATAAAGCACTATTTTATACTGTAACGTACAACTGTGTCAGCAAAAAAAAGGCCTATCTACAAGCTCACATCAACACATCGCAAGAATGTTATTTTATTATGTTCTTTTTTGTATCGATTATTTAATTGCAGAGGAACGTTAACCCATTCAGAACGGGCACCCATTTTGGTGTCAGCATCATGTTATGCTTTAGCTATTGAAAAATAGCAGATCTACAAGCTCATATCGCGCCACCGAGTGGCGCGATACGAGCTTGTAGGTCTGCTATTTTTGAAAAATCAAAGACACTTTTAGAATCTGATCTCAGGTCAGAATGGGTTAATAGGGATAAAACATTTCGGTCAGTCGGACCTTGACGAAAACTAAATGGAAACTGGATGACTAAAACTATGACTAAACTATACCGTCTACTTTTTTTAGTCAACAAATAAAAACTAGACTAAAATGTTAGGAAGGGACTAGTGGACAAGAGATCCAGTATAAGTAAAAGACAAGTCATTTTACACTTTGTTACATGCTGAAAATAGCAGATCTACAAGCTCACAACACATCACAGTGAGCTTGTAGATCTGCTATTTTCAGCAAGTGTAAAATCAGTCATTACGAGGACGATCAAGGCCCGCCGAAATACATTTTAGTCGACTAAATCAACTGTTGATTTAGGCAGCGTTGACTGTGTTGGTAGATTCCACTGGTGAATGGTGCCTGCTTGTATGCAAGTTACATAGTCTACAGAAGTTACAAATGCATCCATGTACCTACTACATTGACGATGGTAGTTACAGCAGAGCAGTTTAATGTCATGCCCCAGGACGCACGCACACACACACACACACACACACACACACACACACACACACATGTTGACCCGGTCATATAGTACTTTAATTTCCACAGTCATTCACACAGAGTTGTAAAATGAGGCTCACAAATCCAGGACGTTTAGCATTCCCTGCCTGTAGGCTATAAGCCTGACCATGCATTTAGTCTCAGAGTAGAAACATTTACACTTGGGATTTTGCAGTTTGTGCTGAACATACAGTACATTGCATTATTATAGCATATTCTTAGTTTGTTTGTAGATAATGTATCATCGTATTGGTGTATTTCATTTTAATAGCCAGGCTAATAAATTGCTTTACTGAAAGATTAATGACAAGTATTAAAAAGCAACAAACATCTTCATGCTACTGCCGCTTGCCAGGACAAACTAGTCAACAATGCTTCCACCCTGGCTATCCCAAAATGATACATTTATTAGAGTTGTTGTTCTACTATGGACCCACAGTTCTGTTCATTTTGCCAAACACAAACTATTACTCATGGTCTGTCTTAACAACCCATTTTGGGCGGGAACCCCTTTTGGTGTTTTAAGCATTACATTATACTTTAGCTATTGAAAAATAGCAGATCTACAAGGTCATAGCGCGGCACCGAGTGTCGCGCTACGAGCTTGTATGTAGGTCTGCTATCTTTGAAAAATCGTGAAATGTGGCGCAAAGCTTTGAATATATTCTTTCAGAGCGAACATTTTTAACTCAAATCTTTGCTTCTGGTGACGTCCCTGGATTAACATATTTTCAGATGGGGCTCGGCGGCCAATTACATTTTTGGGTCCTTGAGATGAAATATTGAGCACCACTAATTGTCAGGATTTAGAAGACATTTTTTTTAAATGTTGACGTCCGGTCTAAATGGGCAAATTCACTACGATGGCCCAGTTATAGCCGCTTCCTCGGCAACCTGACAGAAGGCTATTATTTTTAGTGGCATCTTGAAGTGAGCCAATTGGGTCGGATAAATCGTGTTTCATTCATGTGAAATCAAATCAATAAACAGGCTACCATCTGGTGTGAACATGCCAACATTACATTTTCCTATATAAGTTCCAGCAACAACAAGGAAAACGTTTATTTTCACACTATCACCTGGTAAGGGTTAACTCGATAGAATAACTTATATAATAATGACTATTATACAACAGGTCGTTTCGAGGAAGCTATCCGATTGGTTGAAACGGCCTTCTAGCCGTGGTTCAAACGAGCACCACTCCACCTAATCAAAACAAAGAATTCAGCTGCTCTGTTTTCCCAGCGCGCTCCACATGCCCCAACATTTTATTTACCTGCCATAGTGTCAACCCCTTATACCTGTGTCGGATCTGTGGTTAGACTGGCATATTTGCCGATACCGATATGACCAAATAGAGGGCCGATCCAATACTTCTTCTGATACCGATACAGTATCGGGACATCTCTTAGTCAGAAGAATAAGTGTCCGCTCTGAAACCATGTCTGCCAGATGTGTTTGGCTATTAGTGAACCCAGAGAGGACTGTCCGCTGCAGGTAAACACTCTCCCTGATTACCTTATCAGCTTACTGTGGCTAAAGCCATGCTGCCATGGCGACAATGACAGACTGATCACATGACCCGCTGACGGAGGAGGAGAGGAGACTATTCAACCAGACGTGGTGCTGCTGAACGGTGTTTTTGCCAGCAAATTTCTATTTTAGTTTTAGTCATAGTCTCTTGAATACTAGTTTTCACTTAATTTTTGTCACCTGGAATGTCTTAGTGTTAGTTTAGTTTTAGTCGACTAAATGTCATGAGATTTTAGTAGACTAAATCTACAGGTGATTTAGTCGACTAAAATGTATTTTGGCAGGCCTTGATGTCGTTGTAATGGCAGATTTGACACTTGCTGAAAATAGCCGATCTACAAGCTCACAACGCGCCGTGCTGCTCTGAAGATCACTCAAGGGTATCCAATCCATCCATGCTTGCCGTTGGTCTTGGTGGCTCAGTCAGTCAGTCAGTCAGTCAGTCAGTCAGTCAGTCAGTCAGTGAGCGAGTGCACGAGACTGCATGAGCGCACACTCAACATGCCACATCTCGGCTTCTTCTAATATGGCGTATTGGTACACACATCAAGTGGGTACTGAGACACGTTTGACATTTTTGAAATACAAAATTCAACAAATAAAAAACTGTGACCCCCCCCCCCCCCCCCGCCGCCCAAAGCCAAAATAGTTTGAGCAAATGAAAACTCTGGCCCGGGAGATTCCTAATTAAACGCAGCTCCAATTTCCGTTGAACTGCATCCCAAGCTCATAGCATTTGCTATGAAATACATGTTGACAGTGCCTGTGACTGTAACGCCTGGAGAGAGGGAGGTTTCTCACGCTTCAAGCTCATCCATGTAGGCATCATGCTCAAGGCCAAGGGGGGGACGGGACTGTCAGCTCTTGCTCAGATCTCAATATAGATCACTGGACAAAGACAAAGTCATCAGAGCGCAGTCCTAACACATACGAGGCTGCAAGTTGCAGAGAGGCCGGGACATCAGATTGAATAAACTGTAAATCTTTTTTAACATGTTCAACAGAAATAGTTTATAATATAAATATTTTGTATACATTCAGTGATTTGGGTGATTTGGAAAAACCCCCGGTCCGCCCCGGTAACAAGTTGTGCACATGCACAAGCTCTACAGTGGGGAAGGGGGGGGGGACACAACAAGGCCCCACTCGATCATGATTGGAGGAAGGCCCCCAGACACTTGTAATTCCAAAGATAATTGTTTAAGCTGTTTTTAAGTTTTCTGTGTGGAGCTCTCCATGGTGCTGAAAGTGCACCTAATGCGTTTAAGTCTGATTTGTTTCTCCGTTTGTGGGGGAGGGCAGCTAATGTGCGCTTTACATTCACCCATTCACACACAAACACACACACATTCATACACCGATGGCGGAGGAAACCATGCAAGCCACCAACCTGCACATCAGGAGCAATTACGGGTTCAGTGTCTTGCTCAAGGACACTTCGACACCAACTCTGGGGGAGCCCGGGTTCGAACTGGCAACCTTGCAGTCGAAATGAACCACCGGATCTCCCCCCCACACACACACACAAATATCAGTAAAGCAACCTCCTGCTGCCTCCTGCATTATGTGCAAATTCCAAACAGGTGGTACGCAGGGCTGTTGAGTGATATTCAACAGGTGGTACGCAGGACTGTTGAGTGATATTCAACGAGTGCTTCCAAACTCTTGACACTTGAACGGTGGATTTTTTATGAAACAAACACTAAATCAAGCTTTTCGTACAGCTGCAGTGTTGGTGAGTTTGACGTCGTTTAATACAATCAGAGATAGGACTTTTCTATTTGGATGTATGGACTGCAAACAGGTTTTCAATGTAATGAGTCCCGGGATGCAGGGGTGGTCTTTTAGATGAGTCCCACTCCCAGGGACATTTTATGAGTGCCACTTCAACAACGTTAGAAGTCATATTTTTGCCATTTTTACAAATTGCAGCATTTAACTCCCATTTCATTTTATATGGTTATAATAACCATTTCTGCTTCTGTTTTCTACATGAATATAACCACATTATAACTAAAGCTAGCAAAAATAAACTAGAATAAAAATCACACTTGTGTGAACTGAGTGGTTCTCTCTCTCTCTCTCTCAGCAGGCAACAGTACAGCACTATCTCTCTCTGTTTCTGTACCACAGCGCCCCTACTGGTACTAGTCATACTCATGCTCATTAACACATACATAGGCGGACGACACATAGGCCGCGGTCTGCATAAGGTCAATAGCAGCTAACCGTGTAGTTTGATGTTTTGCTCAGAACACTGGCAACACATTATGATAAGGATCCATCCTTCAGTTGCAGGTCGGTGTCTGTTCTAACCACCACGGGGTGTCCAAGTGCATCATTTAAAATCACGATGGGCTCAAGAGATAGCATGGATCCTAAACCACTTAGCATTAATGGCTGGTATCTAGACTAGAGGCCTGTTACAGCTCCAGTCGATCGGCAAGTGCCGAATTACTCACCCTCGACTCCGTGCTGCCCTCATCCCCGTGACACTCGTTCCACTCAGGTGGGAGAAACATGGCTCTTAAGTGCAGAAAAGGGCCTGGTTTCTCTGACTATGTGGCAAGACGAGTGGGTTTGAGGCCAAAAGCCACCTTGAATTAAAGACCATGCAATGGCTACTTCTGGTTAGTGATGGGAGATTAATCGGCAAACACATTGGTATCGGCCAATTTGAGTTGTTTTTTAGATTTATCGGCATCGGTTTGATTAATCAATCAGACCGATTAATTAACCGGTCTGATCAATCGGTCCGTCTTTACAGATAAACAAGCCCAAAGTAACAGCTTGAACAGATCTACAAGCTCACAATATTAAATATAAAAAGGTATTTCAGTTAAATCTGACTTGCCTAGAAGCCTGCAGTGCAGCAGATACCCTTTTACATGTATTTTTTTCAGAATGGACAAAATTACTATAATTTTTCAATACGGAATGAGATCATATCGACATCGGTAATATCGGTTATCGGCAATTGATTATATCGGATATCGGCCAAAATGTCTCATCAGCACATCCCTACTTCTGGTACGTTGGACCCGACCCGTTGTTGACAGCAACATTTTTATCGTCATATTTGAGTCACCTGAAATGTGTTAGTTTTAGTCTAGTTTTAGTTGACAAAATAACATTAGAGAAACATTATATTTTAACATTATTTAAAATTAGACAAAAACAATATTTTGGCGACCCATGGCACTCATGTGCAGCAAAGCATTTAAGCAGTTGTCGTCTTAGGGCCGATTCATACTCCTATTTTATTCGGCGCTGTAGTGCCGAAATGATTTCGGCTCGTCAGAAATTTTCAGTAGCACCGAAGAGCCGACTTTAGGACGGTACCCGCCCCCCCAAACCTCAAATGACGTCAAATTGTAGGCTCTACAGCGCCGAACCGACTTTTATTCGGCTCTAAAATAGGAGTATGAATCGGCCCCTAGTTCTACTGGCTCTATTCAACTCCATAACTTTTGTGTACTTACATTTTTGACAAAATAGTTTGTCTTAGCTTTAGTCATTATATAGCTTAGTTTTTGTTTTGTTTTCATTCCGTTTTTGTCAGTGAAAAAAGGTAGTCAAAGAACATCATCACTGCTTGGACCATGAGACGTGTTAGCTTTGAATTTGGTCTGCTGTCTACATTTCTAAAGTCTCCCGTTTGAAGGAATCTGTATCGTCCTGGACTCCTGGTGCACCATTATGTAAAATGGTAAATGGTGCATTTATATAGCGCCTTTATCCAAGGCGCTTTACATAGATTCACCCATTCACACCCACACATACATACACCGATGCCGGAGGAAACCATGCAAGGCACCAAACTGCACATTGGGAGCAATTAGGGGTTCAGTGTGTTGCTCAAGGACACTTCGACACTAATAATAATAATAACTTGCATTTTTATAGCGCCTTTCAAGATACCCAAAGCGCTTTACAACACAGTACAACAAAACATAATTAAATTCCAAAAGCCTGGACGAACTAAATCTGGGGGAGCCCACAGGGTTCAAACTGGGAATCTTGCGGTTTCCATCCGGCCACTCTACCCCTGAGTCACCGTTCTGGGCTACAGGCAGAGTTAACTTAACCTCATCGTTCTCAAACAAAGTATCTTTGACTCTGATCTGAACCTGTATCACGTTCTTGCTGTGTGTCTCCACGTGCAGCCACTGGGGACTACCAATGAAGCAGGACAAAAGGCCGGGGAGTGGGGATGCATGACTTGTCATCCATTCACGAGGACAGAGGATATTCTGTCTTGGCTTCATTCGCCAATATCACTGCTCCAGTCCTGCTTGGCTACCCAGGCCTGACCCAAATAACATGCCCCAAAATATGACACTGTACTGTAGCTTTAGTTTTAGTAGCAGCTACTTCCTCTCAAAACAACCCCCATGCCTTTGACGTCTTTGTTTCTTAAATAATCTTTTATCTTTTAGTTTTTTCTTTTGCCCCATCTTGCTCCTGGAATCTTTAGATTTTCTCCCATAGCCCAGCAAGGCCCCCTGCGTGCTTCCATTCCCTCTGGATGGATTTATCAGTGTTTCTCTTGCCTGCTCTGTCAGATAGCACAGAACCCTAAGCTGGCAGTGGCATTATAATATTACCTTGAAATGTCTAAAACGTTAAAGCTATCTTAATGCCACGGCACTTATCTTCCCTTTCTCGCTCAGCCGGCCTCTGTTAAAGCAGGCTTTGTTAATGATATGCAGTGCGTGCCTCTGTGAGCATCTCTCTGTATGACTCCAGAGAAATGCCTCACTAACCGTTGAACTCCTTTCCCCTTTTAAAGAGTACACATCAAGGTACAGATTTAGTGGCCTTCTTGGTTCAGGGCTTGGGGTGTAGTGGGTGGTGGTGGTTTGGTTATGCAACACATTCCAGGAGACAATTAGCAGTCTGTCAGAGCCCCTCTGCATTCACAGCTTTCTTTTTGTCTTTTGGATAATTGTAGCCTGAAGTCTGTGTAAAATAATTAAAAACAGTACGAAATGGATGTTTGAGAATAGGTGTTTTGGCTGCCTTCCACGACGAACTAACACTTGTTGAGCCGCAAAAAAAAAGGGAACTGTCGAACATCACAAGGGACGATGCGAATGTCGATAAGCTAACCTGCATTTGACGGAGCATCATTTGAAAGAAGCAGCGAATAGACTGAACGAGACTAGTCGAGAATGTTTCCCCCCCCCCCCCCCCAAGGAGACAATAATACCATCAGTCTTGTGAGAGTTCCTCTGCATATTAAAGAAAATATGGCAGCAGGCAAGCATTAATGTACTGTATTTGCAAGTAAATTGTTACTTTCAGTTGCGATTGATTGAAATAAACATCAAATGTAAAAGCTGTAATTGTTTCGACTGGAGGCTGGGCTGCAGTCCAGGTCTTTAACGAGAGAACGAATACGTTCCGAAAATATATGGCAAATGAACAGGATTGCCTAGTGCTTAGATGTTAATTCATTAGAAGTTTTTTTTCATAAGAGCAAAGAGCATCAGCTAAGGGTAAAATTCTAAGTGAAACTAATTTCACTTGGGTAGGAAAAAAACAACATTTTTTAATCAATCCAAGTGTAACTAAATGTCATCTCGGGAGCAACACAGAGACGCCAAGAGGCTCCTAAGAGCTGATGCACACTAATGGCTCAGGAAAAGGACAATCAATGTCACGGGCCATAATTCAGGACATTTCCTCAATTTGTTCAACATGCTACCCAGTTAACCATTTAAATGTCACATAAATCATCTTATCCTCCACTTTGGTTGTCCTTTATCTAAGGCAGCAGCGACTGGCCAGTGGCCATGCACACTTTGTTTTTGTAATTCAAGTACAGCGACTACTTCCCTGCTGATTAGCGGGGCTGTCAAACAACATTTAATCCTTGGTTTGTGTGTGGATCCATTTAAAATGCAACATTTGTTTAAAGCATATATATTTTAATATGCGTTCTCAGGCTTGGAGAGAAGGGAAATAAGTGCATTCGATACGTTATATATATTAGGGATGTTGAAAAAAGTTGAAAATCGACTCGATTTTCGACTCATGCCTCCCGCGACTCAAAACGTATGAGTCGAAAAATCGTTTTTATTTGTATTATATTTTTTTTATAATGTAAAATGTTATAAACGTTGCCTTTTCAAATGTTTTCCAAATGGGAGAGGTACGTGTTTGTCTGTGTGACACTGCTGTGCTGCGCCTGTCAGTGGCTCGTCACATGCAAATTAACTTTGAGCAGAGCGCTGTGGCTCTGAGTTTGAGAATAGACCCCATCGTCCAAGGGTGTGTGTGTGTGTGTGTGTGTGTGTGTGTGTTTGGTGGGGGGTGGTATCTTAGCAACACTGAATGATCTGTCCCATTGGTCGTGTGCTCGTATCATGAGCCAATGGCTGCAGCTCTGCTTCCCAGACCCAGACCCAGGTTCACATCTCATATACAGTCTACACATGCCGTAAAGTGAACTGACAGCCACAGGTCTGCTACGATATTAGCAGCGGTGAGCGCTCTTCTCTCGTGAAGAAAGCAGGACAGAGTTGTCAAATAAATCCCGCCGTCATTCATACTGTATTTATTCTCCGACCCGACATTAAAATACGGAACAACGTGCGTTCATTACGGGGCTCGTGACAGGCTGCAGACACTTGAGAGTTGGGACTACTAGCAGATAGCACCGCTGCTCCTTTACAAAATAAAGTTTATTTTTTATTATTGGGATTTGATCATTGATGCAAATTCTAAACATATGGATGCAGCTGCAGAAGTTGTGTTGCTTAAAGGAATGCATAGTTGCGTTCTCCTCAACTGCTGCGCAGCAACAACAAAAATATAAAAAAAATGAAAAAAAAATGGAAAAAAGTCGTTCGACACGTCGATTTTCGGCCTCGATTCGTCGATTGGCCAAATATGAGTCGTTTGGCATCCCTAATATATATATATATGCACAAATAGACAATAATGGTTGGCAGCTATTGAAATGACTCATTCATTAAAGTTTCGACATTATTTCCATGTACTTTCAGTTAGTGAGGGGGCTGTTATTTAATGTTCTCATCATTTAGGGGATGTCATAGTATTGCAAGGCATCAACAATGATTCAGCATATTTTACTGATATCTTGACTATTTTCAATTGGCAGTGAAAATGAATGCTATCAAATATGCCAGACACAGTACTCAAACAACAGTGACATATACAATTACATGCAGTACACTTAATTGGTGCAGCAGACAGCCCTAGAAATATATGATAATAAACGTCTGTGTCAGTGACCGTGCATGCAGTCTCTCAAGCCAGCCTATCTGCTCTACAATCTTCAAATGCTCTCTAGAGAAAGCCTTGTACAGTAATTCAGCCCGTTTCATTTGAGAAGGACGCTGTCATCTTCCAAAGGAAAAGCTATTTAGACCGCAAGGTATTCGAACAATCGTGACATTGTGTTCCCGAAAATGTATTTTAAAACATTGTATATTTAATCAGGAGGACGTCGTCTGTCCCCTAGCAAAGTAGGCAGCTGTGAGCATGGAAATAGGGCGCACACAGTGGTGGAAAGTACATTTACATAAGTACTGTACTTCATTATAATTTTGAGGTATTTGTACTTTACTTGAGTATTTCCAATTTCCTTTTACTTCTACTACACTAGAAATCTCTGATCCAAATATTGTACTTTTACTCCACTACATTTATTTGAAAGCAATTTAGTTACTAGTTACTTTGTAGATTTTGATTATTATTACAAAACATACCCATATCAGCCCTAAATATAATTTGGCCATTTGAAAATAGCTAATCTACATGCTCACACAATGCTTGTTGGATGGGCAATTTTCAAAGGGTGCATTTTGAGTTCCGGAACTTTTACTTGTGACCGAGTATTTCTATATTGCTATACAACTGGGCGCTCAATCCGCTCATGACTCATCTATACAACTCCACTCCAACAATCTTCGTCTTGAGCTCAGTCATTTCCTAAACTAACAAATCTGTGGATTATTAATTATCATCACAAATTGAAGCAGCTGTGTCATTAAAAACAGATCTTAAATAATACGAGTTGTTTAAGCAACTGCAATATGTGGTACTATATGGAAGTGGGAAATGACAGGATATCTGCCATATTTAATTTATTACTTGTGTTCAGAGCTGCACAATTACAGATGGGTAGGCGGGCGGGCGCCGGCGGAAGCATTTGTGAATTGCAGGAGAAATGTGCCTGTCTGTCTGCACATGACATTATATCCATCGCAAATGCAGTTGTTTAAATATGTGCACAGACGTGTAAATTGTGAGCAATTGCAACGTCTGGCTGTGAAAGAATATATATTCAAAGATTTGCACCACATTTTAATGATTTTTTTCAAAGAAATAGCAGATCTACAAGCTCGTTATGAGCTTGTAGATCTACCATTTTTTTTCAATAGATAAAGTATAACATAATGCTTAGAAACACCAAAAAGGGGATCCCGAATCCCGTCCAGATTGTTTTAAGACCCTGGTACATTTTGGCCTACTCTAAGACTGACATGTTGCCTTTGGTGATCATCACTGATCAGCCAGCATTGTGTTGAGGAGAGAAGGGCCATAAACCCTATGGGTGTCCGGGAGCAGTTGCAACAGCCCACAGGCATCACAGTCACCACGCTGACTTGACTTTGTGTGACAGTCAGCTCAGATACACTGCAGAAGAGAACACTTAGTAATAGGGCAGACATTTCTTTATCTAGTCTTTTAAATCGCTTTTTTTTTCCTCCGTAAAATCGACGCTCCCTACCGCACGGAAGTAGCAGATTCAGCATGCACGACAACGTGCTGCGAAACGTGGTCGCGAAGCGTCGCGTTTTGTAGCTTGTAGATCTGCTATACTATTGCATTTGAAATTGCCTTGGGACACGAGAGGAACACTATACATCCATGTCTCACAAGGATGCAGGGACGTGCAGAGAGTGTTAAAGAGAGGCAAAAGGCTGAAATCCCGTAAGAGGGGCACTTTTGGACAAAAATCTACAAGCTCGCAAACCCAGCACTCTTTAGCTAGTGGAGATGCAGGTGTTACGACATGGATTTCTAAACAAATGCGTTCAAGTTCAGGAGACTTTGGGGGGGGGGAAGCTATTCTCCTGAATGCTGCCTTCCTTCCTTTCGTGGTCTGGAGAGGGCAGTTGTTTCACAGACGGGGTAAAAGGGCAGGGGCTGAAGCCCCCTTTGATGTCTATGTGTGCACGTCCCTGCATGGATGCTACTAGGGATGCTCCGATCAGGTGTTTTGGGACAGATACCGATCACCCATCGCTTTTCTCATGATCGGCTGATACCAATAGGACAGATACCGATCACCCATTGCTTTTCTCATGATCGGCTGATACCAATAGGACAGATACCGATCACCCATTGCTTTTCTCATGATCGGCTGATACCAATAGGTCCGATACCGATCACCCATTGCTTTTCTCATGATCGGCTGATACCAATAGGTCCGATACCGATCTTGTGAAATGTTGCAAATTTTTATATTTCCAAAATTATTATATGTCTAAACTGTTCCCGTGTGTGGAAGGAAGGTGGAGAATGTTTAGGCCCGTCACAAAAAATGCAAAATGATATTATGCTTATGTGTAAAAGATTTCTCCCAGATAAGTTAAATTGCCGATCACAGGTAGGGTAAATGCTGATTACTGATCAGAGTGAATATCGGTCGATATGGCCGATTATCGGAGCAGCATTCATCAAGTGATTGTCCATATACCATGTTATATACAAAGGAACCCCCTCTCTCATAATGTAACCTAATTTCATGCTATTGAGTAACAGATGGAAGAGGGGGGGAATACATGATCAAATATTAAGGGCATGGGTGCCTTTCTAACACAGGCAGACATGTTTGAGCCCCAAGGCAGTGGGTTGCTGCTAGTAACAGTTTATGGGAGATGTTGAGACTCTGCTTCCTTGCTGAATTAAATTAAAAACCACACACACACACACACACACACACACACACACACACACAGTCACACACACACAGTCACACACACACACACACACACACTTGGTACAAAACAGTTCGACTAATAATCGCATTGCCTCAACTGGCTTCGGTTTAATCTAGTATGGATAATGTTTCCGTCATCTGAATTACTGGAAGGTTCCAATTAATTCTGCATGCAGCAGCATGCATCTTAAAGCAAAAATAAATGACTCATGACTGAAAAGGTTTACTTTAGATGTCCTTATGTGTGATTGTGGCTTTAACCATTGCTTCTATAATATCGGAGACGTTAGGATTTTGTGGAAGATGCTTCTGAACATAATTATCGTTAGTTTGACCACTTCAAAGGGCCGATTCATACTCCTATTTTAGAGCCGAATAAAAGTCGGTTGGGTTCTGTAGAGCCTACGATGTGACGTCATTTGAGGTTCAGGGGGGGCGGGTACCGTCCTAAAGTCGGCTCTTCGGTGCTACTGACGAGCTGAAATCGACTGAGAACTTAACCCATTTAGGCCCGACGTCGACATTTAAAAAATGTATTCTAAATCCTGACAGTTTTCTGAAATACCTAAGATTCTATATCAATGGTGCTCAATATTTCATGTCAAGGACCCCCAGAATTCAAAAGCTAAAGTGTAATATAATAATGCTTAATTCCATGAGCATGCCTCAGAAGACATCATGGAATCCTACACCAGCACACACAAAGTTCACAAACTAATTAATTTACAATAGTCTGAGCCCATCAATGAAACAAACTAATTTAGCTGACAAAGCGAGTCATTGGTGTATTCCCCTATCAGCAGAGAAAAGATTTAAAAAAAACATAATTAAGTCTTTTGGGAAAATAAGAACAACTGTTCCCTATGGTGGTTGTTCCAGCTGGTTTTAGCATTACAACTCTTAATTAGGAAATGTGGCAGCAAACTGCTTGGCATAATGATGGAAGATCAGCATTTGACCCATTTCAACCATGGACCATGGATAATAAAAACGGGGGGGAAAATAAATAAATAACAGGTCAAATATTGTTTCAGAGTGCACCCCTTCAAGCAGTCGTTTTGGTGTGCGCGCGCGCACACACACACACACACACACACACACACACACACACACACACACAATCACCAATATATCGTTGATCGCAATTATTGTATGCAATTTTAATATCGTCCCACACACACACACACACACACACACACAGCTGTCGTCGTCAGTGAGGTCAACCAAAATGAGCCAGCAATGATGGCTGCTGCTGGGTTTCCCTGGCAACCACTGCTTGTCTGAATCAATGTTACAGCTATACAGTATACAGTGTTGTTTTCATCGACTAATACTATGACGAAAAATGTTTGACTACCTTTTTTCACTGACAAAAACTACAAAAAACTAAAACTAAGCCATGATGACTAAAACTAAGATTAAATATATTGACAATTTCGTCAATTTCGACAATTTCGTCTAACAAATACCACAAGTGAGCTTGTAGATCGGCTATTTTCAGCAAGTGTAAAAACAGTCATTACGACGGCATCGAGGCCCGACAAAATACATTTTAGTCGACTAAATCAACCGCAGATTTAGTAGACTAAAATCTTATGACATTTAGTCGACTGAAACTAGACTTCACACTAAAAGCATTTCCAGTTGACTAGTAAAATGTGACTGAAACTAAATACAAACTATTGAAGAGACAATATGACTAAAACTAAAATCAAAATGTGCTGCCAAAAACAAGACTGCAGCACACCAGCCTTTTCAGAACGTGTCCAATCACATCCCATCATCAGGCAGGTGAGCGAGGTCTACACAACCATTTGGCCAGAGCCAGTATTGAGCCAGTATTGACCTACCAGGGCCCAGGAAACGATTCCCCGTTCATTTTCCTCATAGACATTTCAAAAAGTATTAATTTAAAGACGTTTTAAGCCTCGTACAAAGCCAACTCGAGTTGTGAGAAATCACGACAGTAAACACAATGTTTTGGGCCAAACAAAGAATTAGAAAGAAGAAAATAAACGGCAGGTTACAACACTTTTTGTGTTGTTTTTATTCTTTGTAATTATTCGTTTGGACCAAAATATTGTGTTTGTTGTCATGATTTGTCACAACTCGAGTTGGCTTTGTACGACCTAATTACCTCAAAAAAGTGAGCGACACCCACAGCCACAATACTGGAGGGAGCAAGAACACCGATCTGGTAGCACCCACTAAATGATCCTTCTACAGCACTGCCGCCCAAGAAGTGTGGAATATGCCCTGACCCCTTCCATCAAAAAATGCAGATCACTGGCTTCCTTTAAAACACCTTTCAGTAGACAGACCCTCTTTACACCTCTTTTCTTTCACTCCGTATACATAGTGTTGTCATCATGTGATGACATTGAATTTGTTGTTATTTTTCATCTCATGTTTATGAGACGTGGCGCATTTATAGTAAGACTAGACCTGTGGTGCCCGTCGCAGTCGGCTACTTGGGAACGATGCAACTTGGGAACCTAATGATCAGTGGTGTCATGCTCGTAGAACGCAGTACCACGCCGTGGTACCAGTACTTGTTTTGACGGGCACACACAGGGACGGAACGGAACGGTGCACATGCGTGCACGCTGTAACGCGCCCCCCCTAGATTCAAGAGAAGTCACCACCAAGACCAAGGCTATGCACTCCAATGTTGAAGCGCTGGGCCCTAGTGGTAAGAGGAAGGACTGCAGGCGGACCCGTGGATTCTTGACGAAGAAACCCTGTGCAACCGAAAGCCCAGCTGCACTTCCGCATTTGGACACCAAAATGTGTCCAAATGCTGAATCAGCGAAAAAATGCGGAAATAGACGGTCCTTCCGGCAGCCTTCCGGGTGCTTCAAAACGCCACTGAGCAACTTCCACTGACATGAATAGCGGAGGGGGCGGAGCTTCGCGCCAGTTCAGTCTCTATCCTTTTAATACTCTATGACCAAGACGCACCATGAAGTACCCAGTGGTCTAGGTATACTGGCGCCCACCTCCCGCTATTTTCACACTGTGTCAAGTACCGTGCCGAATTCAAATGGCCACTACTTTGCATAACAACAGCTTTAACTGTTTATACCTGAGCGGTGACTGTATGAGCGCATGTAGCCTATAAGGTAAGCATGCACACTTGACTTACAGCAGTGTGGACTGCTATGGCTCCAGTAGCAGGCTACTGCTGGTGGTGTTCTCCTCCAAAGCAAACTTTTTTGTTTCGCTACCTGATGACTGATCAAGGGTAGCTACTGGGACGTAAGTCGGGTTTTGATCAACCCCGGCTGGGTCACCTGAGTCAACCCCGTTGACCTCAGGAAACATCACTGAAGATACGTCCCAGGTGCATCCAATTGCCATCTCTCAGTGGTGGAAAAAGTACTCAATTGTTTTACTTAAGTAAAAGTACCAATACTGCAATTTAGAACTTAATGTATGTTTTCTAATCTAAATTAAAATCTCCAAAGTAACTAAAGTTTTCTAATAAATGTAAAAGTACAAATTTTGTCTCCGAGATGTAGTGGAGTAGAAGTAAAAGTACTGGAAATTGAAAAGTCAAGTAAAGTACAAATACCTCAAAATTAAATGCAGTACTTAAGTAAAAGTAAAAGTGGAAGTTACTTTCCACCACTGCCATCTCCACTGTGCTCCAGCAGTGATCACCCACAGCGGAGGCTACTGTACCATCTACACCCAAATGACTGGAAATATGGTATAATAAGGACAAGACGAAAGAAACAGAGAAGCTGCTTGTAATTCAAATCACTACTTGAATGACTATACATCACTTTGGATTGTATGTTATAAAAAATAAAAAAAACTAATGTTGGAATCACTGGGTCTCTTGTCAAAGCAAAGCCTCACTCTCTCTGTGCGTGTGTGTGTGTGCGTGCGTGCGTGCGTGCGCACACACACACACACACACACACACACACACACACACACACACACCGGCAGGGAGGATGTTGAGTCACCCACACACTGAGCGATAAGAACAGCAAGATATACAGAATACCACAACATCCGCTGTGTCCTTGACTCCTTCAATTACCATGGCATAGTGTCCTTGAGACAGGACCCAGACCCAAGGCTCACTTTGAACCACTCTGGCATAATACCAGCAAAATGCCTAGAAATATAAAACATGGAATTTCTGCATTTTAATACAGAGGTTTTTAATGTACAGTGAGGCACCAATAATATAGTCTACTGTATGTCAACGTTGAGGGGTGTAAGGTCTACATCGCTTTGTGGCGTGTGTGTGTGTGTGTGTGTGCATGCGTACATGCATGAGAGTGGGTTGTTGCTAACAGCTCTTGCAGGCTTTAACTCAGCAGAGAAACAGAATAATCATTGGAATATGCCACTGTTCATTTGTGGGTGTATCGGTGAATAAGTGAATAGTGATGATAGGCATCTGTTGCTTCACACAGCTAACTAATGCCTCCTACGCACCGCCAGCCGAGGCAGCACACTTCACAGTCTGTTTGATGCCAGAGGCAGCATCAAGCCATGCTGAGATTTTTTTTTTCTTTTTCACAATTTAGGCAACACACACACACACACACACACACACACACACACACACACACACACACACACACACACACACACACACACACACACACACACACACACACACACACACACAGCATTTAGCAGACACTCTTAATCCAGAGCGACTTACATTAAGCAAGAACAAAAAGCATGGCAATGCATCACATCATACGTAAGCTGGTGGAATATCTATATAAAGAAACTATGCATATATACTATATAGTGCTATGTCTACATAAAATGCTATCTAAGTTACATAAGTTGAGCCTTTGCATACGCCTGTAAGGTCGTCGGGCACACACACCCCCGGTCCATAGCTCTGATGCCTTATATAGAGCTATGGGACTGTTCTCTACTACGCTCGCATGAACTGCAGACCAGCCTCTCGTCTGTAGCGGAAATATAAAGAACGTTTTACCTACTCACCAATACAAAGGCGGCTTGTGTAATTAGAAAGCCTACTTTCCTTAGTGGACGCACTTTAAACCCCACCACCAAACGTATACAATGCACTTTTTGGCCAGAAACAAGGGATTGTTTTTTCACCCGAAGGAGAAGTCTATGAGACTCTCTCTTGGCAATATCGGTAGAGGGCGCAGTGGAGTAACTAAAAGTATATATATTATTTTTTTATTCTATACGTGTGGTGGTGGGGCTCAGAGTGCGTCCACTAAGGAAAGTAGGCTTTCTAATCACACAAGCCGCCTTTGTATTGGTGAGTAGGTAAAACGTTCTTTATATTCCCGCTACAGAGGAGGGGCTGGACTAGAAGCAAAGAGTGGCAGAGCCTTAATGCAACGGCAGCAAAGAGCATTAGGGCTATGGACCAGAGCAAGCAGCACCCTAGCTCTGGTCCATAGCCTCCTGCACTTTACTGCCGTTGCATTGAGGCTCTGCGACAGCTCCATTTCCTGGCTCGCATGAAACGTGGACCAACCTCTCCTCCGTTACAAAAATAAAAAGAACGTTTCACCTACTCACCAATACAAAGGCGAGTTGTGTCATTAGAAAGATTACAAAAATTAAAAATTTTGGCCTTAAAGGGATTTGTTTTCCAACGGAAAAAAATACTTTGTTACTCCACCGTGCCCTCTACCGATAGCCAAGAGAGAACCCTCATAGAGAAACAATTTCCTCTGGTGAAAACAAATCCCTTTCTGGCCAAAAAAGTGCATTTTTACATTTGGTGGGGGGCTCAGAGTGCTTCCACTAAGGAAAGGCTTTCTAATGACACAACCCACCTTTGTATTGGTGAGTACACCTGTGAAACGTTATTTTTATTTCCGTAACAGAGGAGAGGTTGGTCCGTGTTTCATGCGAGCCAGGAAATAGAACAGTCACATAGCCTCAATGCAACGGCAGGAGTAATGTGCAGGAGGCTATGGACCCGAGCTAGCTGCACCCTAACTATTCCCTCAATGGCTGCACACTTGTGCACAGCCTCCTATTAGTATATCCACATATATCCACCTGACAACAACCAACGGGGCCAGATTGACACCCCTGGGGGTCCCTGGGCACTGAGGCTCCAGAGGGCCCCCTACTACGTACATGCAACCGTACAAGCACACATGCACGCACTCACGATTTCCAATCTTAATCATTTTGAGCTTGCAATCAGGTGTATCAATAACCAAATCCAGACCAACTATTGCTCATTCTGCAGTCCAGCTGAGCAGATATGCTTACGTATACGACAGTCTAGTATACAGTACAGTCCAGTGGTGGCAAACTACAGTAGAAAACAAAAGGGCAGCAGCATATGGCAGGTGGAGAGTTTATATAATAAGATTACCTCATTAACAAGGTGACTGAGAGAGCTACTAATCCATGTTCCAATTGAGTACAACAGAGAGACCAATACACATACAGCAGTATACTATACATTTTAAATGTCCACGACCCATGCAGTGAAACACACCTCACATGGACAAGCAATAATAAAGCAGAGCACTGCTGTAATTGTAAACTCTAATTGCATTAAATAGCTACATAGTTGAGCGGGCAGCAGTGCGCAATGGGCTCCACTATGGCTTGTGGGCTGCCATATGCCTACATAGTGATCAGACATCCATTCTCATTACTTTAGTGTTGCTAGGACTTGCCAGCATTGATTGGACATGGGGTAATTATTCTGACATGGCGTGCAGCCGTGCACCACACACAGTATGTATGAGGCGGACTGCGACCGTCATGAAGTGCATTCTGCATTGTCAGCTAAACTCCGCGCGCAGATCATAAACTTCAGGTGGAGAGGAGACTTCTACAAAATATGCGCGGTTTTTACGCATTAGGGTGCATGGTGGTAGCCCTTTATTAGTGTATACTAGGCTACAGTTTCAACACCTGTGTTGCTTCAGGCTTAATTATGTTCAGACAGAAGATAAACTGACGTCTAGAAGATACTGACGTTTCGTATAGTGACAACGAATATTCACCTCCGAGATTCAAACAAATAAGACACTATAGTTCCAGACCGGAGGAGGAAACTATAGCCTAATAGGCCTATCAGAGCCTTGTAGGCTATTGGAAAATAGTGTACATTTCTATTTCGGAACACAGACATGATTAGAACCCCATAGTTATCAAACCAGCTTAGAATCTGAAAACGACCCGTGCAATTATAGCTACATTGGCCTATAGTAACAGCCTCAGCTGTCTGACGATTGGTCCTTGAATGTATCATTAAATATATATATAAATCATATCATTATTGTAGTTAAGACTAATCATTGCGGATTCTTTGAGACCCGATGATCATGGCCTCACCTTGGGGGAAATGGTTGGGTTGCACGACGTGCAGAAACGCGTGCACCATGTGGAACAGGATCCCGATCGGTCCCGGTTCGTAGTGGGTCACGGTCTCGTAAACTCCCGCGGGCACGTAGCCGAAATCCAACTTTCCCGGCGACGGTGGCGGCGGCGTCTCCGGCGGGGGTCTCCTCCGGGACTCCTCCGTTTGTTGCTGCTGTGTGTGTCCGGAGTTCAGCCCCGCCATGCAGAGGAGGAGGAGCAGCAGGACACCTGTCTTCTTCCACATGCTTCCAGATCCAGACGAGGAGGACATCATGGTGGTTGGTGCGTCCCAAACGATACAGGGTTAAATAGACGAGGGAAACACACACAAACTGTCTGTAGATATTCTTTCTTTAGCCCTATAAACCTATCCCTAATGGGACATAAATGAAAGGGAGGGAGGGGAAGAAGAAAGGGGGCGAGACAAATAAAAGTCCCAAAAAATAAAAGGGACTGATTGAGTCTTTTTTAGGTCGGGCTTTCCGGGGAAACACTCGTTAGGATCATCATCGTTCCCACCGCGGCGATTATAGCTCCTGATGGACGCGATCAAAGCACGTCCGTCCGTCCGTCCGTCCGTCCTCTCTCACTCCTATTCTCTGTGTGTGTGTGTGTGTGTGTGTGTCTCCACACAGTAGGATGAGATGAGGAGCGCTACTAAAGCCTGGGTACCGAGGCTAGAGAGAGCGCTACTGACTGCCTGGCTCTGGCTGGCTGGCGCGTCAACATGTGCGCGCAGGAAGGAAGATGCGCGCCTCGATCGGGACCGCGCGAACCGATGTGAACGCAACACGCGCGGCCGGCTGGCCATGACAGGTCGAAGGAAACACAACTTGTGTCCAGTTAGGAAGGAATAAGCGCCGAAGCGCTCCTCCTGCCGGGGAGACGGCCGAATTATCCCCCCCAATGATAGCCAGTGTTGGCAGCAAATTTTGATTTGAGTTTTTAGTCATAGTTTTTTGAATAGTTTTTTCATTTAGTCTTAGTAACATTTTAGTCACCTGGAATGTTTTAGTGCTAGTCTAGTTTTAGTCGACTAAATGTCATAAGATTTTAGTCGACTGAATCGCCTTTTTGCCGTCGTAATGAGTATGACTGATTTTACACATGCTGAAAATAGCAGATCTACAAGTGAGCTTGTAGATTGGCTACTTTCAGCATGCAACCAATTGTAAAATGACTTATACTGGATCTCTTGTCCACTAGTCCCTTCCGAACAGTTTGTCTAGTTTTTTTAGTCTAGTATTTGTTGACGAAATTCTCAATACATTTATTCTTAGTTTTAGTCATCGTAGCCTAGTTTCAATTTAGTTTTCGTCAGTGAAAAAAGGTAGTCTACTAACATTTTTCGTCTTAGTTTAAGTCGACGAAAACAACACTGACAATAGTCAAACTTAATTGCATGCAGAGGAGATTGAAATTGTATTATACAAAATGAATGAATGCATCTCATTAAACCAGCTGGTTTTCTGTCCAGGGTCCGACCAGGGTCCGGGGACCCTCAGGGTTTATTAGCGGAGGTTCCAACTTCCAAACGGGTCTGACTCTGTATAACTCTGAGATGATGACTGTACGTTATTTAAATTTCAGACACAATAGGTCCATATAAAACACAGAGATAGATACAAAACAGACAATAACACTTGAGAGTTGAGTACCAGACTGATAGTGTGAGAGCGTACAAAGGGTAGCTTTCTCATAAAGCTGTACACTCTCACACTATCAGTCTGTGACGGTCCTTGAAATGGAAAAGTTTGAGAACCACTGCATTAAACTAGTGGTATAGAGTCTATAGACTCCTTTGTTTTAGTTTATTCCAGCATGGCACAGTGTAATAACCTCCTCCAATAGCATAGCACAGCCAGGAGGAGGACACAGGTGCATGCTCTGCATCTTCCCCATGACCACACTGACCTGGCTAACAACCTGCCCTGAAGGCTGGGACGACAAGTCAGACAAGAGGACACTTGTCACGGTCCCATGGCGGGGAGCTGTGATCGGAGGAGCGGAAGAACAGAGGACAGGTGGGGTTCACATTTTGAGGAACTATACAGGCACAATGAGGACTTTGTGTATATGCAGGCTATATTAGAACACACAGAGGGGCTTTGCTTGAGCCCCCCAGATGGGAATTCTCTGTGTGTGATACATATCACACACAGAGGCTTTTTTTCCCTGATTAGACCTGCTATGGCTGGAACCTTACATCAGCAAGGCCATAGGCACGTGCACACATAAAGGGGGCTTTTGGCCCCTGCCCTTTTACCCCTTCTGTAAAACAACTGCCCTTAACCAGACCACGAATGCAGCATGGCGAAAGAAATGCAAATGCCCCTCCCTCTCCTTTCCATGCCATATATACCGGAAGGCAGCATTCAGGAGAATTTAAATATTTATGTATTTATTTTTAACTCATTTGTTTCGAAATCCATGTTGTATACAGTTACACGGCATCTCCAGAAAATAGCTGATCTGCTATTTTTTGTCCAAAAGTGCCCTCTTGCGTGATTTCAGCGCCTGCCTCTCGAACACTCCCTGCACGCCCCTGAGCAAGGCTGTGTGTACAGATGGTGCTTCAGCACCGTTGTTGTGGTGTTGGTGGTAGACTAAACATGAACGCTTCAGAGTGGATGAGAACATGGGGTTTTATACCAGAGCTTGCTGAAGAAATGAAAAATTTATGGGGAATTTCCTAAAACCTAAACAATCCTTTCACAGATACCAGAAAAGGAATTTGCAACAATACAATTTAATCAGTTTGTTTTCTCAATCAAAGCTTTTTTTTGTTTTGTTAACCTTAGGACTATCATTTATGATTTTTTTCTGGCCATTTTCATCCTTGTTCATTTTAACTGGCATTTAGTATATTATTCATATTTCTTGTCATCTCCATCATCTGTTGTAATTATTTTAGTTTCGGGTAAGAGTATGTTCTGTTTCAGGTGAGACTATATGTTATTTTTAAACTATATACACACACCGGTAATCCGGTATATAGATTATTTTCCTCAGTATATCATTTAAAATTTCTCTCAGTTCTGTTTCATTTATATGTGCATTTACAGTACACACAGTGGAATATCACTCATAGTAGTAGTAGCGGAGTAGAGAATCATCCTCATATCATCCTCAAAGCCTGTTATTGACCACGGTTCAGACTACTACAGGCTTACTATACTCAAGTCTACACTACAGAGGAAGGGCTATTCTTATACTGTACGTTTGTTAAGGCAGTTTACCGGAAACTCTCAAGTGAGAAAGGTACGACAGGTCTCAGTGATAAGGAGCTTATAGTCCTGTGTGACAGTCAGACAGATTTACTCCACCTTACCTCACCTCAAGAGTTATCCCTCCCTTCTCAGGTTACCACTGGAGTGAAGCACAGCTACAACAAAAGAAAATCGCTTTATATTCAGTCAGATACATATTGATCCTGGCATCTACAATTTTACGATTTAAGCATTTGCCAGACATTCTTAACCAAAGTGGCTTAAAAAGTGCAAAATCAAATGGCATGAACCCTAGTCAATAAACGACAGGTTAAATTGTCACAGAATTAATTAGAGTGCAAAGAAAACAATTAAGCCCACGCGAGGCAAAAATAATTATAATGCCTGATAAACGTCAAACCTAGTAAACAACAAACAAGTAAACATGCAATTGTATCTCAAATGTAAACATTCTTAGCCTTTGTAGTCCAGAAAGATCTGCATAACTAGCGCCAATCAAAAACAACAGCAATAATAATATTTGGCACAATACAATTCTGAGTTTTAACAATGAGAGGGTAAAAATGTACCCTTGGTACCCATGGTCATTTTATATTTTGACTTATTAAAATGAGTTCGGTCCAGTGTTGATTTTGGCGGCACATTTTGATTTTAGTTTTAGTCATAGTCTCTTGAATAGTTTTCATTTAGTTTGTCACATTTTAGTCACCTGGAATGGCTTTGATTTTAGTCGACCAAGTCTAGTTTATTTAGTCGACTAAAATGTATTTTGTCGGGCCTTGATGTTGTCGCAATGACTCCTTGTACACGTGCTGAAAATAGCCGGTCTTGTAGATCTGCTATTTTCAGCATGCAAACAAGTGTAAAATGACTCTGGATCTCTTGTCCACTAGTCCCTTCCTAACATTTTAGTCTAGTTTTTAATTTGTTGACGAAATTGTCAGTATATTTAGTCTTAGTTTTAGTCATCATAGCCTAGTATTAATTTAGTTTACATTTTTAGTTTTAGTCGACGAAAACAACACTGGTTCGGTCCATCTCTTCCAGATTTATACTTTTCCAAACCTTACATTACAATATCAGACAACGCTTAAAAAACAACAACTTTAATTAATTCAAACTGGGGGCCATTCCATACAATATAAATAGGAGAATAAAAGTTATGAACCAAAAGTGATTAAATAAAACAAGTATAGTGCAGTGATCCATCATTTCCTTATACATTCATCAAGAACACTTCAACCTCAACTCCATTGGCTGTGTTTAGCCCAGCTAGTGTTGTGTACAGTTCCATCAATAACGTTTAGTGTGCTATGGGTATATGGAACATAGTCTGGTAGTACCTGCTACTGTATATTGTACCGTCAATGCCATATAGATTGCTATGGTATGAAACAGACTGGTACCAGCTATATTGTACAGTACCATCATTGCCTTATGGTATGGTATGTACTGTAGCATAGTCTGATAAGGCATGTCAGAGTTTCTCGACCAGCGGGCTGGAATCCCAAATAAGTGGGTGTGGCATTTCTGGCAGAATCGGGACTTAATATCCCCCTATATTAAGTTAATTACTTAAATGTTTGAGAAACAAGAAACCAATTGAGAGCCACTGGTATGATGCGACATTTGATATTTTGCAGGATTTGTGTAGGTTCCCATTGCCAAGTGGTTGGCCCAGTTATTTATTTTTTTGTGCCCAAGGTTTTAAATACAGATCACAGCATGGTAAACACTGGCCACTGGAGACGAGATATATGACAGAAAACTACATGTAGGCAGAGTGGAGATCATGCACAGATTATTATATTTTGACATATTATTTATAATTATTATAGCCTATTATTATTACAACTGGCAGCTCAAGATAGCCTACTATTATTACAACTGGCAGCTCAACAAATATAATTGTCTTTTTATTACAATGTAAAGAGAATGTAGTTTTCCAAAATAAAATAAAAGGTTTTGCAATAACAACATCACATGCCATTATTGATTTCTATCAAATAACTGAAGCTAAATTAACTTATACTGAATTAGAACACAGACATGTGCATACGTGGCAGGCAGCTCCAAACTTATGAACCAGCATTAACTGGCATCTAAAAATGTGATGCAATTGATACATTTGTCAATGTTTTGTATATTACTTTCTTGTACATGGTCATTATACACTACAGATCATCAGCAAACAAAGTCAGCGAATGAAACGTCTTTAAAACAAAACAAAACAAAAAAAGGCAGAAGGCCAAAGGGCATGTGATTTTGGCAATATTGCTTCTGTATTCATAACATGTAAACATTTAAAACATTACTGGACATTAAACGAACGTACACGGCTACTCTGTAGCAAATGCTATGCTACCGCACATAGCATGTTTAAGACAACGTGGTCCATCAGTGCAAAACATTCAAGACAAATCCCAGCAGGTTATGTTAGACAACGAAGGGGTTTTGTCCTGCCGACATCACCATCTAAAATGTATTGAGAGTAATTAGTTTGGTATAAGTATAAGGAGATCTTCAGATATACTCCCATTTTCTTTTTCTTTTCTTTTTTTGTTTTTGGGGGGGGGGGGGGGGGGGGCTCTTTCTCTTACAAAACAACAGAAAACACAATAATACAAATTATGGTCACAAGGATGAGAAATTCTGTACATTATTCATTGATAAAAGAAACACTTTTTTGCAGACCGAATCAGTCTAGATTGTCGACATATTGAATAAACTAAATGAAATTTTGAAATGTACTTTTTGAATGCATCATATAGTGAAAAGTAGGTACAGTTCACTTTTCCCCATACAGTGGCCACTGATGTCATTCTAAAATTAACCAGCAGCCACCGATACTATTGTACAGTATTTGCAATAAATCTTGATGATGGTTAAGCACTTAAAACCAGAGTCACCCCAGGCAGGGCTCTATATTAGGTCCCCCTCCTGTTTTCACTCAACACTGAAATCTCTTTTCAGAAAAATCTACAAGCTCACAATGACCTGCCATTTTCACCAAGAGTACAGCTGCAACTCAAGTTCGTTTGTATAGGGCTGTCACAATTATTACATCATCTTGAGATAATAATTCACAATAATTTAGCATAATCATCGTAATCGTTTCCATGTGAAAATTCATTTTCCAAAAAATAGTGAAAATATATAAAATCTAAGAGCTTGGACGGGTCGTGAGCTCATGTACTGTATATATCGGCAATTTCCAAAATAGTTTGTCAGACAAAGCTTAAAATGCCCGAACAGAAATGTTATTTTTATTCATATATTCCCCGCGTTCAAAGACAGAGAAAGTGTCAATTATTTTGTGTGACAAATTAATCGTCATGTTAAAATGTCATAATGGTGACAGCCCTATCCGTTTGGCTATAGTATGGTTTGTACTTTACTGTATAGGATGGTTTGTACTTTACTGTATAAGGTAAGGTGGTTATTTAAATCACCTGCCAGTGTTCAGTAGCTGGTGACACAGCAGGAAAACTCACCAGTTCACCTGCTGCATCTGGTCGTTGCTTGGCTGATGAGAAGCTCCCCTGATGATATTTATTTTTCCACTGCAACTGGCTCTCACACTGAAATGTACTCCAAGAGGAAAAACAAGCTGCGAAACATTCTGCAGTGGCGACACCCGTTTGCTGTGGAAATGAAGGCTCTCTACTTATATTAAGGCTCTATTTCAAATGCAGCTCATTAAAACAAAGACCCCCCGGGGGAACACTTCTTTGTGTCCCCCTGCACGAGTACAAATTCTATTTTACGAGACATGCATGTTCTCAATTGCTGTTAAAGAGTTGGAAAATAACCAGGAAATCAAGAGAATACGGGTAAGTGGACTGTAGTCATGGGACACGTTAGGGCTGGAGTTGAGAGCCGTAGTTCCGCATTACAGGTACTGTATTATCTGTCCGTGTGGCGCATGCTGACAGCAGCTGTGCAGTAAAGACAGTCAGACAGACTATCAGTCTTCAGCTGTCGATTATTCTTCACAACAAATAGGACAATGGTCCGCAAACTGCATGAAGCACGTAGTATTTTCTAATAGACACTGAAAATTATAATTATTAATATTTCCGCCATACTTTTACAAGAGTTTTCATTTTGCTTAGCAGTTGAGCTGGTTGTGAACCTATTCACTCATGGTCCAAGTAGTACTGCTCATACAGGAAGTGCTTGTGTGCTCTCTCTCACTCTCTCACAGACACACACACACACACACACACACACACACGCGCAGCAGCTGCCTCATGTGCTCACAAGAACAGTTCGGCAGATACATAGATACTCACACAATAGCCATATGAGGCCATGTTGCCATAGAAACACACTCCCTCTCTCAAACCATAGCTGAGGCCGTCATCACCTTGCCAACCCCAACCTTGGGAGAAAAAGGAAAAGAAAACAGCAGGATCGCCTGATGCAGCTCAGTCCACAAATAACGTAACATATTATTGTCAATAAATATTCTGCTTTCTGCATGCTCTGGCTGCCAGAGCTGGGCTTGAGGTATAGGCAGTCGACTCGCTGCAACTCCTGAGTGGTTATCGCTGCACTGTCAAAGAACCAAAAAGAAAAAAAAACCCTAAAAAAAGTCAAAGGGCGTGCAGGCAGAGGGGCCCCGCTGCTCACCGAGGAGTTAGTCAATGCGATTCCCGCAGATTGTGAAGCGGTCGATTTCCAGCAGGTCCTTTTTGGGAGTTCTGTGTTTGAGATCGGTGCCCGCCGCAGAGACCAGCCCATCCCCCCCTTCCTCCTTGTCCTCCTTTTCGGAGGTGGAGGAGGGCGCGGAAGGCTCTGGTTCTGGCTCGGGCTGTGGGCTAGAGGGCCGGCTGGTGGGTGGAGTAGGGGCACAGGAGGCTGCGGTGGTGGTGGTGGTGGGTGAGACGTTGGTGGGGGACCCACCTGGTAAAGTGTCAGTCCTGCGTGCAGGCTGGGCAGTCACAGACGAAGAGGACGAGGGTGACGACGAGGAAGAGGAGGTTGTCGGGCAGGGTGCAGCAGGTGTCCGTTCCTCCCCGGGTTCATCTGAAGAGAAAAGATTGCTATTGCAAAGTGTTTGTCCATAGACGGGCTTCATTATTGCAGTTCTGTGGTACAAACTCAACAGTTTGTGTCCATCAGTCACTTAATTAAACCCTATACTTAGTTGTCCCTCAGGGCTCCTCTATACCTAAAAGAAAAACATATTTCCCAATTCCTATGGTTAAAAAACCGTCTCAGGCAGACAGGGTTCATGCCTTCTTCAACAGGCTATTTTTGGCGAATGTTTGCCACTGATTGGGGAGGCTATGGTTCAAGTGGTTAAAATCAAAACAAATACAGAAATGTGACAGGTGAACCTAATCGACTAGCTTCAAACAACCTACTCCGCATCCTACACCTGCAATTGACCTGCATAGATTTAAAGTGCCGTGATCCCCCTTAAACATGATCATGATTATACTAGGAGGAAGATTTATTTCAAAAAAGTGTACAGAAAGTGTTCAAATTATGTTTTTATGTGGCCACACCCACTAGTTCATTAAGTATACATGGTTTTCACCTCATCACCACCCACCTGAATTTAAGCCTCGCCCACAGCTGTTGTTGTATGATAATGTGGGAGGGGTTAGGCTTATGATATCACTAAAATTGTGTTGTTTTGATTGGGTTAACATGAAAAACAGAAAAAGTACAAAAATCACGGAACTCCATCTTTAAGGACGTGTCAATAGAGAAGTTAGGGAACATACAGTAAGTATGGCAGATGGTCTAATCATGGATTATATCAAGACTCAAGAGACTCTTAATATAATCCTCTCTTGGTAGTGTTTCAGACCCTTGTTTCTGGAACACATACTGTACTGTACTCCATCCCCCAGAGTTTGTTCTGGTGTTCCTTTTCTCTAATTCAGTTCCCTCTCTTATATTTTCCACCATCTGTAGAGAAAACCTTCATCTCTTGCATAGTAGGTGGAGGACGACATTAGGGGGAGCTGACCAAAGAGAATAATTCATAATTCCCTATATCCTATATAATTTCCTCTGGAGTGAAGAGCACTGCATTGAATAATTATATAAACACTGTGGTTCTACAGGATAGCACAGTTGCAGCATGAGGACAACTTGTACACCTCCAATAGCAGGCATAGCTTCACTGACAATACTGTACCGTATAATACAGGATAACTGCAATCTATTGCATTTAGCATACAGGTTGGCGTGTTTAGCAGTGATGTATAAGGTTAGTGCTATATATTTAGGGAAATAAATGCACTGGACAAAAAAAAATGAGTAGATAGTTGTCACATTGCAACAAACAACTAGAGTGCATGTTTGTGTGTTTCTGCGTTTGAAGTTGCTTTTGTTCTCCACAAAGCCCTGCAGCAACATCCCGACTAGATTCTGGGTTCAATGCATTCTAATAGGATTCTCTAGTCGATTCTTTGCTGAATTATTCAGACTGAACCGAGGGCAAATATGCTCTTCGTGCAACCCAAAGATGTGTTATAATGTGACGCTCTGTTGGCCTGCAATGTCTATGTTTTTTCCATTTCCTCTAGAAAGTTCTATTTATACTGTATATATATTCAGTTAATTTAGTTGATTATGTCCGGGTGGCACAGGGGTAAAGTTCCTGTGCACCACTGTGTATTCTGGGGTTCGATTCCTCCACGGAAAATCTGGCACAAAATGATCTGAGGGGAAGCCGGAGGGGAGGGTGTTCTCTGTCCTCTACATGCAACTACACATTCCTCACTCTTCATTTCCATTTTCCTTAATGTCAGGAATTCAATCTGTTACAAATAAATAGTGTTTTTCAAATTGGCTTTTTAAGGATCACTCTTTTTAGAAAGCTGTATCCCATACTGTAGCCCAGAAGAAGACCAATATCTGCTGCTGGCTGAGCAGTAGCAATACAGTACACACATTTGGGGCTCTTTTAGGATCCGGTTTCCCGGTGGGGGAGAGGTCAAAGTTGGGTGAATAATATTGAATGATATAATATTATGTGCCGAGTAGCCCTGAAACACAAGCCTAAAGGGCCTTGCAAACGGCGAGCGATAAAACGCACCTATAGTTCATTTTCAATGAGACCTGCGTTTTTTGCTCGGAGAAGTCGCGGTGCGTGAGCGTGGTACCGTGAAATTGTTGCGCGCGTGCACCTTACACACACACGCCCGCGACTCACCAGACCTGGATTCTGTTTAGCTTTTTTTTAAGCTTTGGTTGTTGTGTCCCTCTTGAGGAGACCTGGAGGAGACCTGTGTTGATGCAGGCAACAACGCCTGCATTCCTCACTTTTTTGCATGAGCAGTAGATGATGATTGGTTGGTTAAACATGTCATGTGGCAGACATGAATGCAGGTGGTTACATACAGTATATCGTTGTTGTCGGGCAGAAATCTTTCATGCCCAAAACGATTACTTTTCAGGAAATTGAAAAAGGAACCTGTGTTCCAATGTGTTTATTATCATAATCGGCCTTTATTGTCACATTTTCAGTTTCTGTTCCAGTTTTGTTTCATCACAAGGTATCTGACAAAATAATGTCAGTATTAATAAGATAGGAACTCAAAGGACTTTGAAATGAAGGGTCTTGCTGGCGGCCCCGTTAAGGTATAATTATATTAGCTATTCTTAGCCAGGCAAACCAAATACACAACCATTCTGTGTCACTTTCATCCAAATGAGAAATATCTCTGTTGCTTCCATCGGCAGGGAACAGGTGGCCATGCATAGATACTGTACTTCTCAGTACAGTATGTACTGAGAAGTACAGTATGTATGCATGCCGATATAAAAGCTTGTATAGATTTGCCTCCCTCGAGTCCCTCCAATGCAATTAATCTTGAATAATGTATAGCTAAGCACTATGACATACAGTACTGTATGTAATGGACAACGTATACAGCATTGCACATAGCGACAACGAGAAGTCCTGCACGATCAGTTTCACCACATGGACATTATGTAAACAAGGGGGGGTTTATTACGATGACGATCATAAACGGTGACAGAGAAAACATGCAGCTCACATGAACTTAATACTAATAGACGCTCAGCTAAGCTGCATTAGTATTAGAACACAATACAACTGTAAAGGATTCTAATATCAACCCACGGTTATAATTAAAGTGTGTCTTAAGTCCAACACATATTTACGAATGACGAGAACACAACAGCTATATAGTAACACCGGTCGCTTACAAGCTACCGTTTGGCCGCCAGGATTTATGAATAACTTCGATATAATTCATGCCAGCATTTTCCCCAGTTCAACCCTTATTTTGAAGAGCCAAAATAATCTGCGACCGGATTTTATGTGCGCGTGTTGTCGCATATCACTTCTGGTCTCCTGCTGGACGATCAGAAAGGGCCGTGGAATAAAGCTTGTTTTGACCAGAAATGCCATCTGGGACAAGGAATTGGGAGATAAAGGTGATGGAATAAATAGAACAAATAGAACGGGTGTGGGTCAAGGGGCCAGTGTAGGCTTTCTAACGTTGAAGCACTGGGCCCTAGCGGTAAGAGGAGGGACTGCAGGCGGACCCGTGGAAGTATGACAAGGAAACCCCGTGTAGTAATGCTAACGTAAGTAGCATTACGACTTGATCAATCAAAAGTACTATAAAAGACCAATTGCCGAAGATCTCCCGCAATGGCCTTAATGGACTATTTAAAAAAACAATAACAAAATAAGATGGCAGTGAGAGTTGACAGGGGGAGGATAAGTCAGTTTGGTGTGTAGGGACCTTAAAGATGGCGTGCCGTGATTTTAGATTTTTTTTGAGTGGTGCAACCACTCCTATAGACAGTTATATGTGTGGCTGTGTCCCTGGCTGTGTACGAGCACGAAAATAGCATTAGTTCACCACCAAGTGTCACTGTTGCACAGCCTAACACAGGCCAGGGCTTGTACAGTACAGTACAGTACAGTACAGTACAGTACAGTACAGTACAGTACAGTACAGTACAGTACAGTACAGTACAGTACAGTACAGTACAGTACAGTACAGCTCAGCTCACTTCAGACAGGTCTGATTTTTTCCTGTTTTTCATGTGTTGGCATGAGGTGACAGTATTTCGTTAGACTCCTTGGTGTGGTTGTTATGTGCAATGGCATGAAAATGTTGAGAACAACTGACATAGACACGGGTTTTTCAGAAAGCTGTCAGGAATTGTGTGTGTGTGAACAGTGTGTGTGTGTGTGTGTGTGTGTGTGTGTGTGTGTGTGTGTGTGTGTGTGCGCGCGCGCGCATGCGTGTGTGCACGTGCAGCTGTGCGCATGTGTGCGTGCGTGTGTATCCATTTGCGCTAGTGGCAGGCAGTTTGTCAAAGTATTGACACAGGTCTAGTGCTGACACAAGTATTAAAAATAAATGAAAGGACTTTCCTCAAGAACATTTGTATGCATATCTCAATCAAAATGATTTGAGGTATCCTGGTTCGTGTGCGTACTGTATAACGAAGACGGACCCAAATGTTTAGTCAAATCTCTAACATTGCGTATATGTGTGCAGTCCGTGCACAGCAAACCATCACTGGATAAAATAAATTAAAGCAGAGATGCCATGGCTTACCAGAGGGAGGAGGGCCTTTGGTCTTCTCCGGTCTACTGGGACTCTTGGCCGAGGAGGACGAAGAGGAAGAGTTGGGGGGCCTTTCAAACAGCTTGTCCTCCATGTGGGCTCTCTTGACATAAACACACGACTTTCCCAGCAGCACGATGCTGTTCAGCACCTTCAGAGCCACCAGCCTGCATAGACAAAAGACCAGGACCATGAGTTATAGGGCTGTGTCACAATTATGACATTCTATTCTACGATTGGCAATTAATTGCCATACAAATAATTGCGATTAATGATTTCATTGCGTGGCTTTTAGGCTGTGTAAAGAAAAATCGCACACTGCAGAAATTATATGATATGACAAACAATAATCAAATCAAATTACGCCAAATTTCATATTTTATACTCAAAATGCGTTACAAAATCGTGGAAATAGTCTCGAGCTTATATATCTGCCATTTCCACAATTCTTTAAAAATGTTAAAAAAAAAAATACGAATATGAACCTTTCGGCGGCCAATTACTAATACATTTTGGGGTCCTTACCTTGACATGAAATATTGATTGATTGGATTTAGAAGACTTTTTATTTTATTTCGACGTCAGGCCTAAATGGGTTAAGATAGAGGTTCAAAATAAATGGACAATACTACTATCCACTAGGCGGATTTGGCTGACCCCCTGCAGTTACTGGTACTGTAACCACTGTAAACCCAATATACTTTGTGCCAAATTTAGAGGGGAACACGGTCAGAAGATCTCCCCCTGGTATTATACATGTGAAGATCTCCCCCTGCTATTATACATGTGAATATCTCCCCCTGGTATTATACATGTGAATATCTCCCCCTGGTATTATACATGTGAAGATCTCCCCCTGGTATTATACATGTGAAGATCTCCCCCTGGTATTATACATGTGCCCATAAAAATAAAAATAAAACTCAGTTCCCAACAATCTGCTGAAATGAAATCATTCAACCACATGTGTTGTGTTCTCCTTATCCCACCAATGGAGCCCTGCTGTGTTTGGAGGCCTAGGGTGTGTGTGTGTGTGTGTGTAGTAGATAAGTTACGCTCATTACAACAAGTGCAGTAAATAAGAGGAAAAAAAGGTGACATGCTGGTGTAACTGCTCATCCCCGTCCTATAAAATAACCATATTTACATCCCGTTACACAGTATAATGAAGCCACAGTATATTAATAATCAAGACTATAGTCTTACCCGAGATAAAAGAGGAAGACACACGTTGACGACAGAGCTCCCTGAACCTTGACCGAACTCATCACCACACGGATCAGCTGTGAAAACACACAACAGTGAAACACAGAACTACTGTAATCCCCCTCAAGTTCATTTGAAGGCATAACCAAATATGCATTTAGTTCGGCAACATTACGTGCCGTTAAATGGGGAGTTCATCATGGCAAAATGTGTCTTTCCCTGGGGTTCTGGTCGCTGGCATCAAATAGACGCACGTTAGATGCATTATCCGCCCGTTGTCCAACCGCACCATCCTATTTATATTAACTGCAACCATCCGCCAACCGCGGTTACCCAGCGGCCAAGTCCGCCATCTACTGGCCTGGGACACCACAATGGAAATATATGACGGCGTAACTCATAACTCACCCACCGCATTCATTATATCATCCTATTTATATTAACCGCACCATTCACCAACCACGGTTTACCCGCGGCAACCGCGGCTAAATCCGCTAAAACCTTTTGGCTGGGGACCCCCGCCCTCCCCCCTCCCTACCACCAATACAAGTTTGAGTGCCACAATTTTTGTATTTTTCCAGTCATGAGTCTATGAGGTGACAGTACTTCATTAGACACTCTGGAGTCCTTTTTATGTGCAATGATGTCTTCCCTTTGTATTTGGGGTTTCTTCCTGGAGGCTGAACCCTTTACAGTCAAACGTGCCAATGAAAAAAAACATGAGTAATATAGTGACATCACATCCCCTTCCCGGCACTAGCTTAGATCTCCTATTTTTCAACAGCTGAAGTATAACATAATGCCAAAGGGGGTTCCCGTCCTGAATGTGTTTTAAGAGGTACACCAGAGTTTTACACATACGTCTGTCTTGACATTACTGACATAGCTTTGCCACACTCTTGATAAGCATACTGTAAGCATGTTAAGAATACAATGTTGTGATAAGGCTATAATTATAGTTTTGCATTTTTCATTCGTTTTTTTTTTTTATAAAGCAGATTTTGCTAGTTTAGTTTTCTATATTTGTTTTATATTTTTTTAAGGTTTCGTTTTTATTGGTTTAGTTGAGAAATATATATAGAGTAAAGTTAAATGGGGTATTTTCATATATATTTCATAAATATTATGAAAAACAAGACATCATACGATTAAAATAAATATACATGGTTAAAAATGGCAAAGCTAAAAAAAAAAGGGTAGACTTCATAGACACTCAAACTACTCGGCTTATATGAACAAAAAAATGACAAAGATGGACATTTTCATGGACAAAGATGGACATTTTGACAGCTTGTTTTTTTTTGTCAGTTCTGTAAAGAGTTTTCAGTTGACAGCTTGCAGTCTCCCTTACCAGAACAGCCAAAGGCAGAGGGATGAAGCCCATTCGTCTTGCCACAGAGTCACTGTAGTCGGTACAGGCCTATGCACAAACACAGGCACAGAAACTTACTGTATTAACCCTGAACAAGTATAAAAGGCTGCTTATAAAGGACTGTGATATGGACAAAAACAGAACTGGTGCCTACGTTCTTCTGTCGACTGCTGACGAGCTCGAAGGCCAAGCTAGCTCTGTACTCACTGTACACCTGGAGAGAGAGAGAGAGAGAGAGAGAGAGAGAGAGACCTTGTAAATGTTTGTAGAGTAGATCAGGCTGGTTTTAACCCATTTAGGCCCGACGTCGAAATTTAAAAAATGTCTTCAAAATCCTGAGTTTTCTGAAAAACCTCATTGGTGCTCAATATTTCATGTCTTGTCAAGGACCACAAAAATGATATGCAATTGCCACAGACCCCCATCTGAAAATATGTTGTTCCAGGGACTCCCCAGAAGCAGAGTTACCAGAAGAACCAGAAGATTTGAGTTAAAATGTTCACTCTGTAATCATATATATATATATTGAAAATTTTGAGGCACATTTTCACTATTTTTCAATAGCTAAAGTATAACAAAATGCTTTAAAACACCAAAAGGGGTTCCTGCCAAAAATGGTTTTAAATTAGCAGTGACCGATGAACACTGCAAGGTGTTTAGAAGCTCGCCTCCGTAGCTCCACCCGCCACTATGGGCCTGTGTGTGGTGGTGCTGTAGAATCCTTAAGAGTAGACCATACCAATTTTGTAAAACGTGTGTGAATTACTACAGCAAACTTGCAGCACGTTTACATTTAATGTTCTATACAAACACAAAGGGGCGATGTATACAGTACAGTATGTATATTAACCTATTCTGAGCGGGAACCCTTTTTGGTGTTTTACGCATTATGTTATACTTTAGCTATTGAAAAATAGCAGATCTACAAGCTCATTGAGCTATTTTTGAAAAATCATGAAAATATGGGACAAATCTTTGAATATATATTCCTTCAGATCGAACATTTTTAACTCAAATCTTTGCTTCTGGGGGGGTTGTCCCTGTAACAACATATTTTTAGATGGGGTCGGCGGCCAATTACATATAATCTTGGGTGTCCTTGACATGAAAATGTTTGAGAACGACCGACATAGAAATATGGGTTTTTCAGAAAACTGAATTTAGAAGACATTTGTAGAATCGAACTTAGGTCAAAATGGGTTAAAGCCCTAACCACACCATGCAACTCCTTGTGCCCAAACGGTTGCAAGGAGTTAACGCGAAAACCGCCTCGACCCTTTGGTGTGGTTTGGGCCATTGAATTCCATGGGTTGAATCACTAGAGTCAACGTGGGTCAACGTGCAACGAGACATATAACACCGCAGGGACAACACTAAAACCACCTTGACCCTTATGGTGTGCTTAGGGCTTTAGGCAAAGAGAATTGGTGTAGAGGTAAAAAGCGGTGGACTAAGGCTTTAGTTCCTCCACCAAAACATCACATTTTGCACACAATAATGCAAAACATGTTATGGCACACTAAAGAGAAGCATGGACATGTGTGGATTTCAGACTAAACACCAAAACACTATTTGCTGCTTAAGCCGCCATGAAATCAAGTGACAGACAGCCAACAGCAGAAACTAATCCTTTGGAAGGGAAGAGTGTTGTTGAACCCACACACTTCAATCACGACATACGTTTCTTGTCTGAATCTCAAGTACCGGTAGTATCTCGTGTAACCCACTCCATCATGTAAATCACATCCGTCTCCCATATACAAGGTTGCAAGCTTTAGGTGCTCCAACATGCCCTTGCCTTAGGTGAACTCAATTCACTTCACTTCCCTCCTTGATACTTTGTCTATTCAGTGACAACTGGATTGTTGTCAGTGTGATAAGATCTAAACAGATTTTTCATTTTACAGAGATCAGTCAGTCAGTTACTGCCATCGCCGAGTCCAGAGCATATTTGGCAGGCAGTTGGTGGCAAATTTCCCCTACATTCCAGGAAGTGTGAACATTTGAATGCACTAGGCTACTAACCAAACAACTGGGGGGGGGATTATTTGAAAACGAACAGTTCGGTCCTCAAGAGTGCAGATCTCCGGCAGGCCAGGTTGCCTACCCAGAGTTGAGTCAGTCTGTAATCTAACAGATTCCGAGAAAAGCGGTATTTCCGTGTTAGACATACAGAGACAAACATACATACACACATTGGTCCTAATTCATTAAAAATAAATACGCCGTTACACTGTGGCGGAAACAGATATCGTATTTATCCGTCCGATCAAGCTACGTTGAGAGGACGTGCTATTCAGAGAAGCTGGTGTAATCACTTCATTTGTGCGGATCGCCGAGTGTATCCTTTCCGCATTTTTCCCAAGCGATTCGCCTGGTGTCGCCTGGTTAGTTGGAACATCAACGCCTATTCTACACCATATATGGGCAACAGGAAATCTCGAAATACGTCATCATAGCCTGCACAGAGGATTTAAATTCTATACAACAGCGCGATGAGCTTGTAGAGTAGTTCATTTTGACAGGAGGTTCTCTGCACGGACAGATCTTCAAGCAAACAGCGCGAGTTATATGTATATAATTATAAACGAAACTTGCCAACTTGGAACGCAAGTTAACTGATGTTATAGTTACTTTCACATAATGAGAAAGAAGTTAATTTGTACTGTTCACCACACGACCAAATGCTATATTACAACTCGGCAATGATAAAAGCCCTTACTGATGAATGCACTGCAGGGTTATAAAAAAAAGAAAGGCACACTCGCCTGCAGAAGTAAAGAGATATCAAATATATATTAAATCAGAGCTGCAACCTGCATTGATTAATTCGGGGAATAGATTAATATCATCTCACTGTCAGGCTGTCAGCTGTCTGAATGCATATGTGGAGAATGGATTTGTTCTGAGCATGGACATGTAGGCATAGCTATTTAGAATTTCAACCATATACAGCGGGAAGCCTATATCCTCTTTGTCAGATGTAAGTGCATGGTTCATTTCATGATGTCATCATATTAAAATGATTCGCGGGAGTCGGGACACTTGGCAAACTTGATTGATCTCATGATGAGATCAATGTAGTAGCCTACAGCCTACACAGCTACAACGTTGCCCATATTATAATTAATTAAGGTGAGCTGGCTTAAAACTGACTGGCCAAATTGCACACGCTGATGCCATAATGTGGATTTATAGGGCTAATTAGCCCTCGTGACTGCTGTCTGTCTGTCAGACCGGCATGTCTGTGAACCATAGATAGAATGCCATAGAGTAGGCCTAGACCATAGAATGCCTGTCGGGCCGGGCCGTGTTCTGTCCTGGCCGGGCTCACCGCGCCGTTATATTAATTCTCCAATGTAAATTTCACCCAGATTGGACTCGGTTCAGCGGCAGCATGCTGCCCCACACACACACACACACACACACACACACACACACACCGACAGTCAAGAGAACTGACTCACTAAACAATACACTAGTCTAACACACACTAAACAACGTTGGATTCGTACAGTGCAAAATGCAGATAAGTGTAAGCCTATGTTCTTATTATAATTGTGAGTTTGCTTTTTAACATGCGGTCCGTGAGAGCCGATCTACAAGCTCACAACGCGTTGCACTGCGAGTAGCCTAGAGAAGGCTGTCAAGTGAGCAGCGCAATCGCGCATGGCATGCTATAGAAATATCCTAATAAATAAATAAAAAGGTGTCTGGGCTTGCAGGGGCATTTTCCTTATGGGACTCTATAGGCTAACTTGCCTCTAGAATGCATGCATTTAGGCATACAAGTGCACTCGGCTTTTATAGGCTATCATTTTTTTATGTGCTGAACAATGTTAGGGACACATGCCTACATATTTTATCTGAGATTTGGGAACTATTTATTGATTCAGCATGAAGACTAAAGCCTTCTGAATAAATCTATACGCAAGTGTATGCTTGCATTGATTTCTCCGCCACCTAAAGACGCCCCGTAGGATTTGACGGAGTTTCCAAACAACCTACGTGAGCGTCAAGTTCACGGCCATTTCCATGAATTCCAAATGAATGTGGGAAATCCACCTAAATGCCTTTCCGCCCACGTCACGTAATGTTATCAGCGTAAACGCCGTCCTGAATCAGGACCATTGTGCGTATAGGAGTGAGTAGCACCACTCAAAAACAGCAGAGGGCACTGATTTTCCCTTTTCTTTTTGGCATTGGGTTCCCAGATTGGTCGTCGTGGGGGTTCAGCCACGAGGGAAGCCGCGGCGCGCCATCCAAAATGGCAGAAAATCTTGACATGTGGGAATGAGTGGGATATATACAGTACAAGTAGTTTTGTTTCTGCCTCTTGGCCAGTTCACACTTGTAAAAGAGACTCCGTCTCAATGTGTTTTTACTGGTTAACCCATTTTAGGGGAACCCTTTTTGGTGTTTTAAGCATTATGTTATGCTTTAGCTATTTAAAAATAGCAGATCTACAAGCTCATAGCGAGCTCAGGAGGGGGTGGGGCGGAGGTGAGCCCTTACTGGGCTGCATTCAAGACACCCGACTTGTGTCTGAACAGAGCTTTGATGGATGTGTTCTGCCCCCCTCCCCCCATCAAACAAAATGTTTGGTCAAACCATATGGGCTTCCATTGGAAATGCATTGAAGTGGTCATTAAACACAGACACAAGACAGACACAAGACCGGTGTCTTGAAGGTGTGAACGCAGCCCAGTAAGGGCATATGTCGACCCCACCCGCTCACCTCTGCCCCACCCCCTCCTGGTGCTGCAGCCATCTTGGAAACTAAACACAATATAAACAATTGGAGAGGGGTGGGGCCGAGAAAGGCCCTTATTCACTTCATCTCGGTCGGCATCCTTACATCGGCGGTGATGTCGTTGAACTTGGTGATGAAGGCGTGTTTGATGATGTCCACGATGACTTCAGAGATGACCACCATGCAGAAGTCGGGGACCAAAACCCATAGGTGGTCTGGAGAGAGGGAAAAAAGAGAGGTACTTTGATGGTGCGTGGATTTAAGAAACAATTTCTTAAAGGGGGGCGGGGGGGGGGGCAGAACAGGCAATTCTCTTTTATCAGCAAAAGGATGAAATGTTAATTTATCACCATTAGTGCTATCCACCCTGAACCGAGTAGCAGCTTTTCGTGCAGAGGTATATCATCACTTCTTAACGGAGGGAATGGGAAGAACAGGACTGTTTTTAAAAAAGGGTGATGAACTGTCAAATGTCCCACAGCATTTGGGGCGAGGGAGTGATAAGTCATTTGGGGCAAGGGAGTGATACGTCTTGTGACTTTGCAGAGGGTGCATGACAAGGTGACACAGGGGGATTACGGGTGGCCATATATTCAGTTGTTGGCAGTGCTGAGGGCAGAGAGGTGATCAGATCAACATATCCGCCTGGGTGACGGCAGCAGACTGCTGGGCGAGCGCTGGCGCTTTGTCATATATTTGTTTATTTGAAAAGGATCAGCTAGTCTTCCTGGGATCCACACCAAACATATTACAAAACACATTAAATTAAAAAAAATATATATACAACATGAACTGCATTAATTCAGTTGCATGGGGGGGGGGGGGGTCAGATCAACATATGGAATGAATTCTGTACTGGCCATATATGGAGCGTGTCGCAATTATCGGATCGGTACTCTCTGTATCGAAGTTATGGGTATCAGAATCGGTATCGTGAAGGGGAAAAACATGGTATGGGACCATGGCTACATCTCTATAAATAATAAACCCATTGTAGAGGTTCCTCACCCCTCCAATAGCTGCCACTGTCAGTATCACTAACCTTCCAGACAGTGTTGTGATTGCTTTGGACGGGCCAGGTCTGTCTACTAGTGTTGTTTTCTGTCTGGGAGACATGGCATGTGGAGCTGACTCTGATCACAGGGGCTGTCACAGCGTACGTACGCTGACACACGCGGGTCTCCTTGCATCATCCTCTTTCGTGCACTAAGAGCTCGTTATAGAAAAGGCATTACGGGCGTCGTAGGAGCCTCATCCAGACGGCAGCATAAAGAGCCCACTCAGCACAGCTGTTTATACGTTTATACGTTTTCATTTTCCTGTGCCAACCAAATGTTGAGGGCCTAACCCATTTTGGGCGGGAACGGACCCCATTTGGTGTTTCAAGAATCATGTTATACTTCAGCTATTGAAAAATAGTGCAAATGCGGCACAAATCTTTGAATATATATATTCTTTCAGAGCGAACGTATCTTTGCTTCCGAGGGGTTCCTGGAATAACATATTTTCAGATGGGGGGGGGGGGGACATAGGTATTTCAGAAAACTGTCAGGATTTAGAAGAATTTTTTTTTATTGCGACGTCAGGCCTAAATGGGTTAAATTAAATGGTACGGGTAAAAAGAAAACCTGTAGTACCCTTAACAGTAGTGGTAAAGCACCATAAAATCAGACCCGTATGAACTTAGTAATGCCTGTGTGTGTGTGTGTGTGTGTATGTGTGTGTGTGTGTGTGTGTGTGTGTGTGTGTGTGTGTGTGTGTGTGTGTGTGTGTGTGTGTGTGTGTGTGTGTGTGTGACACTGCGCAACAGTGCCATCCAGTGGTGAGGTGTCCCAGCTGTCCGTGCTCAGACACAGACACACGTATACATAGGGAGGGACGGACACACATAGCTACGCAATGGAGTGGCTGCACCACTCAAAAATCTGTCCTGATAATCTCCTGAGTCTCCTCACTCACACACACACACACACACACTGCAGACAATTCTTTATTTAAAGCAATATTACACTCGAGGGTGTGGTTTAACGTGATTATTGCCACGACAGTGATGCGATGAAGTGGCAATAATCACGTTAAACCACACCCTCAAGTGTAATATTGCAATTATACAACAGTTACCCTTAAAACTAAGAAAACTCACTGAAAAAACATATTTTTTTAATGACAGATGTAGTCACTACGACCACAAATGTCCCAAGAAACTAGCTAGCCTAGCCACCGAGTTTGCTGCACTCTGGGAAAACAGAGCAGCTGAATTATTTGTTTTGATTAGGTGTGGAGTGGTTCACATGACATTTAGTCGGCTAAAACTAGACTTAACACTAATACATTCCGGGTGACTAAAACTACGTGGCAACTATTCAAGAAGACTACGACTAAAACTAAAATAGAAATGAGCTGCCAAAAACAACACTGATCTACAGTATACATGTATAGTACGTCACATATCACACAATGTTTACCTCTTAACCCATTCTGACCGGGCACCCATTTTGGTGTTAGCATCATGTCGTGCTTTAGCTATTTAAAAATAGCAGATCTACAAGCTCATATCGCGCCACAGAGTTGCGCGATACGAGCTTGTAGGTCTGCTATTTTTGAAAAAATCGAAGAACGACTGACATTTTTTAGAATCTGATCTCAGGTCAGAATGGGTTGATCAGACCAGTGTGTGTCCAGTGGAAACCTCGTATGAATCTGATCTCAGGTCAGAATGGGTTGATCAGACCAGTGTGTGTCCAGTGGAAACCTCGTATGAATCTGATCTCAGGTCAGAATGGGTTAAAGATGAGTTTGGGGAGTTACCTGGGTTCCACGAGAACTGCTCCATGTTCCGCAGGCAGACAATGAGCAGCAGAACGTAGTTGGTGAACCGCTCCTTGATGTCTGTCAAAGAATACATCAGTGATATGATGAGGAAATTAGACATGCCTTCAGAGGATATGAAGCCATTTAGGCCTGACGTCGAGAAAAGAATGTCTTCTAAATGTTGAGTTTTCTGAAAAATCCATGTATCTTTTGTTAGTCGTTCTGAAACATTTTCATGTCAAGGAGCCCCAGAATTATATGTAATTGCCCGCCGACCCTCATCTCAAAATATGCTGTTCCAGGGACGACCCCCCCACCAGAAGCAAAGATTTGAGTTAAAAGCATTCGCTCGGAAAGAATATATATATATATATATATATATATATATTCAAAGATTTCCGCCACATTTTTGCGATTTTAGAAAAAATAGCAGACCTACAAGCTCGTAGTGCAGCACTCGGTGCCGCTCTATGAGCTTGTAGATCTGCTATTTTTCAATAGAAATCATTTTTCAAATAAAACATAATGCTTAAACACCAAAAGGGGTTCCAGTACTTATCAAGCCCAGGCTATATACAAAGTGGCATTTACTTAGCCTGGTATCCAGACTGATCTCGCTCCATTCTTCTTTTCTTTTTGCTTCTCAGTGTATTGGAGGCCCTCGGGACATGAGAAAGTCCACAGAAAGCATTTTTTTAAGCTGCCAGCGGAAGCTCTTGGTTACAAAGCACTGTGACGAGTGGTGGTGTGACTTTGCAAAAGGAAGGGCATGGATTTTCAGCTTGTAAAATGTAGGATGACATGTGGATGATGGATTGTTACGATAATAATAAACTTTATTCATAAAGCACTTCATAAAACAAGGTTACAAAGTGCTTTACATAATTAGCAACATAAAACCTAATATAAAACGTATTAAATCAAAAGCCAAACATGCATTTTTCCACATCTACCGTAATCCTTTCTGAAGCTTTTAGCTTGGTTTTACATTGTGCTGGTCTAGGAGTGTAATGCTGGTCTGCTGTTCCTCAAGGCTGAATAAAGTTATTATTTACCAGTAACAGCAGAGATGTGTAATAATCATCATTAGCCATTTCCTTCCATCTGTCTACCAGCCTCCTTTAACCCATTTTGGGCGGGGACCCATTTTGGTGTTTTAAGCATTATGTTATGCTTTAGTGATTTAATATTAGCAAGCTCATAGCGCGGCACTACAAGCTTGTAGGTCTGCTATTTTTGAAATATCTTGAAAATGTGACTCAAATCTTTGAATATACTGTATATTCTTAACGTTTTTAACTCAAATCTTTGCTTCTAAGAGGTTCCTGGAACAACAATTTTCAGATGGGGGTCGGTGGCCAATTACATATCATTTTTGGGGTCCTTGACCTTGACATGAAAATATTTGAGAACGACTGACTGACATAGAAACAGGGTTTTACAGAAAATTGTAGAATCGTCCTCACGTCTAAATGGGTCAAGAAGAAAATAAATCCCATTGATGGAGCTGGGGAGGTATTCTTTATTCTTTATTCAGATGGATCCCCATTAGCTGCCAATAAAGTAGCAGCTACTCTTCCTGGGGTCCAGGTTTGCATTTCACTCAGAAATGGTGAGATGAAAAGGCTCAATCCTAAATTCCTGCCAAACGCCATTGCAATGTTACTGTACGTGAAACACAGCTGATGGGTCTAAATCCTGTCCTAGACTACAATCAATCAAATCTCATTTGGGGGAAAATGTCAGCAAAACTGAGCCATTGACCTATAGGCAGCACTCAAACAGTGAGAGATGCTGGCCTAGCGGTCCAGGCGCATAGTACCACATTACAGGATCTAATGCGTGTCGCGGGTTTGAATCCCGATCCCAACAAGCCTTGCTGCGTGTCACTCCCTGCGTCTCTCTCGCTGGTTCTTGTCCCACCTAGCCTACACTCAACTGTATACTATTGTTTTGTTTCGTTCTATGTTCATACCAAGGGCTGGCATTATAAGCTGAGGCTTCTGCCAATACTCCCTTTTGGTCAACAAAAAAACTGAATACACTGTACATTTTATTTTAAATGACCAATAAACTTTAACTTGAATAAAGACCCCCAAAAAAGACATTTTGCTGACCTGCTGATCGAAACATCACAAAGCAACGTGTTGTCAGTGTGCAACTGACAACACGTTGACAACTGACATAATAAGTTGATATAATACGGTGACTAAGGTGACGTGCAGTCGCAATCAAGCTTATATATCAGATATAGCCGTTTTCGGTATAGATTCAACATGGATTGTCTCACCACTGTTGGACATCTGGAAGAGATTGTTTTTCTCAAACTTCTTAAACACACTTCCTTTGATCTCCACAAACTGCATGGAGGGAAACAACCGGAATGTACTGTATATTAGGCAGAGAATTTCATTAAAGAGAAAGAAAGACAAAAGCAACAGCACAGCGTGCTACCAGCGGTGTTTTGTAGTCGCATTTGCATACAAACTATTTTCTCAAATGTCAAGTGTTGTGGCAACCGACTTTGCATAATACAGTATATACATAAATTATGTATCAACACGCTTCTACGTGTTTACTGTCGATTGAATAAAACTTTTGAGAACCACGGTCCTTGTGGACTCCTAGGGCTCCATTTTCGTCACCGCTAAACCCCTTATATCCTAAACTTTTTTGCCTTTTTTTTTTACTATTTTGCAAAACATTTTTGAATTGTTAAAATGGCCAGTCTACAAGCTCACAACGTGTAGATTGGCTAGTTGAACTATTCAAAAATGTTTTTCAAAATAGTAAAAAAAAGTTTAGGGATAAGGGGTTTAGCGGTGACGAAAATGGAGCCCCTAATGTGCCATACTGTACACACGGTCAGTGCCCCATTCAGTAATTGGAGCCTTATGATCAAAATGAGAACATTATAGGCTAACATGTGTAAAAATGTCTGCATATATTATGTGCTTACATTGTTGGACATCATGATGGTGAGCAGGGACTTGTTGTGGGAGTTGAACGCTACGTTGAGCGTTGACGCTTGGACCATGATGAGGATGGCGTGGAGGACTGAGAAACACAACTCAGGAAACCAACAGAGACAGACGAGCAAAACATTATAAATGGTACGACCGTAATACAATAATGTTACTATTACTAAGCCAAAAAAAAGAACACATCATGAATGTGTCGCACATTATCTTCTTGGAAAGCAACACCCGCCTCCTGCAATAGACTACTGGACTCAAACCCAGGTCCGGGATTCGAACCCGGGGTTCATGGGCGGGAAGACATCTTCACCCATTCTGGGCAGGAACCCCTTTTGGTGTTTTAAGCATTATGTTATACTTTAGCTATTGAAAAATAGCAGATCTACAACAGATCTACACACACAGACAAAGAAGGATACAGACGTAGGAGACCGCCATGAGGAAGTGAGGGATGACTCCGATGCTGTCCCTCTTCCTCTCTTTGGGTTCCGTGGCCGTCCAGTAGAGGGCATCCAAGATGTCCTGGCCGAACGAGGAGAAGAGGCGGTCCGCCACCTGGGAGAGAGGACAACAACGCTTTCATTACAGGAGTCTTCAACCCCTAAGGCAGTGGTTCCCAAAGTGGGTCCCTATAGGGGTCCTCGAGGGAGTTCCAGGGGGTCCCCCAGCTAAATGATAGTTAGGAACCGAAATGGTCTGTAACTCATTTGTACACTCTCAGAGTTACATTAACATTGATTTTACTATATAAATTGGGGGTCTCAGAGATAGAAACGCCATTACGTGTGTTGGTTTGTGGTTGTGTTAATGATAAACGGACACCTGCTGCCAAAGGGACCCTCCTGCTGCTTAACGATTACAAATGTGAACGCAGCATAACGTTGTGGCTAGGATATGAACGTCCGTACCGCCGGCCGGAGCTGCTCTGTGTGCGTGCACCAGTGTTGTTTTTGGCAGCAAACTTTGATTTTAGTTTTACTCATAGTCTCTTCTATAGAGCACCGAAGTCTGACGACACTTTCAGTAGAGGGCGCCAGTACACAGGTCGAGAAAACGGCACAATCGAGAAAACGGCACAATCGACAAAACGGCACAATCGCGATAGTGCGAGAAACGGCACAATTGAGAAACGTCACAATCGAGAAAGTGCGAGAAACGGCACAATCGAAATAGTGCGAGAAACGGCACAATCGAAATAGTGCGAGAAACGGCACAATCGAAATAGTGCGAGAAACGGCACAATCGAGAAACGGCACAATCGAGAAACGGCACAATCGAGAAACGGCACAATCGAGAAACGGCACAATCGAGAAACGGCACAATCGAGAAAACGGCACAATCGAGAAAACGGCACAATCGAGATAGTGCGAGAAACGGCACAAACGGCACATTCGAGAAAACGGCACAATCGAAATAGTGCGAGAAACGGCACAATCGAAATAGTGCGAGAAACCGCACAATCGAAATAGTGCGAGAAACGGCACAATCGAGAAAACGGCACAATCGAGAAAACGGCACAATCGAGAAAACGGCACAATCGAGATTTTTTTTTAGTTGCATTGAAATAATATAAGAACTGTGTTTGAAAAATAAACCGATTATCTCTGCCTTTCTGTCAGGGGGGTGGCTGTGTGTCGTTAATGATGTCCATTAATATTTGATACAGCCAGTTTCTGGAGAAAATGGAAAAAGCCTTGAGACTACATATGAAGGCAATGTCGCTGCAGTGCTAATATACGTCACGCTCAGCTGTCAACACATTGCGTTCCTGAGATTCCTCGTTGACGTAAGCTCAGCTGGTGGTGACTCGACTCGTACTAACCACGAAACATTAAATATCAATAAAATAAAAATAAAAATAAACGTAATTAACATTCAGTTTCTGTTGTGCAGATGCAGCCACCCGCCTACCCGGAAATGTAGTCTCTGGGTTGTTTGACTCGTTTCTGACGCTTATTTTGTTACTCTTTAGGTATATTTGTACATTTCCACCTTCAGTTGATGCTTCATATCCATATGAGTGGAAAGGCCGGGGTGATCGGTTTATTTTTCAAACACAGTTCTTATATGAAGCGATCTAAAATCCCCCTATGGGGATTTCAATGCAAATAAAAAATACATGAACCTGGGGACTGACGCCCTCTACCGACAGTGACGTCAGGACTTCGGTGCTCTATAGTTTTAATTTAGTTTCAGTCACATTCTAGTCACCTGGAATGTTTTAGTGTTAGTCTAGTTTTACTCGACTAAATATCATAAGATTTTAGTCAACAAAATTTACAGTTGATTTAGTCGACTAAAATGTGTTTTGGGGGGGCTTGATGCCGTCGTAATGACACTTGCTGAAAATAGCAGATCTACAAGCTCGCGACACGTTGTGAGCTTGTAGATCTGCTATTTTCAGCAACCAAGTGTAAATGACTTATACTGGATCTCTTGTCCACTATAGTCCTTCCTAACATTTTAGACTAGTTTTTATTTATTGACAAAATTGTCAATATATTTAGTCTTAGTTTTAGTCATCATAGCTTAGTTTTCATTTAGTTTCCATTTGGTTTTCGTCAGTGAAAAAAGGTAGTCGACGTTATAGTATTAGTGGACGAACACCAACAGTGGTGTGTGTGTGTGCATATACTGTACCTCCAGCATGTTGTAGATGATGTAGAGCTTGATGACGGACTGTCCCCTGATGATGTGGTACATCATGGAGTAGTCCACGTAGTGCATCATGGAGTAGCACAGCACCATGATCAGCCCCTTCAGCACGTCACACACCTGGGCAGGCTGCAGGAGCCGCGAGCCGCTGGGGACACAGAACAACACACACACACAGTCACACTAGGGCAGCGGTTCCCAAACCTTTTTGGCCATGCACCCCCTGTTACCTCCCGACCTAGCTGACGCACCCCCCCCGACATGGAAATATAAATTGCATATTGCTACATAGAGACATACATTTCCTATTTATCCACATACGTATATGAACCTGAATATGGCATTTATATGCAATTTTGTAGGCCTCAAGATCAAATATTTGTACATTTAAAAAAAAAAAGTAATAATAATAATATCAACTAGTACCAACAAGGTCGACTAGTGGATTTACTAGTCTACTAGTTCATGCTTAATGCCTTAAGTCACACACACAGTGTATGCATCCATGCCCACCACAACATGCATACATAGTACATACACATAAAACCACACATACAGGATAATTAGCTAACCGTGTGCATGTAAATGCATATGCAGGTCAGACAGTCCCCCTCCCATCATTATTATTCACAAAATGGTTGAGTGCATACAGAGTTATTGGAGCGGGCGCAACATGCAGATACATGCATGAAAACAGACATCCTCGCATACACGCGCACACACACACACATGGGGCTCATGCGCACTCGCAGACACGCACGCGCACAAACCATGCACGCACTAACCCATCCCCCTCTGTGGTTTAATTAAACCAGTACACTTATGTCATCTGGAATGAAAGTCTTCTTATGTTGTTGGGGGGGGGGGGGGGGGGGGATGAAATGGGAGGAAAAAATGCCATGTTCATAAGAAATGGAAATAAAATGACACTGACGGATTTATAGAGGGTGCACAGCCAAAGGAACGGAGGCCAAATCCTCAGAGCTCGGTTGGTTGGAAAGAGCGGGAAAAGTGGGCCACACAAAGTTAATCTGACAGGAACCCCTTTGATACAGGAATATTACGTGTTTTAAGTCCCCGACATCGCGGTCGGTCGCTGCAGAAATGTGGGTCAGTGTGGAACCACTGAACTAGATGTCTGAGTAATATTCATGATGTTTGCGAACGTACCACTAACGGGGTGGGACGTTACCATCAGCCACATGGCAGCACATTCTAATGTGGCATCAGAAATGACACATGTGCTTTCCCGGTTGGGTTAATACTAGCCTACATAATCGCCCTAATCGCAATTATTTTTCATACATTTTCAGAACATTTCCAATGCAATGCGAGACGTTGTGAGCTCGTAGACCGCTTATTTCCACGACTTTTAATATATAAAAGTTGTGTCAGTCATTTCTTTGCATATTTGAAGTTATTTGGTAAAAGGACGGGAACCCCTTCTGGGGTTGTTGTTGCCATGTACAGTATAGCAACATAATTTCTTTGTCATTTTTGAATAAATATCTAAAGAAAACCTAGGTCAGGATTTAGAAGGCGTTTTCAGGTACTTTACTGTATCTGCCCTTTGCAACTTTTGTTTACGAAGGCCAGTATAATGGAAATACAGCACAGTATATCGATACTGTGAGACTATATATAGTTTGGGATATTGGAAATTGTAATATTGTGCCAGGTGATTAAGTAAATGTCATCTTGTGAAACCAATTGTCATTCCCGCCACAACATTGATAAATGTATTTGGTCAAATAAAGTATATCGTGATTTGAGTGAAATATTTGATTTGGTCCATATCGGCCGGCCCCAACATCCGGTAGGCTAGACTTTGACCTACTTGGTGGACTAAAGTAAAAGACATTGAAAAACCATGACAACCAACTACTCGAAAAGCTACCTCTCTCCTACAGATGCAGCCCAAAATTCACTTTCTTTCACTGCAAGCTTGCCGAACAAAATGCTGCCTTTATGCATAAAGCCATCAGAAAAGAATAGGAATGCTGAAAAGTTGGCGTAGGGACACTGGAGATTGTGTTCTACTGCTTTGCATTTGAGGGGGGAAAAAACACAGTTGCCTGCAGTTAGAATACGAGATAAATACACCAAAAGAAAAGGGACTTTTACGGTGGCTGCACTCTGAGATTGAATTTATGGTAGCCGTTGGTTAAATCTGGTTTACAAATAATCTAGCTAAAAACACAAGAGGGGGGGAAATAAGTCATGCTTTAACCCATTTTGTGCGGGAAACCCTTTGTGTTTTAGGCATCATGTTATACTTTAGCTATTGAAAAAAAAACAGATCTACAAGCTCATAGTGCGGCACGAGCTTGTAGGTCTGCTATTTTGTTTTTATCGTGAAAATGTGGCACAAATCTTTGAATATATATATATATATATATATATATATACATATATATATTCTTTCAGAGCGAAACATTTAAACTCAAATCTTTGCTTCTGGGGGGGGGGGGGTCCCTGGAACAACATATTTTCAGATGGGGGTCCACGGCCAAATACAGATAATTCTGGGGCTCCTTGACATGAAATTGTTGAGCATCACCGACATAGAAACATGGGGGTTTTTTTTAAGACTTTTCGTAGAATCTAGTGTCGGGTCGAAATGGGTTTAAATGACTGAACAATCTGCTGTTGGGAAAGGAGAGCTGGAAGGTGTAGATATTATCTGGGGTATTTTTAGTAGCTAGCAAAACACTCACGGCTCTGGGCTGAGGAGGGAAAAAAAGAGAGGGACTTGAGCTCAGCAAGATGTGTAAATTGACCTAATACTTTATTATTAGGTCAATTCTCTGGCTTTGGAATATGTGTGCACTGTGCAGTCAAGCAACGAGCTGTGTGTGTGTGAATTGGAGGAGTGAAATACAACCAAAAATATGTGCGTTCACAAGGCATAAGATCGGTGAAATAAGATTACAGTTAGGGTTACAAAACAACCACACACGGTTCAGTATTATGATTTTAATGATAACTCCGACTGTGTTAATACTGCACCACAGTAGGGTCAGTACAAGTGAACCGTATACTGTCTCATGCAATGGGAACACTCAACACACACAACATGGGCCCAATTCCTTTTTTAAAGCTTTAGGACTGCACTGAGTCTGCATTATGTTCCTGATGCTAGGGCTCCATCTAGTGGCCAAGTCTGGAGACACCCTCAATTTAGAGGAGTTTTCTCAACAGATTGATTCAGGTTCTTACACTTTATCTAATTTCTATAACGAGAAGCAGAAAGACAGAATAAAAGAGACTAGGGGGACAGTGGGGAAAGTCAGACAATTAATGAAATAAAAAACTTTAAAAAGTGAGATAGTGTCAGGTCCTGGCAGGCAAAAGACATGCAGCAAAATGAGCATGACCCACCAGTCGACCCACAGAATACTGCAGCCATTCAGCACCAAGGCTCAGAAAGCAAAACCACACCAGTACGTCAACACAGCATCAAAGCTCAGGCTGGGGTACACCAGACATCTACTATACCAAGCACCAACCAACCAACCAACCACAAAGTCAAGTGTCTTTTTCTGTTTACCAAATACATTTTGAGACGTCCCAAAGCATTGAAAAAGCATTCAATATGTATCGCCTTCCCAGTTCCCAGACATTTTATTACATTTTCTCTGTAACATTTCTAATCTATTTAAAAAATATAACAGCACGAGAACATAATTTACTGTGACGTCCGACGACATACTTTCATTCAGCATAGAAACATATTAGGCACAAGAATGGGAGTCTAAACTAAATCCCCACTAGTAACAGTCCATTACATATTTTTCTTATACTTCTTATCCCACGATTTTGTAAAACATTCTTTCACCCAGTGTCAATTAGCTAATTTAATCCTGGGCTCTACACTCCCTCCACCAACCTGGGGAGAGCAACTGACTGACCTCATGCTTCCTTCAGTGCATGAGCGTCCAAGCCACTTCTTTTCACATGACGGGGGCGTTTACCCGGCCGGACGTAGCGTATGGAAGGAACATGTTATTCCGACCAGTTCATTTCCATTCCGACCAGTTCATTTCCCCTCCATCAGGCGCCCCCGGCTGGCCAAGGGGAGGTAGTATAGATACCAGGACTACAGCATGTTGTTTTGTGAGGGTACATACCCAGGGGACACGGGGAGAACATGCAAACTCCACACAGAAAGGCCATTTTGCCAACCCCACCTAGGGTATGGGCAGTGGGGCACTGATGGTCTCTCGAGACAGACGTGAATTCAAAGGAAAAGAGGGTGCTGTCTTTCCTTTATTTTTTGACGATGGGTTGTCAGATTGGGGCAATGGTGGCGCGGTGGAGAGAACACGCCCCCAGTGCTCACAGCATCCCCAGTGTGAGGCGACTGCTCCACACTAGTGACTAGTTTAGTCCTTATGGACACTGAAAATCCGGCTTTGGTGGAAATTAGCTTCCAACATAGGGCTTTCGTCCTACCAAGGTCTCGATATGAATGCAAACTTTAAGGTATTTAAATAATTAAGGTAATACAACCATGATAGATGCACAAAATCGGTATGTTTTTCTCCATTATGTTAAGTCAATTTTGATTGCACAAAATCTACAAATCATACAGCAGGGTACCCCAATAGGCGGCCCGCGGGCCATTTGCGGCCCACAGAGCGCCCCCTTGTGGCCCATGAAAGATAAAAAAAATAAAAAAAAAATGTTTTTTTTTAATTTATTTTTAAGGGTCCCAGATATAAATGGCATTAAATGGGGGTCAGTAGCCTATGCATGTCAAACTGGGCATCCTTTTCAAATGGGGTCTTGCCCTGAAAATGAATTTTCAGGGCAAGACCTCGACCTCGCGCGTGCAGACTCGGCCCCCAGCCTGGTACGCTAGTCAAAATATGGCCCTTGAGGAAAATTAATTGGGGAACCCTGTCATACAGGCTGGTTAAACCAATCAAGGATAAAACAATGAAGAAACATCTGACTTGTGTATTAAACAAACTTGATGTGGTATCACTTTGAGTGTGACTTGCGTTGAAATCACTACTGCGTTGCTCTCTGCAGTGCATGTGCCACTTTGCTCAAATGGGGCAGAAAACCGTCCTTACGAAATAATGGAAAAAATTGGAAATAACGTTTGTGCTTTAATGCTCAGTAGAAAATAATCACTAATGACCAAAGCAAGCGCGATTCATGGAAATCTGCAGCGCAGTAGATTGGACAAAGTGGAGACTTTGGCTTTTTTTGGGGAGCATGAATCGAAGGTGCACAGAACCTTCCAAGGCAATCCAGCCTGTAGCTTTTGAGATGTGTTGTTTTGGAACAACATGGTGACTGGTGATGAACAGACCGTCCGCCCTGAGTTGACCAAACAATCCTGTAAAACCTGCCGCTAAAAATACATATTGTTTTAGAACTAAATGATGTATTGATAACTATATTGAGCATGCCTTTAAAGATGCTGCAATAATCTGAACACTTTCTACTAGTGACTTAACCAACCATGTGTGCACCCAGCTCCAGTCATATTTAATCAAATCTTTCCGCTGTCTTTTCTAATAAAGAGCAGACATGGTTCAATTTAAAACCTCAACACCGAAGACAACACTGAACTAAAAATGAAACCAGGCGCGAGGAACGAGGAACAAAAATCACACGTTTCTCAAAAGAGGTCTTGCAATTGGCTAATATTAGCCTTACTTGCTTTTGTGAGGCACACATTAGTTCAACTGGAGGCAATGAGAGCAAAGCCATCTGCCCACACAGCATCTGCATCTCAAACGTGCTTGCGCACACGCACACACACGCACACACAAGACTGTAGCTGCAAAGCTGGCTGCAGCTGGCTCAGTTAATGTAGCCTGAGCAAAGCAGGGGCCACCTGCTCGCAATGAGCTACCTTATCAGTTCCTCACAGGTGGTGCACGATACCGTGCAGTCAGCTATGTCACTGTGTGTGTGTCATTCAGATTGCTCTGCATTTCTAGCCTTTAAGATCTAGAAGAGAACAGAGGAGGGAGGAAACTTCAAACTTGGACTTGTGATAGAGAACATTGTTAGGGGAAGGCTGCTGGTTCCAATTCCCAGACAGACTTGGAAGAAAATAAATCGGGGTTTGGGAAAGGGGGAGGGTAGGTAGGTAGCACTCTCTCCCTGTCACCTCAACAACTTAGAACTACCATCAAGATGCCCTCAAAGCAAGGAACCTACAAGCCCCAGCCCCGTGAACTGCGGGGGTGGGGTGGGGTTCTAACTTCCATGGTGGGTGGGGTATAGGCATGTCATTTTATGAACTAAAGCTAAACATTATCTACCACGGAAGGAATTTAAATAAAGAAACCCCGACGGTTGGCGCCATTTGAAACCAACATGGCCACTCTTGCTTAAAAGAGAGTGCCAGTCAGACAGCGGATGTCAACAAACAATATAAGTGGAGATGGGTGGTGGGGGCTGCTGAGACTGTGACATGGAGGATGTGTGCAGCAGCAGCAATGTTTTTGCACAATCATACAGTACCTGCTTCTTCTGCAGTAGGGGCATGTGTGTGCCCTGCGGCGTTGGGAAGCAAAAGGAAGAAAGGGATAGTAAAGTGAACAAGGCTGCAGTTATAAAGAGGGGGGAGGAAACGGGCGTGGACTGGACAAGTGGACGACATACACCTGGCTGGTAGATGTTTAACTCTCCCTCTCTCTAAACGCATCTTAATAAAAGATATGAGACGTTCAACATTAGTGAGATTGGAAATTAGTCCCACTTTAACTTTCTACCCTAAACTATAACCCAGAAAGGCTGTTGGAGCAGAGGATAAATTGCATGCTTAGCTTCGAACAATAAGGGGCCTTTCTCTGCCCCACCCCTCTCCAATTGTTTATATTGTGTTTCCAAGATGGCCGCAGCACCAGGAGGGGGTGGGGCAGAGGTGAGCGGGTGGGGTTGACATTATGCCCTTACTGGGCTGCGTTCACACATTGAAGACACCTGTCTTGGTCTGTCTTATGTCTGTGTTTAATGGCCACTCCAATGGAAGCCCATATGGTTGGACCAAACATTTTGTTTGATGGGGGGAGGGGGGCAGAACACATCCATCAAAGCTGTGTTCAGACACAAGTCAGGTGTCAGACAATGCAAGGCAAGTGTCTTGAATGCAGCTCAGTAAGGGCATATATCGATCCCGCCCGCTCACCTCACACCTTCCTGGTGAAGCGGCCATCTTGGAAACTAAACACAATATAAACAGTGGGAGAGGGGTGGGGCCAAGAAATGCCCTTATACCACTTGTCAACCAGCAGTAGTGGACAGGATTTAGCACCCAACCATAGGAAATGTCTCAATAGAATAGATGGTAGGTATAGGTCAATAACAACTGCTACTCTACCATACACATTGTTCCTAATACCGCTTTATTGAATAAAAACAAAGGTTATGAACTGCAGCGTTAACCTTTATTTTCACCCACTAGTAGCACAGGTTCTAGCTGTAGAATGTTGAAGAGAAATGGAGCAAAAATGATAAGATGGCATATAAACATACAGTACGCAATAAACGTATAGAATGTGGTGGGTACACTGTAGTGTTGTTTTTGGCAGTACATTTTGATTTTAGTCATCATACTCTCTTCAATAGTTTTAATTTAGTTTCAGTCACATTTTAGTCACCTGGGATGTTTTAGTGTTAGTCTAGTTTTAGTCGACCATCATAAGATCTTAGTCGACTAAAATGTATTTTGGTGGGCGTTGATGCCACTGTAATGATCTACAAGATCAGCTATTTTCAGCATGCAACCAAGTGTAAAATTACTTCTACTGTCCCCTAGTCCCTTCCTAACATTTTAGTCCAGTTTTTATTTGTTGACGAAATTGTCAGTAGATTTAGTCATAGTTTTAGTCATCATGGGTTAGTTTTTATTTAGTTTTTGTCAGTGGTAGTCAAGGTAGTCAACAAAGAAATGTCGTCATAGTATTAGTCGACGAAAACAACACTTACAGTACACTGCAATAGACCTGTGTGTCATTACAATATAGGTGTCTGTTCACTGATCTATGGCTTGTATTAATACGTTGTGGCTGTGTGCATGTGTCCGTGTGTACAGTATGTGTGTATGTGTGTGTGTGTGTGTGTGTGTGTGTGTGTGTGTGTGTGTGTGTGTGTGCGTGTGTGTCCAACCTGACGCCGCAGCAGGGCAGGCTCAGCAGGCGGAGCAGGGCCAGAAGCACCCTCAGGGGCAGCAGGGTGAACACGTAGAGGAAGGCGTCCACGCACAGGAAGAAGCCAAAGATCATCAGCTGGAAAACAAACAACACGTGCGCCACACATCAAACGAAGACCGTCAGCCAGGATACATAATAATGTACAACACATCTCTCCACACACTGTTGTTTTCGCCGACTGAAACCATGACGAAAGATGTTCGTCGACTACCTTTTTTCACGGACGAAAAACTAAACGGAAAACGAAATGAAGACCAAGCTACGATGACTAAAACTAAGACTAAATATAAATATATAGGAAAGAGATCCAGTATAAGTCATTTTACACTTGGCTGCATGTGGAAATAGCCGATCTACAAGCTCGCAACACGTCGCACTGCGACGGGTTGTGGGCTTGTAGATCGGCTATTTTCAGCAAGTGTAACATCAGTCATTACGACGGCATCAAGGCCCTCCAAAATACATTTTAGTCAACCAAATCACCCGTAGATTTAGTCGACTAAAATATTGTGATACTTAGTCGAACTTGCCTTGTACTAGTAGTTAAGTTAGCACATCTTGACGACGTGACCTTGTAGATCTGTTCGGTTTTTGGGGCAAGCAACACCTACAGTGCATGCGATTGAGTCATTACATGACTCTTATGACTCTGTGTGACCTCTGTCTTCTGCTGACAGCTGTGCCCTAGTTTTGTTCTGCTTTTAACTTTTAACTTTTTTTTTTAAGATCTTGTAGAATCTGCATTAGGGTAAGTTAAGCTTAACTATTAAGACTTGAGGCTGATTCTACAAATGCCTTCTAAACCAGTAGTTCAAACTGGTTACACACTGGCATTCCAATGCACTGCCATTCTGACATACTCAATACCAACTCTATAGCTCTACCCCTAACCACACACAGAAGCCACGTAGTCGGAGTGGTGGTGGGTCGTAATTAGAGTTCTCATCGGGCTCGAAAAGGAAGGCCCAGCCCTAACTGATCAGGCCCGAGGCCCGGCCCGACTAATAGAGCACCGTCGGTAGAGGGCGTCAGTCCCCAGGTTCATGTATTTTTTATTTGCATTATAATCCCCATAGGGGGATTTTAGATCTCTTCATATAAGAACTGCGTTATAAATAATAATAATAAAATAAACCGATCACCCCGGCCTTTCCACTCATATGGATATGTACAAATATACCCAAAGAGTAACAAAATAAGCGTTAGAAATGAGTCAAACAACCCAGACTACATTTCCGGGTAGGCTGCATCTGCCATGTTAATTACGTTTATTTTTATTTTATTGATATTTAATGTTTCGTGGTTAGTACGAGTCGAGTCACCACCAGCTGAGCTTACGTCAACGAGCAATCTCAGGAACGCAATGTGTTGACAGCTGGGCGTGACGTATATTAGCAGCGACATTGCCTTCATATGTAGTTTCAAGGCTTTTGCGGCCACATTAATTCCATTTTCTCCAGAAACTGGCTCTATCAAATATTAATGGACATCATTAACGACACAAAGCCACCCCCCTGACAGAAAGGCAGAGATGATCAGTTTATTTTTCAAACACAGTTCTTATATGAAGCGATCTAAAATCCCCCTATGGGGATTATAATGCAACTAAAAAAACACATGAACCTGTGTACTGGCGCCATCTACTGAAAGTGATGTCAAACTTCGGTGCTCTATTAGCATAGATTTTATGCTTAGGGCCGAACCGGCCCTAAAACGTCGGGTCGGGCCTGGTCGGGTTTGTGCAGAATTTGAGAACTCTACACAGAGTAAAAGTGAAACGCCAGTCAGCACCATCGTCATAATAGATAAATACACAAACAGACAGAACCCGCCCCCCATCTGAATTGTTTTGTTCCAAAGAGACATCCCAGAAGAGAAGATTTTTTTAATAAACATATTTTAAACACAAGATTTTTCAAAAAATGTTTTCAAATTCATAACATTAATCAGCATAATATATGATCAAAATGTGATGAGAGAATTCAGCACACTGTAGAATTGTATGGATATTGTGAAGTGTTTGTGCCTGGTGGTGTTATCTGGACTGGTGCAGTTATAGGTAAGTGGCCAGCTAATGTCCGTGAAGTGACCTTTGAGGTTGGAAAATTGATAACGAGAGAGCCGTGATACTGATACTGTATGTGCGTCACATACACACGGTGCACATGACATACAGCATGTGCACGTGACATACAGTATGTGCATGTGAGGGTCCGATAGAAAAAGACAGATTGAGAGATAAAGAGTCAAAGGGGCACCGCTGGCCTAGCGGTTAAGGCGCATACCACATATAGGCTCTAATAATCCGCCTGACAGTGAGTCACAGGTTCAATTCCAGACTGACAACCTTTGCTGCATGTCAATCCCTGTCTCTTCTGTTTCCTGTCTCTCTCTACTGTGTAATATCATTATTATTTTATTCTTTAAGAATAGAGAGATAAAGGTTTATTTACCATGCAACACTTTCTTGTACAGTGGTTCTCAACCTTTTCTGAATCAGGGTCCAATTGAAAAATCTCAAAAGCATTCGCGGCCCACCCATTCTGACCACTTAACATGGTAGCTGTCTGATGGGGGCTTACATTTTCAGAGCATGTTATTTTAACCCATTTTGGGCGGGAACATTGATATAATTTAGCAATTGAAAAATAGCAGATCTACAAGCTCATAGCGCGGCACCGAGTGCCGTGCTACGAGCTTGTAGGTCTGCTATTTTTGAAAAATCATGATAATGTAGTGCAAATCTTTGAATATATATTCTTTCACAGCCATGTTTTTAACTCAAATCTTTGCTTCTGGGGGGGTCGCTGGAACAACATATTTTCAGATGGAGGTCGGCGGGCAATTACATATAATCTTTGGGGGTCCTTGACATGAAAATGTTTGAGAACCACTGACATAGAAACATGGGTTTTTTAGAAAACTGTCTCCTCAGGCCTAAATGGGTTAAGTAAAACAATTGAGTACTTTTTCCACCACTGCGTGTGATGTCCTGATCACGTTTTTCTTTTTTACGGTGCACCGTGACCGAACCGTAAAAAAATCCAATTTTACAGTTGTATGTAATGTACAGTATACCTTCTCCAGCTCCTTTGGAATCCGCATGCACGTGTACACTCTCTCACGGCGCTCTGTGTACTTTGCCTCGTTGTGCTCCAGGAAGTAATCTCTGGTGAGCTCGGCACACATGAAGCGTCCCAGCGAAGGGTCTGGAACAACAACATTTATTATAACAACACACTGTCACCACAAGGCCCTTTGTCTCCACCATTCTCTCTCTCACTCACTCACACACACACACACACACACACACACACACACACGGTTCCCAAACTTCGTAGCTCAAGACCCAAAAGAGAAATAATATGTTTGCTGGGATTGACACTGGTGAAAATAGCAGATCTACACTCTGAAGCTTGAGCTGCCTGCGCTGCAAGCTAGCTGCAGATATGCTATTTTCAAGATTTATTTATTTGACAGGGACAAAGCTCATTAATCAACATGTCAGTTTTCAAGTCAATGTAAATGGACCAGAGTTAGCCGAAGCTAAATTACATCTGTAGTCCCTGGGCAGGCTCTTAAAAAATGAAAGATAAAAGAAAGACAAAGTGTAGTGTGCCTGCACACAACACCATGCGTTGATGCCATGTGTGCAGGCACCCAACACTATGTCCATACAAAAAATTAAACATTTGTTTTCTAATTTAGGGACTTCCTTTGATTCTTTTTCTTTTCATTCACAAAATTAGTTTTGAAAAAAGTTTGAATTCGTTTTTCAACTCGTGAAAATGTGTGCTTTTTTTGTGGGGCAGCGGTGGTACATGGGTAGAGTGGCCGGATGGTAAGCACAAGGTTGCCAGTTCGAACCCAGGCTCCCCCAGAGTTAGTGTCGAAGTGTCCTTGAGCAAGACACTGAACCCCTAATTGCTCCTGATGTGCTGGTTGGTGCCTTGCATGGTTTCCACTACCATCAATGTATGATTATTATGTGTGTGAATGGTTGAATGTAATGCAGAATCTATATAAATGCACCATTTATAATTTACAATCATTGTTCAGGTATCCAGGAGTGTAATTCCAACTCTGTTCCAGGTACTTTTCAAGGTGGGTCAGTTTTTTTCAACACAATGTCAGATTTTGTTTGTGTGAACACAATAGCCTATACTAATACTACATTTTAAGTGTGTTCATGCACCAAATGGACCCATACGGGTTTGCACATCCTCATTACACAATTAACAGCACTGAAACATTATTGCTGTAAATGTATGCATTTTCAAGGATTTCTAGCACATAGTTTTCTCTTTCTCTTTTTGCAATCCCAATGCATTTTAACTTTTCAAAATGTAACTAATATCTACAGTGATACAACTAAATTGGATTAGTATAACAAGATGTGGAAATACGAATACATTTCTTAAGATTCATAAGATAACAGAACTTTGTACATTGGCTTCTGTGACTGTGTCAGTCTTTCACCAATAGCTCTGTCTGGCTCAGCCCTATGAATTAAGCATTAGGGCTATGGACCAGTATATCTTTCACCTGGAATGACCCCACCACAAGGGAATCATTTCCGCTTGGCCTGCCTGGTATGAACTTGTTAAACTGAGGAACTTTTGAATACCGGTAATTCAAAACCCTCAATATGAAGACTACTTCAAGTGCAACTTGTCTCCTGGTCAAGCGGTGCAATGTGTACTCTGACTCTGTAGACTGTAACTTTACTACTGCGGTGAACTGGAACAGATCGATCCAGTCTCCCGATCCTTCCTTTTCGCTCGATATTGCATGTCGCCAATTTACCCAGACCCCCCCACCCAGACTACAGTACATATGGAAAGCCGGCTTGTTCCGTTTCCCGCTCAGTGTCGAGATCCGGTCGACAGCCCGCCTACTGTATCCGGTAAATTCTAGGCACGCCAAGCGCACAGAGCCCCGCCTCTTCCGTATCCGCTTGTAAGACCGGATCTTGCAGCCTGGCTAGAGCCGCGAACTGATGCCAGTCTAAAACTCTCTAAACTGAATTGTAAACAACACGTTGACAGCAGAGTGGCAGAGACTGGTATTAACGTTTATTAAACATTTATCCTGTGTATCCTGTAGCTACACTTAACCCACATTTATTTTACTATATCATATATAACATTGACTCCGTATAGCCCGGGACAAGCGAGCTAAAAGGAGATAATTTGACCCCCATAGATAGAGGGGGGAACGTTGTTTACCTGAGTGATCCAGTGGCTCTCCTCTGACGGCATGTTTTATGTCGTAGAATCCCAGCGTCTCGGGCAACCGCGGCGCTCCTCCTCTGCCGCCGCCGCCCGCTTTCCTCGACTTGGTGCCGGACACGTCGTCCCGCCATGGTCGCTGCTTCTTATTGTTGTTGCTGCGTCTCTTCTTGTCGTCAACGACGTCGCCGGTCTCTTTCTTCCCGTCTGACAGCTCTTCTGTCGTCCCCGGTGGTGGGTCCGCCATCTTCACTCGGTGGTGGAGACTGGAGAGGAGAGGTGCTGCTGCCGCCGCGTCAACCGCGCCGCCTCACTGTAGTGTAGTGCAGCGTCATCACAGAGGCCAAAGATAAAAAAAAAAAAAGCCTGCAGGGTCCCCTGATAACACACACACACACACACACACACACACACACAGACACACACACACACACCAAAGATTTTAGTTGAATTATTAAAGTTGTATTATAATTGTTTTGTTCATAGATTTGCACACATTTTGTCATTTTCACAATTTTTCCAAATAAATAAATAATTGCAGATCTACAAGCCCATGCAGCACAAAGTGATGGGCTATATGAGCTTGCATATCTATTTTCTTTTTTTTTAATAAAGCATAAACAAAATACAAAAATATGTGCGGAAAAGTATAAAATGTGGATAAAATTGTTTAAATTATTGAGATGTGATATTAACTAATTCCCCCCCCCCCCCCCCCCCAACTTTTACTTGTAGTGTTTCTACACTACAATATAATAATTGATACTTTTAGCCTAGTGCAAGTGCAAAATGAGAGTGCTTTTTCCACCACATGTCTTAAAACCAGACCTACCGGTAATACCCACACATTATATAAGTTTCAGGGCTGTTTGCTGCTGCTCCTGTGTTAGTAAAATGTGTTACATTATTCTTATAAGGACTGCTGACGACTTAATTACCTAACAAACCATGTGCAACCCAGATTCGGCATGCACAAACAAGGGACTAAATTATTTTCGCTCCTATGCCACCAAAATGTGGAACGCCCTACCAACAGTCATTAAGACATGCAAATCAATCCCTTCCCTTGACTCCTTCAAAACCACTCTCAAAGGGCACCTACGGACGGCTGCAATTCGAAACTGGCCCCGTAAAATCTGAATCCCCCAGCCACCCTTTTTTCCCCTCACTGTATATGTTTCTTTTCCATTTTTACCTCCTTTATGATGAATTCCTGTTCTGTTCTTTGGCTATATAGAAGTGTCTATTTGTACGTCTCTAAATGTTTTGATGAATTGAACAAGGACCCTCTTGTAAACAAGTGTAATGCTTTATTGGGTCGTCCACTCACAGTTAACAGTTTTTGTATTGAGTTGTGCTTGAAATGTACTGTAATTCTGCAAACTGTTAATAAATGTGTTAACATAAGGCCATGGACACATTTTTATGGAATCCTTTAGTTTTTGTTTACTGCATTTTGTTTTGAATTATTATTATTTCAAAACATTTCCAAAAAAATTCACGGGCATGTCAAACTGAAATCATTGATGATGATCTAGAAGATGGACATATAGAAGGTGTAAAGTTGATTATCAGTTTAAAACTATACTGTAGTGTACAGTATACCTACTAAGGCCCCATTTGCACTGGCAGTCAAATCTAGCCTGAATCAGATCATCAAGATTGAAATCCGATTTGATTAAATAAATCTAAATGCAGACAGGTCACATACAAGTCACATGGAATCAGATTTTTTTCTAATGTGACTTGAGCCACATTCAGAGCAGCATGTGGTTTCAAATCTGCTTTGAGGAGATCCGTCTCAGTCTGAATGCAACAACCAGATCTAAACCAGATCCCATGTGACTTGTATGTGACTTTTTTGTGTTTAGAAAAAATATTTAGATTCCAATCTGCATATGGCACAGATCTGATTCAGGCTAGATTCAGGCTAGATTTGGCTGCCAGTGTACATGTGATAGATTCGATCCGGTCACTTGCAAATGCAGTGTGAATGGTCAAGGTAAAATATCATATTTGAGAAATAAATCAGATTTGACTGGATGTGACTGCAGTCTAGCCTTACTGGCCAATGGGTGCCAATGGGTACCCAGATTGACTGACAAGTAATCAAATCTAAGTAGGCTACAGTGCAAACAGTGCTTGCACCCGAGATTGCTATGACCTTGTCAGGACTCACCTCTTTAACTTAATGTAAGGAGGAAAAGCAAGAACTCAACTCAACAGTAGAGCTCAATAGAGCGTCCTGACGTCACTCGCTCATCCCCTGGTTCTGCCTGGTTCACGGAAGTAATTTCTCTATGGAGAATAACATGGGGTCATCTTATGTTGACGTCTTCTGCACTGAATTCAGTCAATTGTATTGTATTGTATTGCATTTGTGAAGCACTTTGGTACAATGAGAGTTGTTTTTAAATGCGCTATATAAATACATTTGATTAGATTAGATTAGATTAGATTAGATTAGGAATTTAAATTAAATCTGACTTGCCTAAACCTGCAGTGCAGATACCCTGTTACATGTATTTTTGGACAAAATGATTATAATTTCTCAATACAGAATGAGATCATATCGATCTATCTATCTATCTATCTATCTATCTATCTATCTATCTATCTATCTATCTATCTATCTATCTATCTATCTATCTATCTATCTATCTATCTATCTATCTATCTATCTATCTATCTATCTATCTATCCCTATTTGCGTAGTAGGCCTATATATCTACACATTATGTACACACATATGTACACAATATGGATATATGCGCCGCCTATCAAAGCCGACAATGGGCATGTCCAGTCGGCAGTCCATGTATGGGCCTATTTGCCAAATTGTGCTTACGTCAGACACGCCTAGCCTGTAAATCAGATGAATCTGCCATTGCTAGTATATATATTTACTAGTTCATTTTATTTCGCCAGAGACACATCCGGAAGCAACCAAACCGAGACACGCAACAAGCCTAGCAGAGCTGTCTGGAGGGAGAAAATGGCCTTCACACTCGTGGCCGTTTGTTACTTGCTTGCCCTATTTCTCACGGTAGTCCTAATCGTCCTGATGATTTGGCACCTCATAGCATTCGATGAGCTGAAGTCTCAAAACGAGAACCCCATACATCAGTGTAAAATCCTAAATCCGCTCGTGCTCCCAGAGTATCTCTTCCATGTCCTGGTCTGCGTGGTGTTCTTCTGCGCTTCACAGTGGCTCTCCCTCGTCCTAAACATGCCACTGATAGCCTACCACGTCTGGAGGTATATGAACAGGCCGCTGATGAGCAACGCGGGACTGTATGACCCTACGAGCATCATGAACGCCGACATCCTCGCGTACTGTCAATACGAGGGCCTCTGCAAACTGCTGTTCTACATGTTGACGTTCTGCTACTACATGTACAGGATGATCTATGCTCTGGTGATCTCTTGAAGCGAAGCGATGACGAAATGGACCCCGCATGTATACAGTAGACGACCAAACACGTACAGTAGACGACGTACGCTGTATCCTGGAACCTATAGACCTGCTGAAGTCTGAAAATGGCTGAAAACAAGAAGAAACCCACTTACAAGAATATGAGAACTCCCTCCCTCCCTGCAGGGTCACTTCAGAAATTCAGATTAGGCCTTTCTGGTATCATTGTGCTGACAACTCTTTGATCCATGGCGCGTTGATCAGCGTGTTCAGGTTTCGGTATACACAGCACAGTGACCAAGTTATTGCGTGGATGAAATAGTCTCTCTCCGTCTCCCTCTCTCGCTGTGCGAGCTCTGGTCCAATGTCACATACAACAGAAAAGCAGCTTAATAATGTCATTGTCCAGCAGGGTCAATTCAATGACGATTATGCCTATAGGTTCCTATTTGTGAGGAGCGCTAGCCCCATCCTATATGGCCAGCTTTGTGTGTTTGCGTGTACCCCATAGCAATGATTTGATTGGCTAAGCACGGAATGTGAGGACAGAAAAGTGAGGACGCCAAAAGTGATTGGCTGAGCACGGAATGCGAGGACAGAAAAGTGAGGACGCCAAAAGTGATTGGCTGAGCACGGAATGCGGGGACAGAAAAGTGAGGACGCCAAAAAGCGATTGGCCCCGGAATGTGATGATGTATGATGATGATGTACGATGATAAGAGTGCCCCTCACTGAGTGTGATTTTTATTTCACATAGTACTTTATCCTCAAATCATTTTTTTAAGAAGGTCTGAAGTAAAATCAGCTAAATTTGCATGTGCTTAAATTCACATTTAGAAATCTTTTCAGATGTCAAGATTTTCTGAGATGATAGAATGGTGATGGATGATGATGCTCATGGAAGGGGAACCTTCTGAAAGCTTCATGGGCAACGATAATCAACTTCAAAATAATAATAAAACGGTCAAAATGACCTCTCAGACATAGTGTTGGAGTTGGATATGTCAATTTTTGGCCTTTATTTGGACCACTACCCCACGAATCAGCATTCAAGTTATGGACCAGAAAGAGGGTGGAAGAGGGTAAAAGATCTCTTTAAAATGTAAGGAATTGGTAATGAAATGTGGGGGTATGACTGACAATTGGCAGAATACTATGCAAGATCCATCTGCTACATCTTTCCAGGAGCAAGCTGGCCAGGGTTTATCCGAATGTAGATCCGACTTGTTCCAAGCCATTCTCTACTTTTGTTCATGCCCAAAGCTGACACGATTCTCTATTTTTTTGGTGTGATTATGAGATCAGCCCTGACCCTCTAATTGCTTCTTGCAGGGATCTTTGTGTGATCCCTGCTGAGGCGACGTATCGGTCGCCCGCCCCCAATTAGGATGCCATAGCTTTCTTATCTCTGTGTCTTGATTCAATTGGAAATGGGCTATCTCTCTCCTTCTCGCTGGTTGGTGGTGGTATTGTTGTGATGGCTCATGTTAAACTTGAGGCTTAATTACACGACCAGGGGTCTATAATGTCTGGCAATGTTAACCACGAATGTCATGAGAGACACAGAGAGGCATAAGGATGTGAACAGATTATAGATTGTAACCCTATTTCATTTTTGAGGGGCGCTAGCCCCTCCTATGTCCAGCTTTGAGGGTGTGTGTAAACACAAACATTGCCCTAACACAAACAATGAATGGGCAGCTTTGAGTGTTTGTGTAAACACAAATTGAGACAAAAGTGAGGACGCAAACTGTGATTGGCCGGAATGAGATGATGTATGATGATAAGAGCACCCCTCACTTGAGTCACTTCACACAGGTGTGATTTTTATGTTATCTCTCTTGTTTCTGTGATTTTAAATATTTTATCATAAATCTTGTATTGCGGAGTATATGTTGCGCATAAAAAAATCACACCCGTGTGACACCCTCTTGTCGTCGCCGTACGTCATTCAATAAAAAAATGAATACTTCTTCATGAATTAATTTGTCAACTTATGTTATCATCTTTTCACCATGAGCATGTAAGATGACAACTGAATTGTGATAGGTTAGCCGATTTGCTCGTCTACATATGATGTAAATTTCCTTTCATTGTCAATGGCATTTAATGTTTGTGTTGCCACAAATTTACATCATGTTCCAGGCATTCCAGGCACATACAGTATGACGGCACTGAGTGCTGCGCTACGAGCTTGTAGATCTGCTATTTTTGAAAATCATGAAAATCTGGGGCAAATCTTTGAATATATATTCTTTCAGAACGTTTTTAACTAAAATCTTTGCTTCTGGGGGTGCCTGGAACAACATATTTTCAGATGGGGGTCCGCGGTCAAATACAGATAGTTTTGAGGGGCCTTGACATGAAAATGTTTGACTGACGACTGACAATGAAACATAGGTTTTTCAGAAAACTGTCTTGATTTAGAAGGCCTAAATGGGCTAAAGTTATGAGTTATTATTATTATTAGAGTTATGCCCGAGACACACAGACAAACATACTGCCTACAGGGCAAAAAAAAGGGTATAAGTAATAAAAGTAAAAATCATGGGGATTGGATATGACATAATGTCATATCCCCGAACCGGTATGGACTAGTAAAATATTCCTTGCACACTCACACCAGATCAGCCCTATAGCTACTTTTCTAAATTTGTAGTTACATCAACTGTCCTCCTTTTTTCAATGTTAATGTTGTACATTGATATGCAAGTATATAGCTGATTGTCTGAATGAGATGCTGATTGAGAAATGAGACATTTTTCATGAGACTTTGTTGTCCTTTTGGGTACATGTACAGTACACTATTGTCGCCAAATTGGGGCAGCATCAGGCCTCGCTCGTATGCAGCCAGGCCTATGAAAAGCCCAAGTCCAGTATATGTAATTTGACCTCAAACTAATTGAAAAAATACAAACTCAGCTGATTTTGTATCTTCAATATATCCCTGAATAACAGAAAAAAAGTTGCCTGGAATTGTCTGAGGGGAAAGTTTAGAAAATGGCCTGTACATGGCCACCATATATAAGGGAAATATTGTCTAGATTTCCTTTCGCTTTAAGTAGCATGTGACATGTCAAACTATGATTCTGAATCCATTCCAAGCATTAGTTTTGCATAAAAACATTGCATTGGGCTAAATTTGGCCAGAGCCCAAATGTGCTGACCTCATCACATTTTGTGACGAAGGCTATGGCCATTATTAGCCCAATGAGTGTTTTTATGCAAAACTAATGCTTGGAATGGATTCAGCATCATGAAAACCCCCTAGTTTGACATGTCACATGCTACATGATGTAGTTCTTGGAGTTCTTGGACAATACATTAATTCTGGGGGTCCTTGACATGGAAATATGTGAGAAGGTGCAGGCATTTTGAGACTGTGTTCACCAGAATCTGGAGAAAACTATGGGTTATAACATCATTCGTGACCCCCGTAGTTTATACCTTGGACTGACATCATGTGACCCCTGTAGTTTATACCTTGGACTGACATCATGTGACCCCTGTAGTTTATACCTTGGACTGACATCATGTGACCCCTGTAGTTTATACCTTGGACTGACATCATGTGACCCCTGTAGTTTATACCTTGGACTGACATCATGTGACCCATATAGTTTATACCTTGGACTGACATCATGTGACCCCTGTAGTTTATACCTTGGACTGACATCATGTGACCCATATAGTTTATACCTTGGACTGACATCAGAGGGCATAATAGGACATGAGGACTTACTTATACCTGTTCAGAATATTGCTAATAGCAGCTAAGAAAGCCATCACCAGGAGATGGTTGAAAGCAGACACTCCTAGAGAGGAAGACTGGATGGAAATTATTGAAGAAATATATCTCATGGAGCAAATGACTCATAATCTGAGGACCAAGGCGGACCTATTTGAAATACGTTGGGAAAAATGGCATTTATACAATAGTGAATAGTGTGTACACCCCCCCCCCCCCCCTTTTTGTTTTCCTTTGTGTCCTTGCTTTGTGTCCTTTCTTTGTGACCTATGTCTCATTTGTTGTTTGAAAAAAAAGAAAAAAAGAAAAAGAAAAAAGCTTCTGTAGTTACTGCATCTAGCCTACTAGGTGGCGACATGGTTCTATCAAAGAGACCAAGTTTTCTATGCCCACTTTCAATGGACTGGCAAAAGCTCACTCACTACCTGAAATGGAAAAACATTGTTAACACAAGCAGGAGTCATCTTTTGTAGATTAGAATGAAATGACTGCATAATTAAGATTAGTATAGAGAGTGAAGATTCCTAAAAAATCCTCACTGGATCTACGAAGTGAATGATTCCTTATTACTAATATTCAGAATTAATACCAATGATTAAGCACTAGGTAGGAGTTAAATCTCAACTTGAAAGACATGTGAACGAGAGGCACCCTTTGTGTTACAGCCTGGGGGAATTAATCAGTTAACCTTTGTTACTAGGCAGACTCAGTGACCACCACCACCCCTATCAAATTGTTCTCTGGATCCCTGATGAATATTCCATTAATCATTTCCCATATTTGCCTTGGATAACTTCAGTGATACATGAAATTGCAACAGTATGTGTGCAAACACAAGGCAACGTACAATACGGAACAGCTGGCTGCATAATAATAGCACACTGCAGCACACATGCAGCTATGAAAACAAACCTGTGTGATTTGTAAGCACGGTTTTATTGGCACACATAATGGTAAAGCATACATACCAGACATCAGATATGACACTAAACGCCTCTGCTATATAATGTACAAATGGTGTCTAATACCAGGGCTCAAACATATTTAGAAATGTGTTAGCCTTTCCTTACAAATGCACAAATAAATACCCAGAGGATCCAAATGTATAAAGACACCCGCCTTTTGTCTTCTCATCCATTTTTCCAACAAAGTCCAACCAAAGATCAGGGATCAATTCAATTAAGGGTTTAAAGAAAACCATCGCTTCGGATTTCAAAGTGTTTCTGTAGAACTGTAGGGGGCGCTGCTGGGCTTTAAGACATGTATTATTATTTTTTGATTGATTAATGAGCTATAATTTATTTCACTACTTGTTAAAAATCCTCTTGTGATCAGAGAATAATCTTGAAATAAGTGCATCAGGGTACAGTCCTACTAATAATAGAATAATAGTCGATAAGACTTTGGCATCTGCTGTAGTTATTGAACTGGAAAGGATCAGGTAAATCTTTTCTTTTGTTTTTGATGTATATAAACCAGCATTCCAAACCACCCTACAGAAATATGAAAAAAACAAAAAACAAAAACAAAGTAAAGAACAACAGCTGCCATATTATTCCCCCGAATGGTTCCAGTGGCTAATTTACAGTGGCTAAAATAGGTTCCCCCCCCCCCCCCCCAACCTCTATTTACAGAACTTAAAAACCTTGTAACAGTGTTCCCAAACCGATCGACCAAAGGACTTGGACTATGTGTTTTTTTCTTCCAAAAGTACATATCTCAAATTAAAAAGTATCTTCATATAAAATCATGCAGTGGGAAAAAGCTTCGGTATCCGTTTGGGAGTAGGTCGTTAAAGGGAGAGAAGTCAAATTGTCGAGGAGCGGGAAGGAATAAATCAATGTTATAATCAATGCATATGCATGACAGCAAAGTTCACATAATACTGATTGGCGGGAATTACAATGTGACTGCAAGGGATTCTGAGAGAAGCAAAAAAAGACCAACAGACTGCAAACACAATTGAAGAGGTTTGCACGAAATCACAATCTGTGACGACTGCAGCTATTTGGAAAACAAAAACGAAAAAAGAAAGAAAAAAAATCCAACAAATCCCCGGACACGGCTTTCTCTTGTTTGAAAGGAGTCCACAGCGGTGGTGTGGGGTTGGTTCATTTCCTTTTAATTGGAAATGGAAATAAACAGTAACAGCAGAAATCAACCAAACAGCCAACTTGAATTTCCAATAAAAATGCAAATGCCTCAGACAAGGGTTTGGTCGCCTTCACATCGTGGGTTTAGGTGGCTCCCATTGGCCGTAGGAGGAACATCTCACCTTCTTTGGGTCGAGTCTGCTGTTCGCAAAATACCTGTTATTTTGTACTTCCAGTCGTCACAGAGTGATGACTTGTGACCTTGCAGGTCAACCAATCACAGCCGTGTTAACCACAAGAGGCCAAGTTCACTTTGACCGTCCACTGAAGACAGCTATATGTCTTCTGCGTTTTCAAGGAAACGGCCATGCCATTTTTTTTCTTTTATGTTTTTACATAATTGTTTTTTTTTCTTCTTTTTTTCTTTTTTTCTTTTTTTTTTACATAAGTGTTGCATACGAGCTTGTATGCATGTCTCTGAAAAGCTAAAAGTAGTCTTTGACGTATATGGATATTGCTGTGCAATGCCATCAGTTCCCGGGTTATTCCACAAAGATGGTACAGCAAGAAGAAGGTGGAGGAGGAGGAGGAGAAGATGAGGGAGGAAATGTCCCCGGGGACATATGGTGAGGCAGAGTTTTGCAGATGTTTCCATTCATCCTGTCCCCAACATTATCAATTGATGCCATCTAGTGGGTGCATGGCAACAAAAAAAGCTCAAGTCCATGTGGTGAAGAAGGGTGAGGCCTCACACTCACACCTAAGACACACTTGTGTCCTGTTTCTTCTGTGTGTCTTCAAACCATGTGACTCCCATTGGAAATGCATTGAGGCGGCCATGACACACAGAAGACACAGGACACAAGTGTGTCTTAGGTGTGAGTGAGGCCTATCTCATTGTTGTCTTCTTTAGTGTTTTGTTGTTGTTGTTTGTTGTTGTTGTTGTGTTTTACTACTGTGACTGCTGTGGCGCTGTGCTCTCGGGCTTGGTGTCCTGGTTGGGGGGCGGGGGAGGCTTGGTGCCCCAGGGGCTGTTGTTGTTGTTGTTGTTGTTGTTGTTCCCCAGCGCCGGGGAGCTGGTGAAGTCGTCGTCGTCATCTAGGCCATTGGTGGCGTCGTACTGAGTGTTCTCCAATCGCGTGATCAGCCGCTCGTCCTCGTCGCCGAACTCCCCGCCCATCAGCGTGGGCTCACCCACCACCATCACGTCCTATACAGAAAGAAAGAGAAAAAAAGCAAATGGCCCAATTCACTGCCAGGAAATACAAGGATAATGACATTCCTATACCTGTGGATATTCTTGCTGGTCCACTCTTTTAAAGGAGAATTAAAGAGGTCCACGTGTTATTTTGCGCAAAAGTGCATTATTGGCTATTTCCCCTACCATAAGCCCTCAATGGGGGTTGGGTTTTTGTGCTAATTCGCTTATTTTCATCTAAATAAGTAGTAAAGTGTTCCGCTTGGGATACTATTTACATTATGAAGAGAGGATATATACAAAAAAATTCGATTTTTGAGCGATGGAAATAAGCGAATTAGCACAACACCCATAGCCCCATTCAATTCAATGCAATTCATTCAGGGCTTATATTAGGGGAAATAGCCAATAATGTGCTTTTGCACAAAATAACACCTCAACCTCTTTGGTGGGGTGGTAACAACTACAAACTAGACAAAGTGCCAATCGGCACAGGTCTCCACCAGGGCAGGTCAGGTTGTGGCCTCATGGTGGCGCTATAACAGGCTGTTGAGGAAGATTTGGGCCGGAGGTTCGTGTTGGAGGGATGCAGGTACAATGTTTTTCCATGTGTGCATACATAAGTTGTATACAGATCGATGCAGTTATAGCTAAAAACAGGAATTGGCCTGTTATAGCGCCACCGTGAGGCTGATTTTGAGGGGAAAATTGTGGCATGTCGTCCTCGGCCTAGTGAAAATGTGCGTGTATAATTTAACGGATATTGCACACTGTGTTTGTGATTTGTGGCCTTTTTTCGAAATGGACGAATCGTGTGAGCTTTGGAAGCCAATCTTAGCCAATCAGGATGGAAGATGGGAAATGGTGGCGCTCCGTGTTGATCACATGACTATGGAGATAGTGTATACCGATTTGCGTGAAATTTGGATAAAATGTGAAGGAGTAATAATAGAAAATGTGTTTTACATATGTCGGCCTCCTGGTGGCGCTATAAAGAGCAGATGTGAAAAATTCCAGGCAAAGGTTTTTCCTTGGCCTCTAGGGAGTTGGCATACAAAGTTATCCACAGATCCGTGCAGTTAGAGGTAAAAACACTTTTCGGCCAGTTATAGCGCCACCTTGAGTCTGAGTTGAAATTGTTCATGTGGCATTTTGTCCTCGGCCTAGTGGGAATGTGGGTGCACAATTTCACGGAAATCACGCGATGTGTTCATGATTTGCAGCATTTTGTTTGAAACTGAGCACTCCTGTGAACTTTGGAAGCCAATCTTAACCAATCAGGATGGAGTGTGAGAAATCTGAAAGACCGGTTTCGTTGAATGGCTCTAGAGAGACTGTGTACCAATTTGCGTGATGTTTGGACAAAATCTGTAGGTGTACTGTGCAAAAACTTGTTTTGCACAAAGCGGCCTCCTGGTGGCGCTATAACAGGACGTTCTGGAAAGTTTGGGGCAGAGGTTCATCGTTGGCATCCAGGGAGTGTGTGTGCAAAATGTGGCATCGACCGGGTTAACGGTGGCCGAGATTAGCTGCTCACGGACACACGGACGGACGGACGGACACACGGACGGACGGAGTGCAAAACATACTCTCCCCACATGCCTTCGGCCTGGTGGAGACAATAAAGGTAGGAAAGCCTTCTAGTATGGAATTCTCCTTTAACCCATTTTTGACCTGAAAACGATTCTAAAAATGTCTACTAAATCATGACAGTTTTCTGAAAAACCTATGTTTCTATGTGTCAGTGGTTCTCAAATAAAACCATTTTGTGTCAAGGAGTCCCAGAATTAGAATATGTATTTGGCTGCTGACCCCCCATCTCAAAATATGTTGTTCCAGGGACTCCCCCCCCCCCCCTCCTATCTGTACAGTACAGCTGACCCCTCTCATACTGTAGCCCTCTGCCCAGCCCAACCTCCCTGTCCACTCCTATCAATAGCCACCACGTAGGACATAATTTACTTGTAAGTAAACATACTCAATTGAACCAGTTCAGTGGCCTTGTGGTTAGAGTGTCTGCCCTGAGACTGGGAGATTGGGGTTCAATCCGAGGCTGGGTCATACCAAAGACTGTAAAAATGGGACCCAATGCCTCCCTGCTTGACACTCAGCGTCATGTCCAGGGGGTGTACTTGTACATCAAGCTGCCTCACGCTACAGAAACAGAAGATAGGCTCCTGCCTTATGGTCCTCATGGCTCGGCAAGGCTACTTACTTGTTAAACGTACTCAATTACTTTCCACCACTGAATATTATTCAGTGGTGGAAAGTAATTAAGTACAGGCCTACGTTTACTTACAAGTATAAATGTAGAGGTGTATGTACTTTACTTGAGTGTGTCCTGAGTGTTCTACTCCACTACATCTCAGATCCAAATATTGTACTTTTTACTACACTACATTCTAATGTCTAATGTCTGTTGTATGTATCGTGCTACTGTACAGTAGATCCTGACGTCCCTTAATCGTACTGTATGTCCAAAAGTCTAAAACCGTTGTTTTTCAGACATGGGAAAAAATAACCTGTGTTCCAATGCATCCAAGGAAGTTACCATTTAGTAATTTAGTTCTTGTAACATTTCTGGGCATGTCATTATAGACAGAATATATCTTCTTCTTATATAGGGCTAAAATAGGGCTTTCATGCAAAATAACATACAAATATGAAATATGTGGGAGCATTTTCAGATTTCTGGCCTGACTGTAACGATATGGAAATGTATTGCTACATTAGCTATCATCATTATATCAATATTTAAACCACTGTCACCGAGACAAACGCCTCGGCCATTTGCCGTCCTCGCTGTGCAAAGTGATTAGGATTCAGATGGGCAACAACAACAGGGGGAGTGACACTTTTGTGAATTCACACGACGATCGATAAGCTGTGAAACGTGGGCATGTCGCGCTGTCAATAACACGACGGTTTATGTTTTTATCAATCTATAAAATGTCATCTATATCTTCCCTCGCGACTCGCCTCTGCCTATAGCGGCCTTACAACGCTCCCACAGTGAACCTGGGGTAGGTTAAATGGAGCACACGCTTCAGCGACCATGTGTGTCAATGCTGGGTGGCTTGGGAGCTCTCGCTCTGTGCTCATCTATCTCCTCCTCAGCCTGCACGGGCAGTGTCACGCGCACGCACGCACGCACGCACGCACGCACGCACGCACATGCAAACTCTACTCAATGCACGGCCATGCCAGTGTCATAGAAAACAAACAAAATGATAAAAGTTATACACTATAACTTTCATATCACACAATAAGAAATGCATGCTAAAAAAAGAGTACACGTGCATATTATGCACACTTGAAGATCAGCGCCACCAATAGGGAAGGCTGTGGTTTATTCAGATCGCCCTCTCTCTGGCCCCTGCAGCGACCACCACCATCACTGCCGGCACACCCCAGTACGCCTTAATCAGCCTAATTAATTTAGGTGAGCTTTTCCCACTAAATGACAATATCCACACTGATGTGTCAATTTGCATAGCTAATTAAGTCATTAGCTAAAAAAACGCGCTTGATTGCCAACATCCCTTGCATTCACCATCTGTTCCTGTGAGAGGGAGCCTGTCAACCTATACCTCTCTGGCCAACACTGAAGCAGCAAAAAATTATAATATATATATATATATATATATATATATATATATATATATATATATATATAATATAATATAATATATATAATATAATATAATATAATATAATATAATATAATATAATATAATATAATATAATATAATAAATTGCCCTCCAATGGCAAACAGCTGTTGGCTAGCCACGAGACCAAGGGAGGCTCTAATTGTGATCTAATTATTGGCGTCTACTCGAGGTCTACTCATCTTGTTAGGCGAACTGGCGAGGCCTTGAATGGCACTGA